>NC_059095.1:16583334-16939728 GCF_020497125.1 Mauremys mutica | reverse complement strand
ATTGGTCCTGCTTTGAGCAGGGGGTTGGACTAGATGACCTCCTGAGGTCCTTTCCAACCCTGATATTCTATGATTCTATGAAATCCATGCTGGCTGCTAGTGATTACCACTTCATCCTCCAGGTATTTGTAAATTGAATGTTTTATACATTGTTCTAGTAGCGTCTCAGGTATCAAAGTCAAGCTGATCATCTATAGTTCAGCCTCTTTTCCCCCTTTTTAAAAATGGGCACTATGTTAGCCCTTCTCCAGTCTTCTGGGACCTCTCCTGTCACCCATGAGTTTGTAAATATTATTGCCAGTGGCTCCGAGATTTCTTCAGCTAATTCCTTCAGTACCCTCAGGTGAATAGCATCCAGCACCATGACTTGAATTCATTCAAGTTGGTCAGAAGATCTCTGATGTGTTCTTTCCTTATCCTGATCTGTATCCCTTCCCCTTCACTAGTCATCTGGTCACATGTTATTTTTTGTGAGAAGACAAGAAAAGTAGGTACTGAGCAGCCCTGCCTTTCTATCATCTTCCATTACCAGCTCACTTGCTCAATTGAGCAGCGGACCCACACCATCCTTGATCTTTCCTTTTTGTCTGACATATTTGAAACAACACTTCTTATTGCCTCTAACATTCCTTGCCAGCTGTAACTCATTCTTTGCCTTGGCTTTCCTGATTTTGTCCCTAAACACTTGCCCATGTATACTTCATTGGTGACATGCCCCTCCTTCCATTTCCTGCATGTATCCCTTTTGGTTTTTAGATAGCTAAAAAGTTCCTTGTGGCTGTTATCTTTCTTCAGTGTCAGAAATAGCTTGACACAGAAGAGCCTCTAGTATTACACCTTTTAAGAACTGCCAGCCCCTTTCGACTCCTTTTCTTCAATTGGTCTTTCCATGGGACCTTGACTACTACTTCTCTAAGCCGGTTGAATTCTGCCTTTCTGAAGTCCAGTGTCGTCCTTTTGCTGTTCTCATGTCCTCCTTTCTATACGATCTTGAATGCTATCAGATCATGATCACTTCCTCCCAAGTTCCCGACCATCTTCATGTTCACAAGTAATTCATCCCGGTTGGTCAAAAACAGATCCAAAATGGACAATACGCAAGCTATTCCCTCAACATTCTGAATCAGAAAGCTGTCTCCTACACGCTAAGAATTTGCAGGACGTATTATGTTTTGCTGCAAGTCTTCCAACAGCTATCAGGGAAGTTAAAATCCCTCATTAATACTAGTTCATGTGTGTTAGCTAATTTGGTTACCTGCAAACAGAGTATGTCACTCTCTTAGCTAAAAGACTAAGACCACAAAGAAACAGGGTTCTGACTCAGGCAATGTGGTGGTAAGAGGGAACTGGAGAGGCGTCAACGCACATAGTCTATTATAACCTCGGCTGGGAGCACAAAGGGGACACACGATGCATGTGTGGGTCAACAGACACTGCTAAGAAAACCTTCTGGCTCTGGCGCATACACACCAGAATACATATAAGCACCATCACCTGAAGAATGTGTGTTTACCTCAATTTACATATAAGTAGTAAACAGGGACATCAGAACAGCAAGAAGGGGAAAACTGGTTTCTTAAAGACAAAGGACAAGCTAACACCTCGAGTCCAGTGTCATCAAAGGTGATTGGCAATCACTGGTCAAGTGGCCATTCTTTGGCAACAAAGGGGGGCAGGAATAGATCGATCTGCATTTTAGCAAGGAACAATATGAAACCTCTTTCACCACAAGACTCCAAATCTCTATCCTCACAGTCAGAAGGAACTTTACCTAAGAGTCACCCTCAGAAAAATGCATTACAAAGGTTAACTGGAATATAAAAGCGAAGAGCAAAACCACCCCACGTTATCTTTCTCTCTCTCCCTCTTGTTCACCTAAGAGGAAGGAACCAGGATCCTGACGTGAAAATTTGGTTAGCAATGTTGTAAGGTTTGTTAAGTTTTAGCCATCAGAAAACATTTCATCTTTATTTCTCTTGTACCCAGTTCTGACTTTATACAATATATTTATACTCAAAATCTCTCTTGTAGTTAAACTTTTTATTTTTTAATCAAAACTAATCCAGTGCTGTGTTTAAACTGAGCTGTTAACACCATTTAAAGTAGCAAGCTGTTGGGATATTGACCTCTTACAGGGGTGATGAACCTATAATACACCTCTACCTCGATATAACACGACCTGATATAACACGAATTCGGATATAATGCAGTAAAGAAGTGCTCCAGGGGGGTGGGGCTGCGCACTCTGATGGATCAAAGCAAGTTCGATATAATGCGGTTTCACCTATAACGCGGTAAGATTTTTTGGCTCCCGAGGATAGCATTAGATCGAGGTAGAGATGTTTCTGAGCTGTCCAGGAGAGGGTTGGGCAATGCAGATCACACATTTTGGAGAAAACTCAGGACTAAGAATGTGTTGGGGTCACCCAACAACCAAGGCTGCTGGAAGTCAGAGTGTGGCTGATGTGTTGCTGACAGTCCACTGGGGTCAGAGTTGCTGGACCAGAACATCAGCTAGACACAGGACACTCAGGATGTAACTGTTTGGCTGTTTGTGAGCAACCCATGTTGGGAGCTACAAGAGCAAGGCATTGTGAGGCAGCCAAGGTTACAGTGCAGGTGGTGATACAACCCCTCACTGATCTGGACTGCACCCCAAACTGTGACAATTGCATTTCACGCTCACCATCTTCCATGATCCAGCCACCAAGGTACTTGAACTGGTCAGTCCACTTTAGTCTCATTCCATTAATCTCCATGTCCAATTTCTCTGTGGTACTTCTACTGACTCTCATGCTCAGTCCTAGTCATGCTCATTTATATATATAAGCACAATCATAAAATTATAAATGCCAGTTTAATTCTTGAGAGACTTAAAGAACTGTTCACTAAATTACTAAAGCAAACTTACAGCACTGTGGATTTTACCACAGCTCTTAACACACTTTGTTTTCATCTTCTGGGAACTTGGTTATGTTCTGGAAGAGAAACCAGCAGTGGACAGCTAAGGAAATGTGTAAAATCAATTCACTGGTTTCCGTGTCTGAAAAGAGATGTGCAACTCTGCCCTGCATTGCACTTGTCTACATTAAGGAATTACGTACAACTGTAGGTACACACCTGTGTGCCACACAAGAAGTTTCTTAGAAACAGAGGATTTGTCAACAGTCAGAAACTTAGCCCTAATAGCAACACTGTAGAAACTCCTTATACCTAGACCCCTTGCAGCAGCACACACTGGGGCTGGAATTAACTTACACCTGCATAAGCCCCACTGTGTGTCAGTGCAGCATGTCTATATAAGGAGCTGCATCATAGTGCGTAACTACAGCAATGTAGCTAACCTAGAGCAAAATTTCTGAATGTAGACAAAACCTCTGTTTCCAATAAATTTCTCCATGTTTGGTACAGAGATATCTAGGTTCAGGAATAGAAGTTCTTTCACTTTAAAGAAGTCACAAACATCTCTGGCTTAATTTATCCATCTATACAATGGGGAGGATTCACACTCACATTTGCACAAGACTTTGAGATGGAAAGTGCTATGTAAATGATAAGTAGCATCCTTATGCAAAATTCTACTACCCACATATTCAGCACAATTGATTTTTTGACCGACAGTCAAAAAAACAAAGGATGTTTTACCATTTATTACTCATTCATTATTCATTTCATTTCATTATTTGGTCAAGAGTGGAAGAGCAGCTTTTATGTCTCGAATGGTAAACTTCCATGACAATTTTGTCAGGCTATTCTAGCTTGAGTACATAAATATGTACACAAGAGCCAAGTGCACCTTAGCTTTGGTCAGCACAAAGCCTTGTTTTTCAACATATTGAATAGAGCAGGTCTAATGCAATTAGTTTGGTTACATACTAACATAGCACCGCAGCTTTTGCGTGGTTTATTTATTTTTCTTCATTAAAATGTGATGTTATGAATTATGAGCTGTGCTCTGGCAGCTCTTATGTTGCCTGTTACTTGGGATAATGATGAAGAAACGATAAACAAACCTTATGCAGTTAAATGCATTAGGAGTACCAACAACAGATTTGTATAAAATGTGCAATATGTCTTCAAAATATCACCAGATGGATGTGGCTTGGCAGCACTTCAACTCACTGTTGCTATTCATAGCTGGTTGTAGTGATACTGATCATGATACTGTAATTACAAAATTCAGAGATGCCACTCTAAACAGCAGGGGCCAGAGTTTTAAAGGCACCTAAAATGCAGATAGGTGCTTAATGGGATTTTCCAAAGCACATAGGCACCTAACTGCTTTAAATCAATGGGAATTAGGAATCTAGACACTTTTGAAAATACCACTAGGGACCTAACTGCATCTTTAGCTGCCTAAACACATTTTAAAATATGGCCCCGACCCTCTGACGATAGGACATATGCACACATCTGTTTTACATACACTTCAAGTAACATGCCACTAAAGTTTACTAATTCTAAATGACATGAAGCTCATATTTCTGCCCCTAAGGAAAGAGAAGCCTCCAAGACCCACTTCAATGCAAGTCTAAAGGAAACTATTGATTTTGTTTCCGTAACAGATCCATGCTGTGTGTCTCATCCATTCTTATGATGGATTCTCTACATTTCTTGCCACTTTATGCATTTTTTTTTTTTAGAACATAATGGTGATACAGGGTCAGACCAATGGTCCATCTAGCCCAGTATCCTGTCTTATGACAATAGCCAATGCCAGATGCCCCAGAGGGAATGAACAGAACAGGTAATCATCAAGTGATCCATCCCCTATTGCCCATTCCCAGCTTCTGGCAAACAGAAGCTAGGGACAACATCCCTGCCCATCGTGGCTAATAGCCATTGATGGACCTATCCTCCATTAATTTATCTAGATCTTTTTTGAACCCTGTTATAGTCTTGGTGTTCACAACAGCCTCTGGCAAAGAGTTCCACAGATTGACTGTGCGTTGTGTAAAGAAATATTTTTTTGTTTTAAACCTGCTGCCTACTAATTTCATTTGGTGACCCCTAGTTCTTGTTATGAGTAAATAACACTTATTTACTTTCTCTATACCACTCATGATTTTTCTTCATGGCCTCGGTACCAGAATGGCCAGGAACCGCCGGAGCGCTCTGCACCGAAGAGGTCTGTGGAGCGGCTGGTGTCGGCACCGCTGGGCTAAGTGCCGACTCCATCAGGAGCTGCTTCAAACGAAAGTCCCGCTCCTTCTTTGTCCTTGGCTTAAAGGATTTGCAAATGCAGCACTTATCGGTGAGATGAGACTCTCCTAAGCACCGCAGGCAGGAGTCGTGAGGGTCTCCAATCGGCATGGGCCGCTGGCAGGCAGAGCACAGCTTAAATCCCGGTGCCTTGGGCATAAGCCCGCACCGGGGAGGGAAAAAGAAGGGCTAGGCCCCTCGATTTCCCCTAACTAACTATACACTAATTACAACAAACTATTTAAACTAATCTAACTATTTAAGAACTATATACAACGAGTATGAGATAGAAAGCAGTGAAAAGCTAGGGCTGTGGAGGTCAACTAAGCACTCCACTGTTCCAACGACCGTCATGGGCGGTAAGAAGGAACTGAGGAGCAGACGGGTCGGCTGGGGTATATCTCTAGCGCTACAGCGGCGCCACTCCAGGGGGCGCCCAGCCGACCCACCGAGTGTTGCTAGGGTAAAAATCTTCCGATGAGCCGTGCACGCGGCGCACGCACATCTAACTGGAATGCATAGGAGCAATCACTCGAAGAAGAACACTTATTTACTTTCTCTATACCACTCATGATTTTATAGACCTCTATTCACATCCTCCCTTAGTCGTCCCTTTTCCAAGCTGAAAATTCCCAATCTTATTAATTTCTCCTCATACGGAAGCCGTTCCATACCCCTAAGCATTTTTGTTGCCCTTTTTTGAACCTTTTCCAATTCCAATTTATCTTTTTTGAAATGGGGAAACCACATCTGCACACAGTATTCAAGATATGGGCATACCATGGATTTATATAGAAGCAATATGGTATTTTCTGTCTTAATGATTCCCAACATTTTGTTAGCTTTTTTGTGACTGCCACTGCATATTGAGTGGATGTTTTCAGAGAACGATCCAAAATGACACCAAGATCTCTTTGAGTGATAACAGCTAATTTAGACCCATCATTTTACATCTATAGTTGGGATAATGTTTTCCAATGTACATTACTTTGCCTTTATCAACACTGAATTTCATCTGCCATTGTGTTGCCCACTCATCCAGTTTTGTGAGATCCCTTTGTAGCTCTTTACAATCTGCTCTGGACTATCTTGAGTAGTTTTGTATCATCTGCAAATTTTGCCACCTCACTGTTTACCATTTTTTCCAGATCATTTATGAATATGTTGAATAGTACTGGTCCCAGTACAGACCCCTGGGGACTGAACATTTATTCCTACCTTTTGTTTCCTATCTTTTAACCAAATACTTATCCATAAGAGGACCTTCCCTCTTATACCAGGACAGCTTACTTTGCTTAAGAGCCTTTGGTGAGGGACCTTGTCACAGGCGTTCTGCAAATCTAAGTACACTATATCCACGGGATCCCCCTTGTCCATATGCTTGTTGACCCCCCTCAACAAATTCTAGTATACTGGTGAGGCATGATTTTCCCTTTACAAAAACCATGTAGACTCTTCTCCAACAAATTATGTTCATCTTAGGGCAGTCAAGTGATTAAAAAAATTAATTGTGATTAATTGCATGAATAATCATGTTAAACAGAATATCATTTATTTAAATATTTTTGGATGTTTTCTACATTTTCAAATATATTGATTTAAATTACAACACAGAACACGCAGTCTACAGTGCTCACTATTTTTATTACAAATATTTGCACTGTAAAAAACAAAAACAGTATTTTTCAAATCACCCAATACAAGTACTGTAATTCAATCTCTATCATGAAAGATGAACTTACAAATGTAGAATTACATACAAAAAATAACTGCATTCAAAAATAAAACAAAATGTAAAACCTTAGAGCCTACAAGTCCACTCACTCCTACTTCTTGTTCAGCCAATCACTCAGACAAACAAGTCTGGTTACAATTTGCAGGAGATAATGCTTCCCACTTCTTGTTTACAGTGTCGAGAACATGCATTTGCATGACACTGTTGTAAGCCAGCGTGGCAAGATATTTATGTGCCAGATGCGCTAAAGATTCGTATGTCCCTTTATGCTTCAACCACCATTTCAGAGAACATGCATCCATGCTGACGACAGGTTCTGCTTGGTACCAATCCAAAGCAGAGCAAACCGACATGTTCATTTTCATCATCTGAGTCTGATGCCACCAGCAGAAGGTTGATTTTCTTTTTTGGTGGCTCGGGTTCTGTAGTTTCCACATTGGATTATTGCTCTTTTAAGACTTCTGAAAGCAAGCATCAGTGCTGTAGCTATTTTTAGAAATCTCACATTGGTACACCTCTACCCCGATATAACGCTGTCCTCGGGAGCCAAAAAAAATCTTACCACATTATAGGTGAAACTGTGTTATACTGAACTTGCTTTGATCCACCGGAGCACGCAGCCCCGTCCCCCCAGAACGCTGCTTTACCGTGTTATATCTGAATCTGTGTTATATCAGGTTGCGTTATATCGGGGTAGAGGTGTACTTTCTTTGCATTTTATCAAATCTGCTGTGAAACTGTTCTTAAAATGAACATGTGCAGGGTCATCATCCAAGACTGCTATAACATGAAATATATGGCAGAATGCAGGTAAAATAGAACAGGAGACATACAATTCTCCCCCAAGGAGTTCAGTCAGAAATTTAATTAATGCATTTTTTTTTAAATGAGCATCAACAGCATGGAAAAATGTCCTCTGGAATGGCGGCCGAAGCATGATGGGGAATATGAATGTGTAGTGCAGGGGTAGGCAACCTATGGCACACGTGCCGAAGGCGGCACGCGAGCTGATTTTCAGTGGCACTCTCACTGCCCTGGTCCTGGCCACTGGTCCGGGGCCTCTGCATTTTAATTTAATTTTAAATGAAGCTTCTTAAACATTTTTTAAAACCTTAATTACTTTACATCCAACAATAGTTTAGTTATATATTATAGACTTAGAGAAAGAGACCTTCTAAAAACGTTAAAATGTACTACTGGCACGCAAAACCTTAAATTAGAGTGACTAAATGAAGGCTCGGCACACCACTTTTGAAAGGTTGCTGACCCCTGGTGTAGTGTATCTGGCGCATACAGTAACTCCTCAATTAGTCTTCCCACTTAAAGTTGTTTTGTTATTAAGTCGCTGTTTATTAGAGAACATGCTCGTTTAAAGTTGTGCAATGTTCTAACGCCCTCTACCTCCCCCCCTCCAGCAGGCCCCGCAGATCAGCGTGTCCCGCCCGCTGCAATCAGCTGTTTTGCAGCATGCAAGGAGGCTGGAAGGGAGGTGGGGAGGAATGATGACCCAGTGTGCTCAGGGGAGGGGGCAGAAAGAGGCGGTGTAGGGCCTTGAGTGAAGGGGTGGAGTGGGAGCAGAGCCAGGGGATGAGCACACCCCAGCAGTTTGAAATGTGGCACCTGTGGCCCCAGAAGCCTATGGCTGTCTCCAGCTCTGCAGTGATATAGAGGTCCAGTGCCTCTGTGTTGTGCATCCTGAGCATGCCATGCAACCTGGCAGATTAGTTCCCTTCAGAGACGACAGGTCTCCCCAGAACCCCGAGGGATAAGGGGGTGTTCAGTGACTAACTGGAGCAGGCATTTGTGTGATCTGCTGCTCAAATGGCCAGAGACATCCCATTGGGTACTTGGGAAGGATGCAGCACAGTGTTCCTTTCTATGTGCTGCGGCTTGCCTGCTCTGCCTGGCTCCCATGTTGAGCCCAAACTGGCAGAGCTTATACAGGGAGAACTCTGCAGGCCTATGAGTGGGGGTGTTGTTGGCCCACTCCCTCACCAGAGGATATTCACTTGCCTAGTCACAACTATGAGTCAAACTCCACATAATGTCTTTTGTCTGGTGAAAAAAGTTTCCCCTGGAACCTAGCCCCCTCATTTACATTAATTCTTATGGGGAAATTGGATTTGCTTAACATTGTTTCACTTAAAGTCACGTTTTTCAGGAACGTGAACTAGAATGTTAATTGAGGAGTTACTGTAAATACTTTGCAACACCAGCTACAAAAGTGCCATGTGAATGCCTGTTCTAACTTTCAGGTGACATTGTAAATAAGAAGCAGGTAGCATTATCTCCTGAAAATGTAAACAAACTTGTTTCAGCGATTGCCTGACCAAGAAATGGGACTTAGAAGACTTATAGGCTCTAACATTTTGCATTGTTTTGTTTTTGAGTGCAGTTAGGGAACAAACAAACAAAATCCACATTTGTAAATTACACTTTCAGGACAAAGACATTGCACTATAGTACCTGTATGAGGTGAACTGAAAAGTACTATTTCTTTTATCGTTTTTTACAGTGCAAATATTTGTAATAAAAAATAAATATAAAGTGAGCACTATACACTTGGTACTGTGTTGGAACTGAAATCAATTTATTTGAAAACAGAAAAACATCCACAAATATTTAATAAATTTCAATTGGTATTCTATTGTTTAACAGTGCAAGTAATCAAGATTAATTTAATTGCAATTAATTTTTTTAGTTAATTGCTTGAGTTAACTGCAATTAATTGACAGTCCTAATTCATCTCTGTATCTAACAATTCTGTTCTTTACTATAGTTTCAAACAGTTTGTCCGGTACTGAAGTCAGGCTTACTGGTATGTAATTGCCTGGATCATCTCTGGAGCCCTTTTTAAAAATTGGCATCACGTTAGTTATCCTCCAGTCATTTTTCAGCCACTAATATAATTAAGAACATAATAGATATTAAAGATGGGAAAGACCATGCTAAACTAACTCTAAGCCATGCTAATGCAGGATTGTTCATTGCAATGCATCTGTCAGTTCTTTCTCTAGGATAATTTTAAATGTTTCAAGCAATGGTGCTTCCACCCATTCCCTCAAACCTATTCTAGTCTTCTAGATCTCATCACTATCAGTTTTTCCCATTACTCACTTTCATTTTACCCTTATCCATTATTTTACCATATATAATTTTACATCTTAAATTTACACTGTAAATATTTGAAGATAACGCTCCCTCGCACTTTAGCTGTAGCCCAGTCAAGTCTTACAGTACACCTGGATTTAATTCTTTTCATTCTTTCTTCACATGATAATCCCTCCAGCCCAGGTACTTGTTGCTCCTCTCTTAAACCTCTCACCTTTCTGATAAGATGCTCAAAAATGAATAAGATATTCCAGATGCAGTTTCAGCATCATATCCCTTCTCTTGTGATGTGTTCCCTTGGTGTATGCACCCCAAAATCATAACGGCTTTCTGACTGCCAGACTGCATTGCAAACTCTTATTAGACTGCCTGTCCACTGTCACTTTCTTCATTCCTGTTTCCAAGGCCCTTCCCTCCCCCTCTAGTTTGGAGGCCATTTCCCCATATATCTATCTATAGTTGCATTCTTCCAAGCTGAAGCTCATGCAAATTCCTGTAACCGTATCTAACCTCACTACATTCATTTATTTTATCTTTGTCCTCACTAAGTTTTCATTTCTACTAATTTATTATCTACAACTGTCTGATATGCAGTGTTTTCTCCTCCTCCTCACCACTGATCGCTATGGTATCCCACTATGGGGAGTCCACTATGTGATATTTTACCTCAGGCCCAGTCTACACAGAGCTATTAACTGAATCAGTTCCTAAATCCATTTAGTTAAATTGGGATAAACACACTGTGTGAATACTATCAGTTTAAGATTGCCTTATCAATATAAACTGATATTAGGCACTACACAGCACTGCACCTGTTTACAAGCACTTCATTTTGGAAGGTTTACTTTACAGCCATAACGGATAAAAGCTTAATTTTATTAAGTTAAAGATTACATTCTCCAGAAGCTAACAGTCAAGCCCCCTGCTAATCAGGAAATATTTCCTAATAACTATCAGCGACTGGATTGTCAATCCCTGCCCCTTCTCTCAGTACAAAGTGCTTCATATGAGATATCAGTTACTCTCACTGTAAAACTGCATTACAGAAACTCCTTCCTTCAATAGTGACCCATAACAGAGAGGCCTTTTCCCCAGGTCTCGTTCCCTTCTGAGATCAGAAAGGTCTGTTTCTTACTGTAACTTGTATAGAATCTAGCATTTGCTCAATGAGTAGTGCCTACATTTATGATTTATATATACAGTGGCTGATGCGAGAAAACAAACTGATGTATATTTGTTAGCATTTGCAAAAGTGAAAGGAAATTAAGTTTCTTTTTCCTACCTTCTGGGGTAAGTCTGTTTGGGGTGGGAGAGGAAAGGATGGACAAACACAAAGCCAATCCCTACCAGTATGGATATTGGAAGGATCTCTATATTTAATAATCAACTCCTACTAGATGTTATCTTTAATTTGTGAAGCATGAATGAGACAAAACACTTGTGCTAGCGGAGCAGACTAGTGCACTGGCCTGTATCACAATTTTCAGGTGTAGGTAAGGTTTTAAAATAACCTATACGTTCACATGCAGACTAGCTCACTAATCAAGCTTGCCCTCACCTACACACACACTTCCATGCATATACAGGTTTGTGGGGGAAGCTTCACAATTAAAAGTGAGTTGTGCATGAAAGCAGGAGCTGGAAACCTAGCATGAAAGAGAGAGCAGGTCCACCTGAGGCTTACTCCCTGTAAGGCTAGTATGCTCCAGGGCCTGGGAGGCTGTCAAACAGTTCTGCTCAGAGCATGGAACAGAAAAGCAGGAGGCAGACAGTCATATAGGAGCAGATGCCAAACCTGCAGGATTCTGCTGATGACCATCCTTTTTATTATCTGGAGCCCTGGCTCAGAAAAACAGGAATCTCTGTAAGATTCTACCTTGTACTACCGTAGAACACATAAGCCCTAAGCCCTTGGATGGGTCTTAGACTACCCCTTACACCAAGGAGCATAGGGCCAAATTTTCAAAGGTATTCTGTTGCCTAAAGGTGCAGACAGATGCCTAGCTGAATCTTCAAAAGCACTGAAGTAGGCCTACACTATTTCAATGCTTTTGAAAATTCCACCAGGCACCTATCTGCACTTTTAGACACCAAAATACCTTTGAAAATCTGGCCCAGAGTCTCCTTTTGTCTCTGTTTTCTCTGTGATTATTTTTCTATAAATTTTTGCCCAATTTATTCAGAAGGATGCAGCCAGATTGCGTGCATCTCCTTCCCAACTAACTTGCACCAGAAGTTAATTTTATCCAGGTCTAAAAATGAGTTTCGCCTCTCTCCCCAGCAGCAGAACAGCACAAAGAAAAACCCCGCTCCAGGGGCATCAGGCTCCATTCAGCCTTAACTGTGTGGGAAGGGGCATCTGAGCTCAAAGAAAAAATAAAATCCTCACTTGATCTACCCAGAGACTTAGCCAGCAGAAGCAAAGAGAAGCATCTGCATGAGGGATTACCAGACACGGATGGCCCTCTGGGCCCCAATGGTGGGTGGGGGTTTGTGTGTGTGTCTCCAAAGTAAAAACTTTACACAGACACCCAGTGCTAACTGTTCCAACCCCTTCCTTCTAGTCTCTGACGTCTATCCTTCACCCACACCCCTGCCTCCAACACCTCTCCTTTGGCTGTTGGAAATTTTGTGAATAGGTTTTCATGTGGAGGGGATAAAACAACAGAAGTCACAGAATGAACAAAATAGTCATAGGCTAACACATTGTTCCCTCTACTTTATGTCTCATCCCCTCCCTCTATTCAGACTTTAAACTCTTTGGGGCAGGAGCTGTCTCTTATCCTGTTTGCTCACAGTGCCCAATCAAACAAGGCCCCAATCTGGGCTGGGTGCTGTAGTTATCTTACTAGAAAAACTATACCATGAAAGGCTATGAGGAAGTCAAGTCATCAGGCATTCCTCCCTGCCTAAATTACAGCCAGGCTGCATGACCACACCCTCCATTTGCAGCAAGGGACCCTAATCACTTCCTGTGTGCCAACACCAGAGGCTGGAAAAATGCTAAGGACAGAGGGGAGGATAGTATGTATTTATTGTTGTGTGTCTATTAAGGTAGGGGTTTCTTTAAAATAATTTAATAGGAAAAATCCTCCTCCTGTTTCAATTTTAAAGAAACTATTTACTACGATAAGGTTAATTCCCTATTTGCAGTGTTATAACTACCACTAAGACCATCTGAAAATATATACATCAAATACACCAGTTATAGTGATAGTTTTTGTAAGGCACACACATGTACTCTACAAAGCTTATTTTTCATGACTACTATAAAAGGTGCTTCTATTGATCATTCCAAATTCCTTCTCCAATGCAGAAAAGGCACAGCTGGTTTGCCTGATGGTCATGAAGGCTTTAGATACTTATCCAGTGTCCAATTGTTCATAAGAAAAAATCTGAAGTTAGCAGATAAATACTGGCTTAGTTTCCCAGCATTTCTGTAAGTACCACATAACTTTCATTTACCGGGGACTGATTCCCTCTTCCTCGATACTCTCATTTTTTTGACTTTGTCAAGATTTCTGTAGTACTTGTTTAGAAGCAAACAGAATTAAGTAGATGCCATACTCTCATTATGAAGGCAGATGGTAGCAACCTCACAGGTATGACAGCATAGTAAAATGGGCTGAAAATGAGGTATAAAGTCCTCTTGTGCTTCTGAAAGTAGGTGGTCAGTATTAAGTTTCAGACTGTGTTAGTTTTCCTATCCTTTCTTTTTTCTGTATAGTCTGCCTAATTTCTTCATTCATTTTTAATAGGCAGCCCTACATACTGGGACTCCAGATGAAAATTACCTTGGAGTCCATTTTTTCATGATTGAACGATCTCTGAAGAAACATTGTCTAGCTATACAACTTTGGTGGTGCAATGAGTAGCTTTTAAAAAAGGGTGTTGGATTTAGGATATTAGCCATTATTCATATAAGAGGATACACTGTTTTCAAACCTGACTGGATTGCAGGGGGAGGGGGAAGACATGGCACATAAAACCTTCATCAGGCGGTAAAGTTTTCTGGCTGATTACATCCTTCAATGTACAGTTGCTGTAAGATAATCTTTGATTAAGATTTATCTGGCAAATTAGTGGAGATAAATTGCTATAGGCCACTGAGTCAGCAATTTAAATTTACAGGATGAAACTTACTCGCTTCCTTTGCTTAAAATGTTCACTTTGGTAGAAAAATTATACTACGTCCTCTAAGTCTCTGGTATCCCATGCATTTCCTGAATGCTTTATTTCATTTTGGTGAAGTTATACAAGAGGTCAGACTTGATGATCACAATGGACCCTTTGGGCTTTGGAATCTATTAATCTGATGGGGTAGAGGCTAAAGGTGTTTCACTTTGAAAAAAGTGTGTTCTTAACTCACGTTAACTAGGATTTTAACTCAAGTTAGCTAACACACGTGAAAGCTACAGACTGCGTGTGTTAGCAGACCGAGTTAAAGACTAGAGGGAAGCCTACGGTTACCCTGGATTGACGGGCTAATTCACGTGAAAACTAAACTGACTTGTCTTCACTAAGATTTTACCTCATGTTAGCTAACTCGAGTTTAACTCCCCTCTTTTACCTAGTGAAAACAAAGCCATACGGTGGGATCTGCTAAAACATTTAACTGACTTAGGGGCACAATATGCACTGACTTTCAATGGCTCTTGTGCTCTCAAGTCTCAAACACTTTTTAAATGCCCACCTTAAAGCACTAAGATGGAAATACTTACTTCTGCCCTTCTATTTCCGCCAGTTCCACCTTTGCATGCATGCACACGTCTGATTTGCACACCATTATCAGGGAAGTGGGGGAATAAAACGTCCCCAGATTAAGCCCGTTTAGCAACAATATTAAATACCAGACTCAACATGGTCCCTCAAACTTCTCATCACAAACAAACCATACATTGCATCAATTGTTGACAATGGGTTTTTCATAATTCAGTTGCCTTAGGTAGAAAGGCAGGTTCCACCATGAAACCTGCAGCTGAAATAGGATAATGGATTGCCACTCAGTACAGCTACTTTTTAAAGTCTCCAGCATATAACCAGTTACTTGACTCAAGCGGGAGGACATCAAATTTGTAGCATGGCCAAAAGTTATAAAATCAGATTAAAAGCCTTTTTAGCAGTGATGTATTCTCTCTCTCTCTCACACACACACTTTTTTTTTTTTTTAAACAAAAACATACACAGATGAACTAAGTAAGGGACTCAGACTAAGACTGTCAAATTTCACCCTGATAAGTCTCCTTCTTTTAGGGAAACTATAAAAGTGTGACTATTTATACAACTGCCACATGTGTAAATTAGCCTTCCCACAATGGTAACATATGCAGAGGAATCAAATTTTAGCAATTATTTAACATCAATAACGTTGAACTAGCAGCAGAGTTTCAGATCAAACAGACAGATTTATTTGGAAAACCTATCCCTTTTGGCATCAACACCAGCAGTGATCCAGTCAGTGCAAAGTGAACTGTAAAGTATTTCAAATGTTCCATATCATTTTGCAGAAGTTAAAACAGAAAAATATGCTAAACCAGAGGTAGGCAACCTATGGCACGTGTGCCGAAGGCAGCACGTCAGCTGATTTTCAGCACTCACTACCCGGGTCCTGGCCACTGGTCCGGGGGGCTCTGCATTTTAATTTAATTTTAGATGAAGCGTCTTAAACATTTTAAAAACCTTATTTACTTTAAATACAATAGTTTAATTATATATTATAGACTTATAGAAAGAGACCTTCTAAAAAACGTTAAAATGTATTACTGGCACGCAAAACCTTAAATTAGAGTGAATAAATGAAGACTCAGCACACCACTTCTCAAAGGTTGCTGACCCCTGTGCTAAACATTTGGTATGTACTCACAATATGTGGTTTTAAATCACCCACTTAGAACAGGGGGGGTGAGATAGCTCAGTGGTTTGAGCATTGGCCTGCTAAACCCAGAGTTGTGAGTTCAATCCTTGAGGGGGCCTTTAGGGAACTGGGATAAAAATCTGGGGATTGGTCCTGCTTTGAACAGGGGGTTGGACTAGATGACCTCCTGAGTTCCCTTCCAACCCTTATTTTCTATGAGTGTGCTTGCCCATTGTCATAAACAGATAGTTAAGGGTTAAGGTCTCTTTTACCTGTAAAGGGTTAACAAGCTCAGTAACCTGATGAACACCTGACCAGAGGACCAATCAAAGGGCAAGATAATTTCAAATCTCTGTGGAGGGAAGTCTTTGTCTGTGTTCTTTGTTTGGGTTGCCGTTCTCTCTTTGGATCTAAGAGAGGCCAGATATATCTCCAAGTTTTCCTGAAGTATTTCCTACTATCCAGTATAGTGAGTATTAGAAAGACGGATTAGTCTTATAATTAATTTCTGCATTTGCAATTGTGTGTTTGCTGGAAAAATATCTTTATTTCTGTTTGCTGTTACTTTGATTATTCTGGGGGGGGGGGAAGTCTCTCCAGTTTTATAAGTTAGCCCCTGTAATTTTTTCCATCCTGGTGTTAGAGTAATTTCTTTTAATAAAATCCTTTTCTTTTTAGAACTTGATTGATTTCTTCCCTTGTTTGGATTTTCAGGGGAAGGGAAGGGGGATAGGGAATCTCTCTTGGTTTGATTCAAGGTACCTTTCCCAACGACTAGGGGAGGGGGAGGAAGGAGGGGGAATGGTTTAATTCCCTTTGTGTTGTGATTCAAGGAGTTTGGATCTGTGTTCCCAGGGAAAGTTTGGGGGAACAGTGAGTGTGCGAGACACTAAAAACCTGGCTGGTGGCAGCTTTACCAGATCTAAAGTAGGATTTTAGTTTAGAGGAGTCCATGCAGGTCCCCATCTTGTGGACGCTAAAGTTCAAAGTGGGGAATAAACCTATGACATGGTAGGCAGCGGTTGGGATTTTTTAGGAACCAAAAGCCAGATTTTTTTTCCCTCCTTTGAGATGCTGGGGAAACAGTGAAGGAGAGATACCCCGAAGGCAAACAGACAAAGGTTTTTTAACAAGCTTTGTTAGAAAGAGATTCCCACTGAGAGAGCATTAGCAATTGCTAGAAACAGGACAAGCCAGGTTTTTTTTTTGGTCTTTTCTCTGCCAGCGAACAACCAGCACCACATTTGCAAATGAAAAGTTCGTTTTCTTTTTATTCAGTCGGGAGTAGAAAGGGGTAGGAACTTGTAATCCAAGCAACTGAACCAAGCAAAACAGTTAAGTCACTGACTGCAGAGGGGTGTGGCCAGCACCGAAAGCACAGAAACATGAGTACCAGTGAAACCGTTGAGAAACTCGAACTGGCTAGAATGCAAGCAGCAGAAAAAGACAAAGAACATCAAAGACAGATGGAACTAATGAAAGCAGAAATGGCCAGGGAAGAGGCTAACCACAGGAGACAAATGGAGTTAAAAGAGAAAGAACTGGAAATACAGAAACAGGCTCTGGAATTAGAGAAGGCTAAGCAGAATGTTCCAGCCAACCCCAACAACCCTTCTCCAGGCACTGTTCCCCATCCCAGGAAATTTCCCACCTACATGGCAGGTGATGACACTGAGGCCTTCTTGGAAAATTTCGAAAGGACCTGCCATGGGTACAGCATCCCTGAAGACCAGTACATGATAGAGCTGAGGCCACAGCTCAGTGGACCCTTAGCAGAAGTGGCAGCTGAAATGCCTAAGGAAAACATGAACAATCAAACTGTTTCAAACAAAGGCCAGAATCAGGATGGGGCTAACACCTGAACATGCCCGTCGGTGGTTAGGAGCCCTAAAGTGGAAACCAGATGTGTCATTCCCCAGACACGCCTACTACATTAGAAAGAATTGGGATGCATGGATGTCAGGACTAAAGATTCACTCTCTAGAAGACCTGGCCCACCTGATGCAAATGGAACAGTTCTTAGATGGTGTTCCTGAGCAAATAGAACGGTACATCCTAGATAGAGAGCCCAAAGATGTAACAGAGGCAGGGGAGATTGGAGGCAGATGGGTGGACTTAGCAGAAAAGAAAAAAACTACTATCAAGGAGAGTGAATATAACAAGGGGCAAGCTGACAATAAACCCTACCACCGGGGGCCACCCAAGACCCCTGCTACAACCCAAGGAAAGCCTCAGACTACCTACAGTCCCACCTCACCAGTCTCCAGCAACCCACCTCGGCCCAGTGACCCGTCAGCTGGGCAATGTTTTAAATGTAATGAACTGGGGCATATAAAGGCCAACTGCCCCAAGAACCCCAATCGAGTACAGTCCATTACACCATCATCACGCCAAGAATCCCCAGGCCCAGATATCTCTCAAATACCCCCGGCGCGCAGGGAAACCTTGAGAGTGGGCGGGAAGAAGATTACCGCGTGGAGACACACCGGGGCACATGTGTCAGTTATTCACCAGTCCTTAGTGGATCCCAAATTCATCAACCCAGAGGTCAAAATCACAATTTCTCCATTCATATCAAAATCTGTAACCTTACCTACAGCTGAATTGCCTGTCCAGTACAAGGGCTGGTCAGGAAAGTGGACTTTTGCTGTCTATGACAATTATTCCATCCCCATGCTACTGGGGGAGAACTTGGCCAACCATGTGAAGCTGGCCAAGAGGGGGGGGGGGAGTGGTCACCCGCAGCCAGGCCAAACAAACTTCCACTCCCATCCCTGTTCCTGAGCCGTCCACCAGGGCCCCGTCTGTGTTACCAGAGACCCAGACAGAGGTGGTGGAACCGGATCCCATGCCAATGACTACAACAGCCATAGTGCATCCAGTCCCAGAACCGGAACTGGAAGAGCAACCAGCAGCAGAACCATCGCTAGCACTGACGCCAGCGCTTGCAAACCTGTCTCCAACCCCATCGCCAGAGGGCGCCAGCGGGCCTGAACTGGCAGAAGCAGCAGACAACCCTACCCAAGAGGCTCAGCCAGAGCCTGAAATATCACCTAGTGCACCAGCGGAGAGCGGTTCACAGGCAACGGAAACAACCTCATCACCTACATCGCTTCCAGAGGGACCAAGCCCAAGTCCAGAGTCTAAGGAGGAACTAGTGTCTCCAGCCTCAAGGGAACAGCTCCAGACTGAGCAGGAAGCCGATGACAGCCTTAAGGAAGCTTGGGCGGCGGCACGGAGCAACCCACCACCTCTCGGCTCTTCTAACCGATCCCGGTTTGTTGTAGAACAAGGACTTTTATATAAGGAGATTCTTTCTGGTGGACACCAAGAAGGCTGGCATCCTCAAAAACAGTTGGTAGTTCCAACTAAGTACCGGGAAAAGCTCTTAAGCTTGGCCCATGATCATCCCAGTGGTCATTCTGGGGTGAACAGAACCAAGGACAGGTTGGGGAAGTCCTTCCACTGGGAGGGGATGGGCAAGGACGTTGCCAATTATGTCCGGTCTTGTGAGGTATGCCAAAAGGTAGGAAAGCCCCAAGACCAGGTCAAGGCCCCTCTCCAGCCACTCCCCATAACTGAGGTCCCATTTCAGCGAGTAGCTGTGGATATTATGGGTCCTTTCCCAAAGAAGACCCCCAGAGGAAAGCAGTACATACTGACTTTCGTGGACTTTGCTACCAGATGGCCGGAAGCAGTGGCTCTAAGCAACACCAGGGCTAGAACTGTGTGCCAGGCCTTAACTGACATTTTTGCCAGGGTAGGTTGGCCCTCCGACATTCTTACAGATTCTGGAACAAATTTCCTGTCAGGGGCCATGAAAGACCTGTGGGAAACTCATGGGGTGAATCACTTGGTTGCCACCCCGTACCACCACCAAACCAATGGCCTGGTGGAAAGGTTTAATGGAACTTTGGGGGCCATGATCCGTAAATTCGTAAATGAACACTCCAATAATTGGGATCTAGTGTTGCAGCAGTTGCTGTTTGCCTACAGGGCTGTACCACATCCCAGTTTAGGGTTCTCACCATTTGAGCTTGTGTATGGCCACGAGGTTAAGGGGCCATTACAGTTGGTGAAGCAGCAATGGGAGGGGTTTACACCTTCTCCAGGAACTCACATTCTGGACTTTGTAAGCAACCTACAAAGCACCCTCCGACATTCTTTAGCCCTGGCTAAAGAAAACCTAAAGGATGCTCAAGCAGAGCAAAAGGCCTGGTATGATAGACATACCAGAGAGCGTTCCTTCAAAGTAGGAGACCAGGTTATGGTCTTGAAGGCGCAACAGGCCCATAAGATGGAAGCGTCATGGAAAGGACCATTCACGGTCCAGGAGCGCCTGGGAGTTGTTAACTACCTCATAGCATTTCCTAATTCTTCCTTAAAGCCTAAGGTGTACCACGTTAACTCTCTAAAGCCATTTTATTCCAGAAAATTACAGGTTTGTCAGTTTACAGCCCAGGGAGGAGATGACGTTAAGTGGCCTAAAGGTGTCTACTACGAAGGAAAAAAGTGATGGTGGTGTGGAAGAGGTGAACCTCTCCACAACCCTGGAATGTCTACAGCAGCAACAGATCAAAGTAGCTGATGAACTCTCTCATAAAAGTTTCCCAGAATCAAATGCTTAAAAAGTGTTCTTAAAATGTGAAAAATCTTGTTGTTTACATACTTAGTAGTATATGTAATGGTGCATGGGTTTTATTAATCTGTTTATTTTAAAGTTCTAGAAAGAAATCACCGCCAGTGTGGTTCCCCCACTGTCTGCAATTTGGGGGGGGTGTCATAAACAGATAGTTAAGGGTTAAGGTCTCTTTTACCTGTAAAGGGTTAACAAGCTCAGTAACCTGATGAACACCTGACCAATCAAAGAGCAAGATAATTTCAAATCTCTGTGGAAGGAAGTCTTTGTCTGTGTTCTTTGTTTGGGTTGCCGTTCTCTCTTTGGATCTAAGAGAGGCCAGACATATCTCCAAGTTCTCCTGAAGTATTTCCTACTATCCAGTATAGTGAGTATTAGAAAGGCAGATTAGTCTTATAATTAATTTCTGCATTTGCACTTGTGTGTTTGCTGGAAAAATATCTTTATTTCTGTTTGCTGTTACTTTGATTATTCTGAGGAAGGAGGGGGGGGAAGTCTCTCCAGTTTTATAAGTTAGACCCTGTAATTTTTTCCATCCTGGTGTTAGAGATAGAGTAATTTCTTTCTTTTAATAAAATCCTTTTCTTTTTAGAACTTGATTGATTTCTTCCCTTGTTTGGAGGGACAGAAGAATGCATTATAGCCATGTTTAACCCAAGTAGATACCTAGGCTAAAAAACTCACTAACATGGTTAGATGACTAGTGTACAGAGGGAAAAACCAAACCATGTTATAACAGTTCAGGTACCACCATGTAAAGAGTTCTGAAATATAAGTTAAGTGAAAAACTTCATCGCTGAAATTTCAAGCCCTACTAAAGAAGCTGATCTCCTTGCTGGTGAAGTATTTTCATTTAAGTGAGATCACTGTTTACATTAATTTAAACATACTAATCTTGCTGATGGCAGAATGCTCAAATTGTCTATTCAGGATCTTGCACTAGAAGTGTTTCAACATACCCCATATTGAGTACAGAGCATTCTTTGGCCAGGGATGATGGATGGAAGACAAGAGGTACTGTTTTACATTGTTGATGCCCTGTCTTTTGGATAAAAGATGAAGCCCAGGATATTTCTGCCCAACTGTTTTAATGACTGCAGAGAAGGAAGATAAAGATTGTCTGAAAAAGGGATAACTCAGTCATCCTTAATTTATCTTGTAGTCCTTACATATTGCAAATCAAGCAGGATCAGAGGAGAAAGGGGAAGACATTCAGGAACACTTCTCAAAATATGGGGCAAAATGAGTTCTGTTTCTTTAAGTTTGAAGAACTAAACATCATACACCTCATAATGCAAAAAAGTTTATTTTCTTACTTCATAGAAAACTTCCTCCCAAGATTGTCACCTCCTTTACTTAAACAGGATTCAACAGCAGAAAGATTGCTATTAGTATGTTTGCATCCAGACGCAAAGTTAGATACACTAATATTAACTGTAATACTCAAAAGACAACTAATTGTATCAATTTAATTAGAAGCCAGTAAGTGATCTTTTAGTGGAAGACATCACTTTCTAATTTAACTATACTGAAATGCCAGAAAGACGCCCAATGGGTCACAACACAGGTATACTATGGGATTCTGGGTCAACAGCAATCCTAGGACTCTGATGGGGCTGATAAAGACTGGAATCCTCCTGCAAACCAATTTAAAGGTAGCATGGCCCCAGGCATAGACACTGTGCTGAGAGTAAGACAACTTGGGTGAACTTGGCACAAGTCACTTCTCCTCTAACTCTGTTTTCCTGATAGTAAAATGGAGATGAGGCCAACCTAGCTTTTGGATGCAATTTGAGACGTACAAAGAGTGCCAAGTGTTGTCACTACAAAAGGAGTCACAGAGAGTGACACCTGTTAGGTAGTGATTTATGTGATTATTAGAAATTTAAGAGACCCAATGTTAGTGCATAACTGACCATAAACTTGAGCTTTGTGTTAGACTTAACAATCAGAACTGTTTCTGTACAAACAGCTTTCCCGTAATAAAGAGATGCATTTTTATTCAAATATTCTTTGGTGCTGACTCACTCGTCACCTTGGTCAAAAAGCTTTACACTTCTGTGTCTCAGTTTGCTCACCTGTAAAATGATGTACATAACTCTCAAGATGCTTTATTGCTTAGAAAGTGATTTGAAAGGGTCTGGAAAACAGTGCCAAGTATTAAAACACAAAACTGATACAACCCAGTTGTAAATTCTAAATTCAAATTAACAAGAATTACCACATATTAACCAAATTCTATTAAGTAAAGTTATACTGCAAACAAGAGTTATTTGCACCAGTTTATAAGGAAGCAGGCTTAAGTCTTCAAGAGTAGCTAGTAATATTGTGTGTGCAACTTGAAACTGCCAAGGGTTTTGATTTTCAATGATCAGATATGCAGCACTTGTGAACATCAGGCCCCCTTTCAGGTACCTCAAGCTGGGAACCCCATATTCAAAATCAGTAGTTGGCTTTGAAAGTGCAGGCCAGTGTTATGAGAACACCTTATCTGTAGTAGTTCTCAGAAAGCAAAAGTTTTAACCAACCTTCACTCCTGAAATAAGGACACCCTTTTATAGATAAGGCCAGAAGGGACCACTGATTATATAGGCTAGCCTCCTGTGTAATACAGGCCACAGAACTTCCCTGAATCAATTCCCCTTGATGATCCAGCCCTCACTTTTGCCCCTTCTTTATTAATCCTTTGGAAAGACACCAGCTGAAAAACAGCTTAAATAAAAAGGGATCTTACTGTTTTCCTGCAATTCAATATCCTCAGGGCAACAGGAGACCCAGAATTTTTAAGGTGGGGAACACTGGTTTAAGGGTGCCATATCAACATTTATGGATTAGTTTCACAACCTATGTCTGTCCTTTACCACTTCAGAAACTAGAAAATAGCAAGAGCTGGAAATGGATAAGCCAGAGAGATGAAGAGCAACATTACCTCCAAAAACAGGGATCTATTGCAAAATATGGAGAAAGTACGCTTACTCATGAGAGAAATTCATGTAGGCATTCCTATTTCTAGCAGATAATTCACAGAAAATGAATAAAAATACAAAATCCCTCTGGATTCTGTATTGCTTGAGGCCAGAACTTGTGTGTGTAAAAAGCAGTGCCTATAAGAGGCATTATTTGTAACTCTAAAGAAGTGTAGGATCTCATAGCATAGAAACAGATCTTGTAATAAAGTGGAAGAGTTTAACTCCAAATAAGCGGTAAGCAACTATAGCAGACCTCCAAGAAGCCACACAATCTTTACATTTCCTTCTGAATTGTCTTTTAAAAAAATTCAATGTGGTTTAGTTTGGACACAACAGGTTCTCAGACAGATCCAGCTGCAGGATCGAGGCCTGAATTTACAACAGGCTGTACCAACCCTATTTTTCATTACACTCCAGTTGTTTACAATATTATTTTCTTCCTCATTGACTAGTTTCCTCTGTTAGTTTCAACCTTACTTTGGAGTAAAAATAAAACAGTTGGAATAAGACTGACATTCAGTTTGAACAGAAGCCACCACATATGGTTACACATTTATTCTACAAGTGTGGAGAAAGGATGACAAATACAAATTTTCAGATTAAATTGTGTATGTGAGAGATCCATTCACATGTACAAATCCAATGTCTCATTTGCTTAAGGAGCTAGCTATTCAGACCACACAGGGTTTTTTTTAAAAACACTTTTAGATGTTATAACTTGCATAACAGCATTCAAAGAAATCTCGTTAGTTGAATGGAACAGAAACATCTCCCCATTTCAAGTCAGACCTGCCTCTTCACTAGGAAATAGTAGCCTTCACAAAATGATTAAGTTTTGCTCAATTAAATACCATTTTTAAAAAGCCAGTTCTATTTGATTCACAACTAAATAAAAAATTCTGACACTGGATTTAAACAATTCTGTAAATGTACCTGGGATCAGTTACTATATGAAAGGTTATCCCTGGTACATTTACAGAAATGTTGGCTATGTACATGCTCTGGGGTCTGAACACTAGCGAAAAGGCTTTGATTCTTCATTCTATACTATTCAGCTTCTGGAATATAAATGAGAGTTACAGGATTCATAATTTCCTCAGTTATAGCTATGTTTCACACCAAAATTTACAAAGACTGATTTTACTTGTCATACTGACACACACTATTGTGTAATGTGAAACATTCTGCCACATGCATTCATTAACTGCTCAATGAGGAACAAGACAAGCATATGCAGGACTTGAAGTCTGCCAGGCACCTATCATCTAGAGATTTATATCCCAGCCTCCCTCCTTTTCCTGACAGCTGCTAGTGGGCAAGTACCAGGGGCTTTCTCCTGGACCCTTTTGGTGGATGTTCTCCTCCCCACTTGAAAATCTTCCATATCTATTTTGAGGCAGAAGTAGAGGACTGAAACCCACGAGGAAGGCACACATAGGCATGCGCATGGGGCATGCCGGGTGTGCCCAGGCACACCCTAATGCAGGGGTGGGAAAATGGCCCCACTCTCCTGGCACGGCAAGCCGCAGGGTCCACGCTCCCGGAGAGCAGCAAGCCAACGGCCCCTCCCCCGCAGCCATGGAGCAGCACCCGCAGCGCTCTGGGGGCCAGAGCTCCGCGGGGCGGCAGACACGCTCCCCACTCATCCAGAGCCATGCCACCACACGTGCAGCATTCTGAGGGGCGGGGCTGCATGCTTCCGTGGGGCAGTGTTTGGCTCTGCGCAGAGCAGAACATGCTACTTGGAGCCTCATGGTAAGGAGTCTGGGGCAGTCAGGGGACAGGGAGCAGGGTGGGTTGGATAGGGGGTGGGAGGGTCTCTGGAGGGGGCAGTCAGGGAGCAGGGGGGGTTGGATGGGGCATGGTAGTCTTGGGGTCTGTCAGGGGGTGGGGGGGTGGATAGGGGTCAGGACAGTCAGGGGACAGGTAGGGGGTAAGGTCCTAGGGGGCAGTCAGAGGACAAGGAGCAGGGAGGCTTAGATGTGGGTGGGGTCCTGGGGGGGCAGTTAGGGGCAGGGGTCCCAGGAGGGGGTAGTTGGGAACAAGGAGCGGGGGGGGGGGTTGGTGGTTCTGAGAGGGGCAGTTGGGGCAGGAAGTAGGAGGGAGTGGATGGGGCAGGGCGAGACTAGGGCATGGCTCCCTGGGTGCACACCCTAATGATATGTGCTGCACACGCCTATGAAGGCACAGGAGAAACCACCCCCAATCGCACAGTACAAGTCCTGCTCCTATGCAACCAGCTGTTTAGAAGGGAAGAGAGCTGGGATTTATCAAGCTGCTGTTTCTGGACACATTTTAGGGTCTCTTTCCCATAGTCTAGTAGGTAGCTGAAAATTGTAAAGTTCAGCCCCCTCTAGCTGCTTAAAGAGCATGAATTCCTGCCTTCCCCCGCACACACCTGCAGCAGTCAGATCTGTTTGAAAGAAGGGACTATGAAGCAGGATCTGCTAGTCTACTCCTCCAGCAGTTTGTTTTGGGGTCATTGTCCTACATAACTCCAGTATCTTCCTTTGCTGCTCATTGCTTTACCAAGCAGCATCTTAATTAACTTGTAAAAGCAGCAGAGTGTCTTGTGGCACCTTATAGACTAACAGACGTTTGGGAGCATGAGCTTTCGTGGGTGAATACCCACTTCGTCGGATTAACTTGATATTCTCAGTTTTACTGCTGCCCACATGGTACTGAATACAAGCACTGAACCTGGTAAGTCTTGTATTCTACTGCTTGTTGGAGCAGGAACAGACCTTAGATTCCACAGAAGCACGACAGCTGATGTAGACACCCAATACCTCAGTAGACAAGGTCTTGTTTTCATCTCGGAGAAAGGTTTTTCAAGCCCTGGGTGTACTAAACCAAATCCAGCTCCCCACTTCACGCCCCACACTCCTATTAAACTTCAGAAATAAAACATATCTGGACACAAAGACAAAAAACAATTAGTAACCTTTTTGTAACCATTGTTCTTCAAAATGTGTTGCACATATCCATTCCAGTATAGGTGTGTGAGTGCCCCGAGCACAGTTGACAGACATTTCTCTTAGTGGTATCTGTTGGGTTGGCTCTAGCGCCCTCTGGTGTCATGTGCTCACAGCACCAGTATAAAGGGGCCTCGCCAACCTTACCCTCCCTCACTTTCTTCTGATCGACCGCCTCCAAAGAGGGGACGGAAGGTGCATTTTGGAACAGACGTGAAACACATCATGAAGAACAGTTACAGAAAGGTTAGTAACTGTTTTTCTTTGAGTGCTTGCACATGTCCCTTCCAATGTAGGTGACTTACAAGCAGCTACCTCAGAGGTGGGTTCAGAGATCAAGGGCAAACTGACCGCAATACAGCCCAACCAAAATAATCTCTGGCCTGTTGTGTAATGGCGTATAGCATGGTGAACATATGAACCGACAAACAGGTTGTCACCCTGCAGATGTCCTGAATTGGAACCTGTGCTAAAAAAAAAGCTGTGGAAGAAGCTTGAGACATTGTAGAGCCACTAGGTTAGCCAGGGTGAGGTGTTCGGATGTAACATGCCTTGATACATGAAGTGATCCACAATGAGTTTCTCTGTGGTGAAATGGTGAGACCTTTCATTCTTTCTGCATCGCTAGGAACAACTGAGTGGCTCTATAGAATGGTTTGGTCCTTTGTATGTAGAAGACCAGGGCATTGAAGTCGTAACACCCCAGCAGGGTCTGCTGGTTTGCTATATGAAGTTGCAAGCCCCCTGAAGAGTAAGCCTTGCACCCAAGGAGGTCCAGCTTCTTAGGGTCCTTTGCCTGGGGCAGAGAGCTTGGCCCTCAGTGGCAGTCTTGTGCATTGGCCACTGCAACCACCAATGAACCCAGAGGAAAAGAGGTAAAGAGGAACTTACACCCCTTGGCCAGAACAAAGTATTTACAAGCCGAGTGTTTTGCTGTTGATGGAAGGGAGGCAGGGGTTTGCCATAGCCCCTTAATAGGGAACACAATGGCATTGTGTAGAAGCAAAGCAACTCTGGACAGGACCACTGACCATAGAATATCCATGAGGCCATGTCACCTCCTTAACCACCTCTGCTTGGACCCCCAGGTTTGAGGCTACCCATTTCAGTAGGTCTTGGTATGCCTTGTGGTCATCTAGAGGTGGGGAGACCCAGATGCCGCTGTGGCTTCATCCAGAGAGTATGAAGAGGAAGTAAACCCAGATGGGGAGCCTGAATCGGTGTCCACAGGAGCCTCAGGGGCTTCCTCTTGGGGTCTGGTACCATGGTCGGTACCGGAGTCTGGTTCCAGGGTGTCTCTACACGGTACTAGGGATACTGTAGCCTCCAAGACGACCGAATAAGATCACCTTGAAGGGGTACCTTGCGGTGGACGAAACCCCCACGGGTTCCAAAAAGGCAACTGGCATGGTGGTTGGGCCCCATAGGTATGGTGGCAAGGCACCCAGAGGTCCTGATGAACTCAGTGCCGTGATGGACTGGGAACAGCCCAGGGAGCAGCAAGGTCGGTCACTTTGGTTGAGGGGGGGAATACTAATCTTCCTCCAAGAGGACGAAGAGGTGCATTGCAAAGATCACAGCGGTGCCGTGCCAGTGGGTGCTGGAGAAGGCTGCCTGGGGGACTTTGAGGCTGTCAACGAGGATTTCCTCTTGGACAGCTGATGCACTGACTGTCTAGGTCAGGGGGCCCCAATGTCCTGGCCGGCGGTGAAGCACCCGCCGAATTTCTGCAGCGTTTCGGCGGCGACGCCTCTTGATGATGTCACTTGTCGGCAGCCACAGTCCTTCGTCTGGCACCTGCCAGACGAAAAGGTTGGGGGACCACTGGTCTGAGTACTGGCATCGATTCCCTGCTGTTTGGGGGTACTGACGGTGCCAAGCCCTGATTGTCCGGGGAGCCTGGTACCAGCAGGATCAAAAGATCCCTGGCAGCCGCAAATGCTTCAGGGATCAACGGGACCACAAATTGGCCAGTACAGTGGTCTTGAGTGGGCATCGTAGGATGCTGTAGAACCAGGGCTGTGGGCACCTAGTGACGTGGTACCGAGGATGAAGAGCAGCCCAGCATGGGTCTCGCTCGCCCCATCTTTGTCCTTTGGCACCGGAAACCAGCTCTTCTCCTGGTGCTTCTTAGGCACTGGCGAAGACGATCAGTGCCGAGGGACCTGTGTTGATGGAGGAGCACTCTGCACTGAGGCTGAAGCTACGGGTCTGAGGCCAGTCTGAAGGCTGCCTCCATAAGGAGGACCTTCAAATGAGAAGCATGGTTATTCTAGCTCCAGGGCTTGAATTCTTCATAAATTTGGCAGCAGTCCTTCCTACGAGTTTCCCCTAAACATCTGAGACAGCTCGGGTGAGGATTGTTCAAAGGCATAGACTTGCTGCATGAAGGCAAGTCTCAGCACCGGGACAAAGGACAACTCTGCGGATGGAGGCGTCCAAACTATGTAAACCTACCTTAACTACTAAAAACTATGAGAACTATTTACATCAAAGATTAGAAAACCATTAAGGAAGGAAATCGCCAGCAACCATCACGGGCTGTAAGAAGGAACTGAAGGAGAGCAAGGTCGGCAGAGCCCCTTATACCGGTGCTATGAGCATGCAACTCCAGAGCACGTTAGAGCCAATCCAACGGATACCACTGAGGGAAAAATTTCCAGCAACTGGACTCGGTGTGCACACACACTTACATTGAAATGGATATGTGCAAGCACTCAAAGAAAGTGGTCAGATTTTAATGCCAGGAGAGGCAATGATGATCATCTGGTCAGAATTCTGCACAAAGCAGGACAGAGTTTCACCATGTGATTCCTGCATCAAGCCTGTAACTTCTTGTAAAGCTATAGCACACTTTAGAAAGCCATCCATCAATCCCAATCTCAGACTCAGACTTTAGATGATCATAATGGTCCCTTCTGACCTTAGTCTAAAATGTGCTAATGTTACCCATTATTCTGAATGGGAGTAAAAAAAAAAAAATCACACTGAAGTTCAGTTTCCTTACTTCTTATTGACCTCATCAAGTTCTGCTCTTAGCTTTCCTATTTCAATCTGCAGTTTTGCCCTCTCTCTTGCCGTCTCATCCAGAACTCTTCGGGCATCAGCCAGTTCAGATTCATAGAGGGTCTTGACTCCACTCACCTAAGATAAGGAAAGAAATAGATAGTGATTATCCTGAAGACTGAATTTCAAAGAGAAAGTAAAAAATTTAACAGAGTCCTGTGGCACCTGAAAGACTAACAGATGTATTGGAGCATAAGCTTTCATGGGTGAATACCCACTTCGTCAGTCGCATGTGAATACCAAAAACTGTGGTTGGCTGCAGGTGGGACCCAAGATATTATGCCTGCACTAACAGACCCTGTGATCATCGATCACAAACTGCCACATCGCGTCCTCGAATTACTAAACGAGTGGGAGAAGCCGGCTCCCAGGGCAATATACCCAATCCTCTGCAACTAGAGAGATGCAGAATTCTCCCAGTGGAAAGACTTACCGTGCCAAGGCAGTGGAGTCAGCCACTTCAGAAACAATCCCATCAATGAAATCTCTATTTAGTGACTAATGGGTTTCTTGATTCTTGTTTTAAGACGAGAAAGATACACCATGCTACTCTGAACAGAAAGCAGGGATCTACTGTTTAGAAGTGATCCATTCTTTTAATTAAGGATTTATTTAAAGAACAAAAATAGAGAAACGAACACCCACAGGTTTACAGCACCCAAGTCTAAGAACCAAACTGCAGTGGATTAAGCCCTAGGATCAGATACTAGCTAGTCTCATTTACTCAGAATATTACCGCTTTATAGGGTTACTTGAGGTAATATCATCCCTTAGATATAAACCACAATTGATTTTGGATTGGGGAAATTAAGATTTGGTATTTTAACCCAGTTTCACATCTTTAAATTTAGAATCCAACAATTAGTCTGGCCAACAGTTTCTTATTTCCAGTAATACCTACAAAGATGTGCTTCCACTCCTGCTTTTCCTACTATGTAGTAGTAGTTTTTCCCCTGAAATCCTAGAAAATGTAAGCCACTGCCACGCTGCCTCCAGCCACCCATCCAGTCCCTTTTTCTGCCTAATAGCCTTCTCTCCTTATGCTTTTGTTTTTAAGTTGCCAAGCTTTTTCTACATTTAGGACACAATGAGACTATATAGCAGGTACAAGATTTTAGGTCCAACCAGGATCACTGCAGATGATTATGAATGATTATGGGAACACTCTTCAGAAGTATGAAGGAGATTAACAACAGTGGAAAGATCCTGGGGGAAGGAGGGGGCAGAGAAGAGGACCAAGAAGATAGTGGTGAAAAGGAAGAGAAACTTGATGACAAAGCAGGAGAGACAGATAAAGAAAAATAAAGTGTGCTGCACTATCTCCAGAAAAGCCAATTTAGATCAGAAAGTGGCAGCAGCAGTAAGAATGATCTCAAATACCTAATCTAAAGAAAAAATGAGGACAACTACGATGCTCATCCTGTTAAATTTCTGAAGTGAGCCTTGTTGTTTCTGCCAAGCAAAACTTGAGAAATTACTTCACACAAGAGTCTTTTTTAGTTTACTTGCTGCATATGCATTCTTACTCATTTCCTTTAACTCACTGCCTAGTATTTGAACGTCTAGTCACCAGAAGTTTAGTTTACACAGCTGATAACCATGGAGGTTGTATGTAGCACATAGGAGCTTAACTCAGTATGGAAATACCAAAATTTAGGAAGTTCTCCTCAGAGATTCAGTATGGCTATGCTATTGCTCCTGCACACAGCACTTGCCAATGACACCAATAGAAACGTAGCAGTTTTCACATCCAGAGGACCTTTCATTCTGGGTGACCCATCAGTGCCATACATAAGGGTACACTGGAATCTCACACTATTTGGATGCAACTTCCCATAAGGTTTAATTTCATTTTCACAAGGAAAATCTCTAACATGTACTTGTCAATTGAAAACGAACAAATTAGACTTAGGAAATTGGAATTTCAAATCTTTCCCAGGCTATATCAGGGATAAATTCTTCTGTGCCACACCCAGTGTGTTCTTCCATCGAACTCACCCATTGCTCAACAACATGGGACAGGGATGGTGTCCCTAGCCTCTGTCTGCCAGAAGCTGGGAATGTGTGACAGAGGATGGATCACTTGGTGATTACCTGTTCTGTTCATTCCCTCTGGGGCACTTGGCATTGGCCACTGTCAGAAGACAGGATACTGGGCTAGATGGACCTTTGGTCTGACCCAGTATGGCCGTTATGTTCTTATCATGGGGACAGCACACAGTATACCACGAGAAAATTTGATCCTTAGACAGTTCCATGAGCCAGAAAAAGGAGCAACCCGCAAAGCAGAAGATGCATGCAGAGCTAGAGACCACTGTTCAGCAGGCTTTAAGATTCCACAAGTTTTGAAGGTTTTCAGAAGCTCCTAGGGTCTTCTGTTCCTCCAGTACAATATGACTGAGTGGAGTTCTTGCCGAGCAAAGGCTTCTGCTCCATCCCCATTCAGCATTCCAGGAGTCTTAGGCCTGGTCTACACAAAAGTAGTAACATTATAACTACATCAGCTGGGGTCATGATTTTTGCCAGCATAGCTATACTGAAATATGCCCTAGTGTGGATACAGATGTATTGGTATAGTCGTGCTTATACTTGGACAAGCACAGTTATACCAATACAACTGCATCTACACTAAACTGGTTTTGCTGGTAAACTATGTTAGAAAAACCCTCCTAGAGCAGACAAGGCCTTATATAAACGGGAGAGTGGCTTTGGATCCTATGTGCCTCAGACAGCCTGCAGTAATGGGATGAGGGACAGATGTGAACTCCAATACACTGTTACACCCTGCTCATTTTTTTCAGCAAATTATGTCAACTAGTGAGGATCTGGAGATTATGTAGGGTTGGAGAGACTCATTTCTGGCATTGTTACAGCTCTGCTACCCTAGCAGCTGCACAGAGGCTCCATCTATACTAGGGGGTTGTTGTGGGTGGTTTTTATTTGATTTTTTTCAAGTTTCCCACTCTTGCTAAAACCAGTAGAGATAAACTGATATTCACATTATACACAGGCCAATGGCTGTTGGCAATGTTTACCACCATGTTATGCAACCCTGTTCAGAGAGAGCAGTGCTGACAGACTGTGTCAGAAGAGGCAGTCTATAGTAGGACTCCTCATCCTAGTTTAGAGATGGAGTTACTGGGTACATGAGGCCACTTTGTGCTACTATAGAACAGTTGCTAAGTGAGTGAACTGAATTTCATTCTTAGATCTCAGATTGAATAGTGTGCGCTCTTTAATAATGTGCCTAAGACCTAGGATAGACCCTTAAGAAATCCAAATACACCTATTATTCACCATTGGTTCAGTAATGATTCACTGCATACTCAACTATACTTCTCCCCAGCAACTCCATCTTCCTTAGGTAGTCTCACATCCAAGTATTGAATGTGCCTAACTGCTTAGTCTACAAAACTTGATAAGATCAAAAGTCTGTGCATTTGAAACTCAAAAACAAACACTAAACCAAGGTGCATGGCTTGGGGACAAAATTCCTGTCTATGTATTTTAGTATTTGGCTCCACATTATATTCTAAGAGAAAAGAAGATAATCCCATTTCCTATTTTTCTGTGCATTATACTATCTACGTGTATTGTAAGTGGTTCAGGGTGTAATGGGCACCAAGTAACATATCCTTATGAAGCATTCATGCCAAGGCACAACAGAAGTACAATAAAACAAAGCAGCAGCAATTCAGAAAGGAGAACAGCAGTCAGAGCTTTATCATATCTGTTTAGAGATAAATTTCTCCCACACACTTTCAGGTTCATTTTAACTATTTAGGAAGGACAGAATGGGTATGAGAAGATGTGGCATTCTATATCAGAGATTCCATTAACTATTTTAAAAGTTAATTAATTCAGAAACAGGATTTGGAAGTCTTCTGGATCAATGTTCTAACTGATGAAGCAAGAGGTGGGGCACCAATGTTACAGACAATGACAAGACATTCTTCAAGCACCTTTCTATCATGTATAGGAAGAAAAACTGCATTATCTTGGAATACACTTTGGGCAAACAGATCACAGTCTCATTAAGATGTTTTTTGGTTTTTTTGGGGGGGGGGGTGTTTTTGTTTAAAAAGTTATTTAAAGGGGTCAAATTCTCAAAGCTAAATAACAGAGAAGTTTATTGTAAAAAAGTTTTTATTCACTTTGTTTAAAGTTATATTATTCAGCAAAATTTTTGATGACCAAAAAAAACCTACAGTTCTTCTGTTGCAAGAGAGGCTACTTTGGTTAGAAAGCCATCTTGGTTAAGTGGGCACATTAAGTAACACCACAAAAATGAGAAATCAAATGGAAAAGAAGTGACAGATGATAGTTGGAAGATGTAGGCAATTGATTAGAGAAAGAAATGGTAACCATACTGGGAGGACATATTGATAAGGACAATAAGGAGGAACTTAAAAAAAAACCACACATCAGGAACAAAAGAGCATTAAAATTCTATTGTCACCTGAAAAGACTGCCAGATTTCCAAACTATAAAAGGCTACACAGCTAAAGGGAAAGGAGTACAGAAAAATTGTTTTAAAAGCATTAAATCTGGGTTTTAAATGCTTTAACTATGTGTGCACACACACATGCGCAACAGCAGAGTCAGAATAAGAGAAAGCCAGTGGCAGATTTACAGAACTCTGGACTACAGTTAACCGTTCAGTGTTGTAACAGTAAGCAAGGGTTTTGGTAAGATCTCATTCCTTGGTGGACCTGAGACCCCACTTATCAGCACAAAAGATGCAAGTGTATTGGTAGGAAGACTGAGTTTTCAACTGCCAATCCAATTAACCCATGTTGTCTGGGCAGACAAAAATGAAACTATTTCTGCCCCAAAATTAAGGAATTCACTTCTATTTTTACTTCAATGTCCCCCACCCTTGCCACATCCATGGTGTGCATCTTTTTGCCACATACCACTATGTTCAGCTGCATCACAACACTGTACCCAGAGGTGAAACAAAGGCCGTCCACTCAGCTTAGACTCCACCTCCTGCTACATGATAGGAGAGAAGGTCTAAAGCTACTCCCTTGCCCCAGCTCTACAGTGCCCAGGCTGAACGGAATAATGCCTCCCCCTGCAGACTCAATGGATTCTTCTATTTTGGGAAATGAGAAATATACGGGCCACTGAAAAATTGTGCTTTTCATGCAGTCATGGAGTGAATATAATGCCCTGATTGATGTCCTGCAGCCAAATACTGACTTCAAGTAGAAGCCATCATCTCTCCTGTCACAGACTTGTTCCTTGGACAACATCAGACACAATTAGGGCAGCAGATTTCTTGTGATTTTAAAAAGTCACAAGTCAAAACGCAATGATGGTAAACTTAGTAAAAATCACAGGTTTAGTGACTTCTGTGATATTTGGTTAAAAAAATACCCTAAAAAATGAGGGGGCATCCACAGCAGCAGCACCCTCCACCCCAGCAGCAGTATCCCTAATCCCGGCCCAATGCAGAGGGAAGGTGTAACTGGAGAGCAAGCCTGCACCACATTCATGGGTGGCTCCTCTGAACCACAAGGCTGGACCCCAGATTTGAAAAGGAGCCCATCCTTCACTCACACCAGTCATGGTCACCGGCAGCTCCTGTCCCCCTCAGGGCTGAAGTGGCTTTCTATTTCCCCCATCATAAAGTCTATGACTCGAAGGTCAGAAGGGACCATTATGATCATCTGGTCTGACCTCCTGCACAATGCAGGCCACAGAATCTCATCCACCTGTAATAAACCCATAACCTGATCTGAGCTACTGAAGTCCTCAAATCATGGTTTAAAGACTTCAAAGTGCAGAGAATCCTCCAGCAAGTGACCCGTGCCCCATGCTGCAGAGGAAGGAGAAAATCCCCCAGGGCCTCTGCCAATCTGCCCTGGAGGAAAATTCCTTCCCGACCCCAAATATGGCGATCAGTTAAACCCTGAGCATGTGGGCAAGAGTCACCAGCCAGACACCCAGAAAAGAATTCTCTGTAGTAACTCAGATCCCACCACATCTAACATCCCATCACAGACCACTGGGCATATTTACCGCTAATAGTCAAAGATCAATTAATTACCAAAATTAGGCTATCCCATCATACCATCCCCTCCATAAACTTATCAAGCTCAGTCTTGAAGCCGGATATGTCTTTTGCCCCCACTACTCCCCTTGGAAGGCTGTTCCAGAACTTCGCTCCCCTGATAGTTAGACACATTCCTCTAATTCCAAGTCTAAACTTCCTAATGTCCAGTTTATATCCATTTGTTCTTATGTCCACATTGGTACTGAGCTTAAATAATTCTTCTCCCTCCCTGATATTTATCTCTCTGATATATTTATAGAGAGCAATCATATCTCCCCTCAGCCTTCTTTTGGTTAGGCTAAAGAAGCCGAGCTCTTTGAGTCTCCTTGCATAAGACAGGTTTTCCATTCCTCGGATCATCCTAGTAGCCCTTCTCTGTACCTGTTCTAGTTTGGATTAATCTTTCTTAAACATGGGAAACCAGAACTGAACACAGTATTCCAGATGAGGTCTCACCAGTGCCTTGTATAATGGTACTAATACCTCCTTATCTCTACAGGAAATACCTCGCCTGATGCATCCCAAGACCGCATTAGCTTTTTTCACGGACATATTACATTGGCGGCTCATAGTCATCCTGTGATCAACCAATACTCCGAGGTCCTTCTCCTCCATTACTTCCAGCTGATGCACCCCAAGCTTATAACAAAGATTCTTATTAATCCCTAAATGCATGACCTTGCACTTTTCACTATTAAATTTCATCCTATTACTATTACTCTAGTTTACAAGGTCATCCAGATCTTCCTGTAGAATATCCCAGTCCTTCTCTGTATTGGCAATATCTCCCAGCTTTGTGTCATCTGCAAATTTTATTAGCGCATTCCCACTTTTTGTGCCCAGGTCAGTAATAAAAAGATTAAATACGATTGGTCCCAAAACCAGTCCCTCAGGAACTCCACTAGTAACCTCCCTCCAGCCTGACAGTTCACCTTTCAGTATGACCCCTTGTAGTCTCTCCTTTAAACCAGTTTCTCATCCACCTTTCAATTTTCATACTGATCCTCATCTTTTCCAATTTAACTAATAATTCCCGATGTGGAACCACATCAAATGCCTTATTGAAATCAAGGTAAATTAGATCCACTGCATTTCCTTTGTCAAAAAAAATCTGTTACCTTCTCAAAGAAGGAGATCAGGTTGGTTTGGCACAATCTACCTTTTGTAAAACCATGTTGTATCTTGTCCCAATTACCACTGACCTCAATGTCCTTAACTACTTTCTCCTTCAAAATTTTTTCCAAGACCTTGCATACTACAGATGTCAAACTAACAGGCCTATAGTTACTCGGATCACTTTTTCCCTTTCATAAAAATAGGAACTATGTTAGCAATTCTCCAGTCATATGGTACAACCCGAGTTTACAGATTCATTAGCAAGAATTTTTAATGGACTTGCAACTTCATGTGCCAGTTCCTTTAATATTCTTGGAAGAAGATTATCTGGGCCCCCCAATTTAGTCCCATTAAACTGTTAGAGTTTGGCTTCTACCTCAGATGTGGTAATATCTACCTCCAAATCCTCATTCCCATTTGTCATCCTGACATTATCCCTAAACTCTAAGACTAAGGCAAAGTATTTTTTAGATATTGGGCCATGCCTAGATTATCCTTAACCGCCACTCCATCCCCATTTTTCTTTGTTTTCTTATTTATATGGCTATAGAATCTTTTACTATTGTTTTTAATTCCCTTTGCAAGGTTCAACTCTACATAGCTTTTGGCCTCTCACTTTATCCCTACATGTTCTGACCTCAGTAAGGTAGCCTTCCTTACTGATCCCTCCCATCGGGGCGGGGGGAAGATAGCTCAGTGGTTTGATCATTGGCCTGCTAAACCCAGGGTTGTGAGTTCAATCCTTAAGGGGGACATTTAGGGATCTGGGGCAAAAATTGGGGATTGGTCCTGCTTTGAGCAGAGGGTTGGACTAGATGACCTCCTGAGGTCCCTTCCAACCCTGATATTCTATTTGATTCCACTCTTTATAGGCTGCTTTTTCTTGATCACCTCTCTGAGATGCTTGCTCATCCAGCTTGGTCTACAACTCTTGCCTAAGAATTTTTTCCCCCTTTCCTGGGATGCAGGCTTCTGATAGTTTCTGCAACTTTGATGAAGTAATTCCAAGCCTCCTCCGCCTTTAGAGCCCCAAGTTCTTCAGTCCAATCCACTTCCTTAACTAAATTTTTTTTATTAAAGTTAGTCCTTTTGAAATCAAAAACCCTGGTTACAGATCTATTTTTGTTTATCCTTCCATTTAGTTTGAACTAAGTTAGCTCATGATCCCGCGAACCACGGTTGTCCCCTACAACTATTTCTTCTATGAGGTCTTCACTACTCACCAAAACCAAATCTAAAATAGCATCCCCTCTTGTTGGTTCAGCAACTACCTGGTGAAGGAATCCATCAGCTATCACATTCAGGAAAATCTGAACCCTATTATTACTACTAGCACTTGTCCTCCAGTCTATATCTGGGAAGTTAAAGTCTCCCATAATCACACAATTCCCATTAGTATTTACTTCATTAGAAACATTAGAGTGAGATCTCTATCCTTTTCCAAATCAGATCCCGGTGGTCCATAGCACACCCCAAGCATTATGCCAGAGGAGGCTCTAGTAGCTTTCTTCCCCAATGTGATTTTTGCCCATCATTTATTTCTTTACAGTCTACCTCATCGATATACAATGCTACTCCACCACCTTTGCCTTTATTTCTGTCTCTCCTAAACAGCACATACCCTTTAATACCTGTACTCCAGTCATGACTACTATTCCACCATCTTTCTGTTATCCCCATAATATCTGGTTACACTTCCTGCACCAGTAGCTCTAGTTCCTCCATTTTGTTACCTAGGCTCCTCACATTGGTGTACAAACATCTTAATTTTTGCTGTTTGGCTTCACTCATATTCTTTACCCGATTAGGAACAGAAATTCTACGAGTATCACCTATTAGACTGATATCTACAGTACCCTTCCTCCATATGTCCATTCTCCTACCCACGGCTGAATCCTTTCTTACTTCGTTTTCTTCCCTTTCAATGTTAAAATCCGGCAAGGAGATTACCTAGACATCTCCCAACCAGCTCCCCCAAATTCCTAGTTTAAAGCTCTCTTAATCAGTTGTGCCAGCCTCCATCCTAGAAGTCTATTTCCCTCCCTACTCAGGTGAAGTCCATCCCGAGAGAACAGTCCTCTGTCCCTGAATGCCTCCCAGTGGCCATACATCCCAAAGCCCTCTTTATAGCACCACTGCCTAAGCCATATGTTGATAATGACAGAACAAGGAGTAATGGTCTCAAGTTGCAGTGGGGGAGGGTTATGCTTATCATAGAATCACAGAGGTCATCTAGTCCAACCCCCTGCTCAAAGCAGGGCCAATCCCCAACTAAATCATCCCAGCCAGGGCTTTGTCAAGCCTGACCTTAAAAACCTCTAAGGAAGGAGATTTCACCACCTCCCTAGGTAACCTGTTTGAGTGCTTCACCACCCTCCTACTCCTAATATCCAACCTAAACCTCCCCCACTGCAACTTGAGACCATTACTCCTTGTTCTGTCATCTGCCCATGCTTGAATAAGAATATAGCAGTAGGAATATACTACTGACCACCTGACCAGAATGGTGATTGTGAAATGCCCCAGGAAATTCAAGTGGCTATAAAAATAGAAAACTCAATTGAAATCCCCCCATTATCACTATCCCCATATTGACTGGGTACATGTCACATCAGGATGGGATGCAGAGACAAAATTTCTAGGCACTATAAATTACTGTTAATTGGAGAAGCTAGTCCTGGAACCCACAAGGGGAGAGGCAATTCTTTATTTAGTCCTAAGTGGTGCACAGAATCCTAGTCCAATGGGTGAATGTAACCAAACCACTCTGTGTGTGTGGGAAAATTACCAAAAAAGCCCACCCCAGTAGCGTTTAACTTCAGAAAGGGGAACTACACAAAAATGAGGAAGCTAGTTAAAAGGAACAGTCATGAAAATGCCTGCAAGCTGCATGGAAACTTCTTACTGCCACCATAAGAGAGAGTCAAATTAAACATATGTCCCAAATTTAAAAATATAGCAAGAGGATCCAAAAGGTGCCACCATGACTAATCAAAGTAAAAACAGCTATGACAGCCTCCTGGGCAGAGATGGGGGAAGGGGCAAAGCAATGGCCCTCCCTGCAGCAATCAGGGGCTCTGGTGGGAGCAGGCTTCAGTGCCCCCCCACCCCCGCTTCAGCCTTGGGGCTCTGGCTGTGGGTTCTGGGCTCCAGCCCCCTGGACTGGTGGAACTCTGGGTTTCAGCCATCTGTGTGCCCGCCCACCCCCTGCTGTGGGGCTCCCGCTCTGGGCTTCAGGGGGGCCGGCCTCACTGGATGCCATGGTCAAGAGGCAAGGAGTGGAGTGAGCCTGGGGTGTGAGGCTGCAGAAGGAAGCTTGGGGCAACGGTGGGAGTGGGGAGCCTGAGGGACAAGGGGAGGCAGCACGGACCAAAGGTGGTGGGCTGGGGGGAGGCAGCAGGGGCCAAGGGCATCAAAATACAACTTTACATTATTTTGATTGAGTCTACCAAAACAATGATTTGGACATGTATATGTGCATATTTATTTGCTTTTCTTAAAGTTAATCAAGTGTATTAGGAACATTTGTCAGAGCAGCCACCTGCAAGAATTGTGAGAACCCCATCTCATGCATATGACAGGCCACAGAACCTCATACACCTATTACTGTAATAGACCCCAACCTCTGGCTGAGTTACTGAAGTTCTCAAATCATGGTTTAAGGACATCAAGTTACAGTGAATCCACAATTTACACTAGCTTAAATGTGCAAGTGACCTGTGTCCCATGTTGTAGAGGATGGCAGAGACTCTGCGATTTTTTTTGCCTATCTGACCTAGGGGAAAATTCCTTCCCAACCCCAAATATGGTGATCAGTTAGATCCCGAGCATGTAAGGAAAATAGAAAAGAGCATAAACTCTGGCAAGTAAAGTGTAAAAGTATAATTAGCTAGGCCAAAAGAGAATTTGAAGAGCAGCTAGCAAAAGACTCAAACCTACAGCAAAAAATTTAAGTACATCTGAAGCAGGAAGCCTACCAAACAATCAGTGGGGCCACTTGACAATCAAGGTGCTAAAGGAGCAATGAAGGAAGACAAGGCTGTTGGGAAGAATCTAAAAGAATTCTTTGCATTGGTCTTCACTGCAGAGAGAGTGTCTCACACCTGAGCCATTATTTGTAGTTGTAAAATCTGAGGAACTGTACCAGGCTGAGGTGTCAATACAGGAGACTTTGGAACAAATTGGTAAAACAAACAGTAATAAGTCACCAGGACCAGATGGTATTCACCCAAGAGTTCTGAAGGAACTGAAATAGGTTACATACCACACTTAGGGTATGTCTACGCTACGGGATTCCTCCAATTTTACAGAAATCAATTTTTGGAAACAGATTGTATAAAGTCGAGTGTGTGCAGTCATACTAAGCACATTAATTCGGCGGTATGCATCCATAGTACCAAGGCTAGCGTCGACTTCTGGAGCGTTGCACTGTGGGTAGCTATCCCATAGTTCCCGCAGTCTCCCCCTGCCCATTGGAATTCTGGGTTGAGATCCCAATGCCTGATGGGGCAAAAAAAACATTGTCGTCAGGCCCCCTCCCCCTCTGAAATCAATGGCAGACAACTGTTTCGTGCCTTTTTTCCTGGGTTACCTGTGCAGATACCATACCATGGCAAGCATGGAGCCCACTCAGCAGCAGCCATGAACATTAGCACTTCATGCATGATTGTGCAGTTTATGCTGAACCAGAACCTGCAAAACCAGGCAAGGAGGAGGCAGCAGTGCGGTGACGAGTGATGAGGACATGGACACAGAATTCTCTCAAACCGCGGGCCCCCGGGGCTTTGGAGATCATGGTGTTAATGGGGCAGGTTCATGCTGTGGAACGCTGATTCTGGGCCTGGGAAACAAGCACAGACTGATGGGATCGCATAGTGTTGCAGGTGTGGGACAATTCTCAGTGGCTGCAAAACTTTCCTATGTGTAGGGCCACTTTCATGGAACTTTGTGACTCACTTTTCCCTGCGCAGAAGCGCAAAGACACCAATATGAGAGCAACCCTCACACTTGAGAAGCGAGTGGCGATAGCCCTGTGGAAGCTTGCAACACCAGACAGCTACCAGTCAGTTGGGAATCAATTTGGACTGGGCAGACCTACTGTGGGGACTGCTGTGATGCAAGTAGCCAAAGCAATCACTGAGCTGCTGCTACCAAAGGTGGTGACTCTGGGACATGTGCAGGTCATATTGGATGGCTTTGCTGCAATGGGGTTCCCTAACTGTGGTGGGGCGATAGATGGAACCCATATCCCTATCTTGGCACTGGAGCACCAGGGCAGCCAGTACATAAACCGCAAGGGAAACTTTTCCATGGTGCTGCAAGCACTGGTGGATCAAAAGGGATGTTTCACCAACATCAACGTGGGATGGCCAGGAAGGGTTCATGACGCTCGCGTCTTCAGGAACACTAATCTGTTTAAACGGCTGCAGCAAGGGATTTACTTCCCAGACCAGAAAATAACTGTTGGGGATGTTGAAATGCCTATAGTTATCCTCGGGGACCCAGCCTACCCCTTAATGCCATCCATGGCTCAAGAAGCCGTACACAGGCAGCCTTGACAGTAGTCAGGAGCTGTTCAACTACAGGCTGAGCAAGTGGAGAATGGTGGTAGAATGTGCATTTGGACGTTTAAAGGGTCGCTGGCGCACTTTACTGACTTGCTCAGACCTCAACCAAACCAATGTTCCCATTATTGTTGCTGCTTGCTGTGTGCTCCACAATCTCTGAGAGAGTAAGGGGGAGACATTTATGGCGGAGTGGGAGGTTGAGGCAAATCGCCTGGCTGCTGATTACACGCAGCCAGATACCAGGGCAGTTAGAAGAGCACACCAGGAAGCACTGCGCATCAGAGAAGCTTTGAAAATCAGTTTCATGACTGGCCAGGCTATGGTGTGAGAGTTCTGTTTGTTTCTCCTTGATGAAAACCTGCCCCCTTGATTGACTCATTCCCTGTAGGCCACCCACCCTCCCCCTTTGATCACAGCTTGCTTTCAAAGGAAATAGTCACTATCATTTAAAAACCATGTATTCTTTATTAATTACAAAAAATAGGGAGAGAACTGACAAGGTAGCCTGGGTGGGGTGTGGGAGGAGGGAAGGAAGGAAAAGGCCACTTCAAAACTTGTTGAATGACAGCCTTTTGCTTGGGCTGTCCACTGGGGTGGAGTGGCAGGGTGCATGGAGCCTGCCCCCCCCCCCGCCACGTTCTTGGGCATCTGGGTGAGGAGGCTATGGAACACGGGGAGGAGGGAAAGCGGTTCTACAGGGGCTGCAGCGGCACTCTGTGATCCTGCTGCCATTCCTGAAGCTCCAACAGACACCAGAGCATGTCCGTTTGATCCCGCAGTAGCTGCAGGATTGCATCCTGCCTCCTCTGATCTTCCTGCCACCATCTCTCCTCGTGTTTGTGCCTTCTGTCCTTGCGTTCGTTGATGCTTTCCTGTACTGTGATACTGTGTCCTTCCACTCATTCAAATGAGCTCTTTCACGGCAGGTCAATTGCATGATTTCAGAGAACATTTAATCTCGCGTGTGTGGTTTTTTTTTTTTGCCACCTTATCTGAGATAAGCCTCCCTCCTCCGTCCCAAAGGCTGAAAAATTTGCAGCTGCGGGAGGGGAAAAAACGGGGAGAAGTATTTTAAAAGATACACACACTGTTCTGTAAAATGTATTCTTTCACGGTGAACAACACTATTCACATTACATAGCACATGTGATTTCGGTATAAGGTCGCATTTTGCATCTTAATATTGAGTGCCTGCGGCTTTGGTGTTAGAGATCACAGACGCAGGGCTGGGCAACAGAATTCAGCTAGTATGCGACCATGGTAAGCCATTGTCTTTCAGCTTCTGCTACCTCCAGAAAAACAGTGCCCGCCTTTCCCATACCAAGCAAAGCCCGTTGAGTTCTGTGGTTTTCAGGTTAATGTGTAGCAGCAGAAACCAAACTAACCCTCCCCCAATCCAGTTCTCTGGAATGATCACTTTACCCTTCCCCCCACCGTAAGGCGGGTATCAGGGAAGATCCCTGCTAGCCAATCGCAAACAGCTCAGCGCCAATACCCCACCCCCTCACTTGGCTAACTGCAGGGAAGGATTTCTTTTCAGCCACAGGTAAACAGCCCCGTAGGGACGGCCACCTCTGTCCCCTTAACTAAAATTCCCGTATTTCAACCAGGTTACCATGAATGATATCGCTCTCCTGAGGATAACACAGCGAGATAAAGAACGGATGTTGCTTGAATGCCAGCAAACACCAGGACCATACGCTGCAATGCTTTGTAATGCAATGATACCAGATTACCATGCCATATTAGTAGCAAGTAAAGTGTCCTACCATGGAGGACGGAATAAGGCTGCTCTGCTCAGAAACCTTCTGCAAAGGCTTTTGGAGTACCTCCAGGAGAGTTTCATGGAGATGTCTCTGGAGGATTTCCGCTCCATCCCCAAAAATGTTAACAGACTTTTCCAGTAGCTGTACTGGCCACGAATGCATCCCAAGTCCTCAGGGCAAATTAATCATTTAAGAAGTTTGCTTTTAAACCATGTGTAATATTTGCAAAGGTACACTCACCAGAGGTCCCTTCCATGGCTTCATGGTCTGGGATACTGCCTTGGGAGGGTTGGGAGGCTACTTCAGTCAGGCTGAGAAAAAAATCCTGGCTGTTGAGAACAGTGTGCTGTGTGCTCTCCGTAAGCTCATACTCCTCCTCATCATCTTCCCTGTCCGCAAAATCCTCAGGCATGGCTGAGAGTACCCCCTCCTCGGAATCCACAGTCAGGGCTGGGGTAGTGGTGGCGGCCCCCTCTAGAATTGCATGCAGTGTAGAAGCAGCATGTCTGCGGCTCTGCACCAGACTGTCCGTTTGGTTTTCTGGTAAGCTTGCCTGAGCTCCTTAACTTTCATGCGGCACTGCAGTGAGTCCCTGTTGTGTCCTCTCTCCATCATGCCCTTGGAGTCTTTTTCAAATGTTTTGGCATTCCATTTTTTGGAACGTAGTTCTGCTAGCACAGAATCCTCTCCCCATACAGTGATCAGATCAAGTATCTCCCGTACAGTCCATGCTGGAGCACTTTTTCGATTCTTGGACTGCATGGTCACCTGTGCTGATCAGCTGTCCATGCTGGGCAAACAGGAAATGAAATTCAAAAGTTCCCGGGGCTTTTCCTGTCTACCTGGCGAGTGCATCCGAGTTCAGATTGTTGTCCAGAGCGGTCACAATGGTGCACTGTGGGATAGCTCCCAGAGGCCAATACTGTCAAATTGCGTCCACACTAACCCTAATTCGAACCGGCAATGTCTATTTCAGTGCTACTCCCCTCGTTGAGGAGGAGTACAGAAATCAATTTTAAGAGCCCTTTATGTCGAAGTAAATGGCTTCGTTGTGTGGACGGATGCAGGCTTAATTCGAGCTAAACGCGTAGTGTAGACCAGGCCTTAGTAGTTATCCAATCACTTCAGTCAACTTTTGTACCAGAAGACTGGAGCATAGCTAATGTGACACCAGTTTTTTAAAAAGGCTCCAGAGGTGATCCTGGCAATTACAGGCTGGTAAGCCAAACTTTATTACCAGGCAAATTAGTAGAAACTATGGTAAAGAACAGACACATAGCTTAATACAATTTATTGGAGAAATGTCAACATGGCTTTTGTAAAGGTAAATCAGACCTCACCAATCTATGGTAATTCTTTGGGGGGGTCAACAAGCATGTAGACAAGGGGGATCCAGTGGATAAAGTATACTTGGACTTTCAGAAAGCCTTTGACAAGTTCCCTCACCAAAGGATCTTAAGGAAAGTAAGCAGTCATGGTAAAAAAGGGAAGGTCCTCTGATGGATCAGCAATTAGTTAAGACAGGAAACAAAGGCTAGTAATAAATGGTCAGTTTTCCGAATGGAGAGAGGTTTAATATAATAATTGATCTGGAAAAGAGCAAAATTTGAAGTGGCAAAATTTGCCGATGATACAAAACTACTCAAGATAGTGAAGATCAAAGCAGACTGCAAAGCGTTACAAAGGGATCTCTCAAAACTGGATGCATGGGCAAGAAAATGGCAGATAAAATTCAGTGTTGATAAATGCAAAGTAATGCACATTTAAAAGCATACATACAAAATGATGGGGTCTAAATTAGCTGTTACCGCTCAAGAAAGAGATCTTGAAGTTCTTGTGGATAGTTCTCTGAAAACATCTGCTCAGTGTGTGGTCAAAAAAGCTAAAGAATCCTAGGAACCATTAGGAAAGCAATAGATAATAAGACAAAATATCATATTGCCGCTATATAAATCCAAGGGATCCCCACACCTTGAATACTGCATGCGATTCTCTTTGCCCCATCTCAAAAAAGATATACAGTATAACCTCAGAATTATACCTTGGGAATGGAGGTGGTCCATAGCTCTGAAATTTTCATAATACTGAACAAAACACAGCTCTGGCTCCAGGAGTTCGCACTCTCGGCCAGGTTCCAGAGGCAGCTAGGCAGCTTCCTTGCAGGCAGCTTCTTTCCTGGGCAAGCTTGTTTCCCTCCCAGCTGGGAGGGGTGGTGGTAGTGAAAACAGTATGTCACCCTCCTAGTGGGGTGTGTGAGAAAACAGCACCCACGGCTTACAGGAAAGCAGCACATACTCCAATGCTGCTCCTGCTCTGGTTGCCTTGGGCTGGCAGTGGGGGCTCACAGCTTTGTCTGCAAATCTCAGCAACCTCCTAACTGTAAGTGGGTACCCTCCGTGTGGAGATGGGGGTAGGGGTGGGGACAGGCAGCCCAGATGTCCTATCTTTAAGATGCAATACAGGCACAGTACAGTGTTTTTCATCTCCGCTCCTGCCTGATTGGTTACTTCTGGTTTCACATTGTGTCCGGTTGACCGATCAGTCCGTAACTCTTGTGTTCGTATATTTGAGGTTCTATTAGAATTGGAAAAGGTACAAAGAAGGGCAACAAAGATGACTAAGGGTATAGAACAACTTCCATATGAGGAGAGATTGAAAAGACGGACTGGTCAACTTGGAAAAGAGATGACTAATGGGGGATATGATAGAGATCTATGAAATCATGAATGTTGTGGAGAAAATGAATAGGGAAGTGTTATTTACTCCTTCCCATAACAAGAACCAGGGATCACCCAGTGAAATTAACCAGGGATCACCCAATAAAGTTTAAAACAAAGGGAAGTTCTACTTCATACAAAACACATTCAACCCGTGGAACTCGTCAGTGAATGTTTTGAAGTCCACAACCACCTAAATCAAAAAGAATTAGGTAAGTTTGTGGAGGATAGGTCCATCAATGGCTGCTAGCCAAGATGGTTAGAGCCCTACACGCTAGGTGTCCCTAGCCTGTGACTGCCAGAAGTTGGGAGTGGACAACGGGGGATGATCACTTGATAATTTGCCTGTTCTGTTCATTCCCTCTGAAGCACCTAGCATTGGCCACTGTCAGAAGACAGCGTATTGGGCTAGATTAGAGGTGGGCAAACTATGGCTGCCCGTGGGACCGTCCTGCCTGGCCCTTGAGCTCCTGGCCAGGGAGGCCAGCCCCTGCTCCCTCCCCCACTATCCCGCCTCTCCCGCAGCCACGCTGCTGCTGTGCAGGCAGCACTCTGGGTGGTGGGGTTCCACGCTCCTGCCGAGCGGAGCGGCAGCGTGTCTGGCTCCAGCTGGGTGGCACGGCTGCCAGACATGCTGTTCTGTAAGGTAAGGGGGCCGGAGGGTTGGATAAGGGGCGGGGAGGTCCCGGGGGGAAGTCAGGGGACAGGGCGCAGGTGGTGGTTGGATAGGGTGGAGGTTCTGGGGGTGAGGAGATGGGGAAGGGGGGGATTAGATAAGCGTGGGAGCCCTGGGACTGTGGATAGGGGTCAGGGGACTGGGAGCAGGGGGGTTGGAGTCCCAGGGGTGGTTAGGGCCAGGGAGTCCTAGGAGGGGGCGGTTGGATGGTCAGGAGTTCTGAGGGGAGCAGTCAGGTGGTGGGAGGGCGGGCAGAGGTCAGGCTGTTTGGGGAGGCACAGCCTTCCCTACCCAGCCCTCCATACAGTTTTGAAACCCCAATGTGGCCCTTGAGCCAAAAAGTTTGCCCATCCCTGGGCTAGATGGACCATTGGTCTGATCGAGAATTGCTGTTATGTCCCAAACAAGCAAATTTTTAAGTGATCCAACAAGCTGCCCTTCCATTTTCAACTTGCCATGCAGACTTTGGACCACATTGAACCACACCCAAACAAACCATGGAAGATGCAGCTACTTGATGCACAAGTGAAAAATCAGACTCCTCTTCATGGAACTGTGGTGAGAACATTGAAACCATTGAACACATCATAATGCAGATTCGGAGATTAACTGAATAATGTCCATTGTGTTATAGAGGAGGCCTTGGAATGGCTTATGATCTATAGAATGTTGCTCTGCAGATGCCATATGTGAGAGAGGGACTGTTAACTTGTGTCTGTGTGCAGTCACTGGAAGTGCACGATGTCCTTGTTCCCTATACCTAAAATGTGTGTTCCTCCTCACTTGACCTTCAAAGTTAATAAAAACTGACTTCTGATAACACATTTAAGCTATAAATTACCAATCCTGGTGAATGAGACAAGCTTTCAAGCCACACACAGCTCATCTTCAGGTCTGGAAAAGGTACTCCCAGCCTCACAGTAATCTGTCCCACTTTGCATTTTGTTTAACATAAGTAGTTAGCGCACATTGTTCCACTTTGAATGGTCAATTACAATTATATATGTATATAGTCTCACCTGCTTTGTCTCTCTAATATCCTGGGACTGACACAGCTACAATTACACTGTATACAGTCCTGTTGAAAACTTCCTGGTGTAATACATGGTTGTACACAGACTATATAAAGACCTTACTCAAATTTTGGAGTATATCTGTGCTTTGTTCCTTCTTTGTGTGGTGTCTAGAAAATGAACACGAACACCTTAATATCAGTATTCTGCTTGCTTTGTCCCTGAGTTCTGTGGCCTCTCAACTGTCAGTGAATATGAAGACAGGGTAATTAACCTAATTTGAAACTGGTTAAATAGGCATTTGTTTGAGACTACAGCTCTTGTTGAAATAAGTCTTAACTAAAATAATGTAGCTACCATGAACCCCAAGCACAAGACTCTTCAGGAGAATGTGAAATAAAACTATTCATTCTATGGCTACAAGTTTGTCATAACAGGGGGAAAAACTCTGAGCATAATTTTCCTGCTTTGTCTGTAACACTCTTGTATCTGTGACTCACCCGCAATGGTGGCTCCTGTCCCATGGGGTTGGGCCTGGCTCCCTACTCTGGATGTTGCAGCTTAGGTTTGACTCTCCTGCCCCGTCTCATGAGTTTTGGGGAAGACTAGGAGAACCAGGCAGAGGAACAGACAGGCTAGTGAAGGGAATGTGTGGTGTTTGGCAGAGTTGTGGTGCTCGTTGGGTGTGTTTTTTTTTGATGGTGGTGGTTTGGTTTGTGTTTCCCAGACTAGCAGGACTTAAGTGAGAAGGCTATGTCAGATACAGAGGCAGCAGTAGTAGTGACCCAAGCAGTGGAAGACACATTGAAAATGACTGTCTGTAGAAGCTCCGGTATGTACATGATCCTGGAGAGGGTACCTGAAAAGTTTAGTCTGCATGAAGTGTTGCCTGATGGAGCTGATGGAAGAAAAGATCCGAGGAGTGGGAACTCTGGTTGAGTTTAGAAGGGAGTTCGAACAGATGGAGACATGAGGAGGCTGAAGGGAAAAGTGCAGACTTGCAGATGGAAGCAGGACCAAGGAACTCTGAGGAGAGACTGCTAGGTGAGGAAAGTGGACAGTGGAAGCATGTGACTAAGAGAACCAGGCAGAGGAAAAGACGGGCTAGTGAAGGAGAAATAGAGCTCAGGAACAGGTTTGTGGAGTTGGAAAATGAAGAAGGGGTACAGCAGGTGGTCACCGAAGGTGGGAGGGCAAGGAAGAAGAAGAGCAGCTAGTCCTGTAGGAAGAGGGGAAGAGTCAAGGGAGATAACACCGAATATGAGCCCCAGGAGCATACAGGATGGATTGTGGAGGATTGCAAAGGACAATAGAAATCAAGATGACTTGCAGCCAGAGGGAACAGGGGATAGACTGGAGAATCACACTATCACCAGGAAAAGACAGGTCTATGTGATTGGGGACTTCTTACTGAGCAGAATAGACATGCCTATAACCAGAGCTGATCCAGAGAACAGAAGAGTGTACTGTCTGCCGGGTGCTAAGATAAGGGATGTGGACCTGAGTCTGAAGAGGATCCTAATGGGAGCGGGAAAGAATCCACTGGTTGTCCTTCATGTAGGAGCAAATGATACATTCCAGCGAGAATCTAGCCATATCAAGGGAGACTATACCAGGCTGGGGAAGACACTTTAGGAAGAGGCAGAATCCCACTGAAGACCACCTGAGCCTTGATTTCCTTGAGAAGGCAACAAAGGTGTGACAAGATTATTCATTAATGATCTGGAGAATGGCGTGGACTGCACTCTCAGCAAGTTTGCAGATGACACAACTGGGAGGAGTGGTAGATACGATGGAGGGACCTAGACAAATTAGAGGATTGGGCCAAAAGAAATCTGATGAGGTTCAACAAGGACAAGTGCAGAGTCCTGCACTCAGGACGGAAGAATCCCATGCACTGCTACAGACTAGGGACAGAGTGGCTAGGCAGCAGTTCTGCAGAAAAGGACCTAGGGGTTACAGTGGACGAGAAGATACGAGTTGACAGAGTGCCCTTGTTGGCAAGAAGGCTAATGGCATTTTGGGCTGTATAAGTAGGAGCATTGTCAGCAGATCGAGGGACGTGATCATTCCCCTCTATTCGACATTGGTGAGGCCTCATCTGGAGTACTGTGTTCAGTTTTGGGCCCCACACTACAAGAAGGATGTGGAAAAATTGGAAAGAGTCCAGCAGAGGGCAACAAAAATGATTAGGGGGCTGGAGCACATGACTTCTGAGGAGAGGCTAAGGGAACTGGGATTGTTTAGTCTGCAGAAGAGAAGAATGAGGGGGGATTTGATAGCTGCTTTCAACCAGCTGAAAGGAGGTTCCAAAGAGGATGGATCTATACAGTTTGATTTTTACTTTGACTCTGCTTTCACAACCTACTCTATCATTCCTATATATTTTTTGTATCCTGGAATTACTTGTGTCAGTAGATGATGTCCACACAGTTTCCCATTCCCTGGCTGGTTCCAGAGACATGAAGTTGTCACATGTGGTCCATAACGGTTTTTGTGATTTCTGGCATTGCTGAGGTATGTTATCCATAACCTGCCAGATGGAGAGGCCTGGGTGGTCTCCACCACCATTACATTCTCATGCTATGGCTGTATCTCGAAAGATAGCTGAAGTTTCAATGTTTGCTAATACAGAACGCCATAATAGAAGTGTTGATTTTAAAAAGTTCCCATGATGATTCATGTCTGATTCAGCTGCCTTTACACAAGTTGGGTATGGCAGCTTCTTGTCCACACCAATGCACAGTACTCTGCAACTAAATATACCATGGCCAAGGCCAGGGTTTGTAGCACTGGGCCTGTTGATTCCCAGCTGGTATCAGTTAACTTTTGAATCATGTTGATGCAAGTCTTCACTTTAGAAGCTTCTTTCTTGAGGTGGCTGTCATCCACAGTGGGCCCAATACAGTTCAGAATCATACATGCCATCACTTTGTGCTCAAGAGGGAGATTAGCCTACAACTAGAAGAGTGATCTGCAGGTTTTCTAGGCTTTAGCAGTGCAATGATTGTAGCTTCTAATCACACCAGGGATTTCACCAGTCTGCAGGATGTTGGTGAAAATCTTCTTCATACATTTCCATACCAGCAGACCCAGATTATATAGGAATTCAGAACAGACATCTTTTCCTGCTGCTTTTCCCAATTTTGCGGCTACAATGGCTGCATCTATCTCCTCACCTGTGAGTGGTCCTTTGGGACACTGGAATACATGTGAACATCACCTACCCATGTTGATGCTGGACTTGTGTGTGATACTGTTTGTCCACTAGCTGTTTTCACATCCACAAAAGTTTAGCAGCAATGGCATTGATTTTCACCTGCAGCATGGTGGCATGTGTGGTATTTGCAGCCCCCAGCTGTCTCAGCAGGTTCCAAGCGTGTCTGCTCCAGAGTGTGAAGTTTAGACCTTCTACACATTCAAGACAGCAATGTGGGTTCTATGCATGTACAGTAGCAAGTGAAATAACTATCTTTGTCTAAACATTGTTTAATCTGTATGCCACCCAAAGTTACCAAAATCCATCCTTCCAATTACACATCCAAACTATATTATACCAACAAGCTAAACTTGTGACTATTATAACGATAAAGACTGATACTCAACTCCTTTAAACAGTCATTTATCTATTACTCCTGGGGGAATTCTGTGCTGTATGTGTGCATAATTAGTGAGCCACACATTTTAATTTTTCTGCAAAGAAAAAAGCTTCTGCTGAAATGTTGCTGCAGTTCTGCTTTTTGCCCACCAGAGGGCGCTGTGGTGAAAGACCACAGCAGCAGGTCCCAGACAGATAGGGAAAAGAAAGAGCCTGCCATCTTCGCAGCGCCTGTCGGGGCAGGTCAGGAGACAGGGGTTATGGGGAGACAGACAGCATGGGGCTGCTCGTGGGGGAGGACAGACTGGGGCAGGGGCTGAATGGAAGTGGAGGCATAGGGCTGGGGGGGAGGGAGGTGCAAGGCCACATGGTGATGGGGGACATGATGATAGAAAGCTGGCTAGATTGTAGTGATCAATGGCTTGATGTCTAATTGGCAGCTGGTATCAAGCAGAGTGCCCCAGGGGTCAGTTTTGTTCAACATCTTCATTAGTGAGTCCTGTGGCACCTTATAGACTAACAGACATTTTGGAGCATGAGCTTTCGTGGATGAATACCCACTTCGTCGGATGCCACATCCGACAAAGTGGGTATTCACCCACAAAAGCTCATGCTCCAAAACGTCTGTTAGTCTATAAGGTGCCACAGGACTCTGCTGCTTTTACAGATGCAGACTAACACAGCTACCCCTCTGATACTTGATCTTCATTAATGATCCGGATGATGGGTCGGATTGCACCCTCAGCAAGCTTGCAGATGACACTAAGCTGGGGGGAGAAGTAGATAGGCTGGAGGGTAGGGATAGGGTCCAGAGTGACCTAGACAAATTGGAGGATTGGGCCAAAACAAATCTGATAAGGTACAACAAAGACAAGTGCAGAGTCCTGCACTTAGGAAGGAAGAATCCCATGCACCACTATAGGCTGGGGACCAACTAGCTAAGCAGCAGTTCTGCAGAAAAAGACCCAGGGATTACAGTGGACGAGAAGCAGGATATGAGTCACCAGTGTACCCTTGTTGTCAAGAAGGCCAACGGCATAGTGGGCTGCATTAGTAGGAGCACTGCCAGCAGATCAAGGGAAGTGATTATTCCCCTCTATTCGGCACTGGTGAGGCCACATCTGGAGTACTGCATCCAGTTTTGGGCTCCCCACTACTGAAAGGATATGGACAAATTGGAGAAAGTCCAGCGGAGGGCAGTGAAAATGATTAGGGTGCTAGGGCACATGACTTACGAGGAGAGACTGAGGGAACTGGGCTTATTTAGTCTGCAGAAGAGAAGAGTGAGGAGGGATTTGATAGCAGCCTTCAACTACCGGAAGGGGAGTTCCAAAGAGGATTGAGCTCAGCTGTTCTCAGTGGTGGCTGATGACAGAACAAGGAGCAATGGTCTCAAGATGCAGTAGGGGAGGTCTAGGCTAGATATTAGGAAACACTATTTCATTGGGAGGGTGGTGAAGCACTGGAATGGGTTCCCTAAGGGAGATGGTGGCATCTCCATCCTTAGAGGTTTTTAAGGCCTGTCTTGACAGAGCCCTGTCTGGGATGATTTAGTTGGTGTTGGTCCTGCTCTGAACAGGGGATTGGACTAGATGACCTCCTGAGATCTCTTCCAATCCTAATCTTCTATGATAGAGTGCAGAGCTACATAGGGACAGAGGGTGGCTGAGTGTGGGCACAGAGACACATGGGGACAGGGGTGCAGGGCCACCTGGGGATGGGAAGATGGGGTGTATGAGTGGGGGTGGAGGGACATGTGGACAAGGAGTGCAAGGACACATGCAGTGCAGGAACACACAGAAACAAGGCCATATGTGCCTGACTGAATGGGAGAGGCTATGGGTAAGCCAGGGTCTGCATGGGGGAAGCTCCCTAACAATCCCTTCCCACGCCCCCCAAAATACCTGTTCCATACTTTTCCCACCCATACCCAACAACCCTCCAAGTTCACACCCAGGCGCTTTCCCAGAAATTTACCGGTACTTCCCTCTCCCTCATTACCCCTGACTCCCCCAAGCCTTTGCACTGCTTCTGAGGGATGTGGGAAATATAGTTCTGTATTGTAGATTAAATAAATTACTCAGAGTTCTGTAGTAATATGCCTAGTAAGGAATCTATTTGTCAAAAAACATTTCCTGAATCTTTTTTGTTCTCTCTATTGTTACCCACATACTTGCTGACAGGTATTTTGAAATAAAATGACCAAAACTAATTGAAACTGGTGAGATTATATTGTGTTATTCTAACAAATAAAATATGCAGAATTTTTAAGGTTTTTTTGCAGATTTTTAATTTTTTGGCGCATAATTCCCCCGGCTTAATTAAGCTCAAGAATTTTGTTTACCCTACATAGAATTTCTAACACTAAACTGTTAAGTACTACCTGCCAGGCAAACAATATTTTCCTGTAGTTCCAAATAGCACATGAAGACACACTGATGTGAAATGAAGCACAGTGAAGGCCACCTTGGAAGTTAATTACAGCAAAAGAGCATGTCTGTAGCTAGAGGACAGATTTCTTAGTGGGATGACCTAAACGCACAAAAACAGGAGTAACGGACTTTATTAGCAAGCCTGGCAGCATTAGTTGATATGTTTCAGAGGAGTAGCCATGGTAGTCTGCATCCAAAAAAACAATGAGGAGTTCGGTGGCACCTTAAACACTAACAGAGAAATCAGTTGGTCTTTAAGATGCCACCAGACTCCTTGTTATTAGTTGACAAGATCACCCAATAGTACATAAGAACAAGTGACACAGAATTGATAGGAGACAGGGGCGGCTCCAGGCCCCAGCACGCCAAGCGCGTGCTTGGGGCGGCATGCCGTGGGGGGCGCTCTGCCAGTCGCCGGGAGGGCAGCGGGCGGCTCCGGTGGACCTCCCGCAGGCGTGCCTGCGGGAGGGTCCACCGGAGCCGCGGGACCAGCAGACCCTCCGCAGGCAAGTCTGTGGGAGGTCCACCGGAGCCACGGGACCGGCAACCAGCACCATGCTTGGGACAGCGAAATGGCTAGAGCCACCCCGATAGGAGACTATGATAAAGCTGAACAAAGCCAGCCATTTCAGATATACATCTAACCTACATTACTGGGTATTAAAAATATAAACATCTTTCTTAAAAGTGTTAATGCTACAACACTGTAATAAGTAGTTACGCACTACAGAGTACTTTGCAATTATCCACCGATCTAACTAGGTTCTTATAGTCACAACCATTACCACTGTATCTGAGCACCTCCCATAAGTAGTTTTAGAGACACTTCTGTTATCAAAAATCTTCCTTATGGAGATCACAAATATGACCATCGCATAACTAGAGCACAAATCTCTATTACTACAATTTAGATTCAGAAAGTTCATTCCTGCTTGCTGCTTGATCAACCCCACCAAACAAATGCAACATGTAACACTAGGGTAACAGTCACCACACAGACCTGCCCTAGCCTCCCCGCCACAGCCTCCCCCACACGCCTCGCTAGGCGTGACCCCCACAGGCCCCCTCGCCACAGCCTCCCCCCCACGCCTCGCTAGGCGTGACCCCCACAGGCCCCCTCGCCACAGCCTCCCCCCCACGCCTCGCTAGGCGTGACCCCCACAGGCCCCCTCGCCACAGCCTCCCCCCCACGCCTCGCTAGGCGTGACCCCCACAGGAGGGACGGACTCTAACCCCCACTCTGCAAGCGGCGCCCAGAACGGGCGCAACCCCCCTCTCGGAGCAGTCTTTCGAGACCACCCCCAGCGGGGGGGACCGACCAGAGACCCCCGGCACCGCAAGGCTCAGGCAGCCAGCCGGTCGCGAGCCCCCGCCCCTCACTCAGGTAAGCCCCCGCCAGCCGGGCTCCAAGGAGGGCGGGCGGGTCCCGGCGGCCCCCGCGCCCCGCTCCCCACGCTACCTCCCGGGTGGTGACCTCCTCCTTCTCGGAAATCTTCAGCAGTAACCGGTCGTTCTCCAGCTCCAGCGCCCGCACCCGATCGATGTAGACGGCAAGGCGGTCATTGAGCTGCCGCAGCTCCTCCTTCTCTTGCAGCCGGGAGATGCGGGCGGGGGAGAGCGGGGTCCCGCCAGCGGCGGCGCGGCTCGGGGTGCCCGACATGGCGCTCGCTTCGCGGGACGAGCAAGCCGCGCGCTCATTCAATCCTGCCACACTGAGGGAGGGAACGGCAAGATGGCGGAGGAAACCGCCTCCCCGCTGCGCGGTGCCACCTGGGAAATGAAGTCTCCGCGCCAAGATGGCGGCCGGCGGCTGTGCTCTGGGAGCGGCCGAGGGAGGCGGGGAATCAAAGATGGCGGGAACCCCTACCGAGGAGCATGCTGGGGATTGTAGTCTCACTCTGGCCTCCATTTTGTGGCCCCATGCCAAGAAACCTGCATCCGACTCCGCGCCGTGTCTGTGTAAGCCCTTATTTCCTGTGTGTACGGCTGAGCTGAGAGGTGCCCTGGCCCTGTGCTAGGGGCGGGGTCTCCACACACCCCCCCAGGCCCTGACCTTACCGGAACTGGCAGAGGTGAAGTTTGGAGTGTCCTTTTAACTGACTAGCAGTGAAAAGCCCCTTCATGAGGCAGGCTGACCCCTTTGAGCCATGTTAGCAACCTAGGCTCCCCCAGGAGTCTCCCTTAGGCTACAACAGGGCCACTAGCTGGCCTCAAGCATGACAGCTGGCTTTTCAACTGTAGCTGCCACAACTGAAAACCACTCTCCTTGTGCTGCTCACGGCTTTGCTAGGCTAGCCTCAGAGAACAGAGGTGGGGTTGGACGGAGTTAACTAACTCTAACAAGCTGGAAACGTCTAGGGAGGCATGTGCTGTAATGCGACCAGTTTGGCATGTGTTAAATTACACACACTTGCAAACACCTTAGATAACACCTGACATCACACCATCAAATCCCAGCCTAGACAATGCCTATAACAGGATTATGGGTACCCTTTATCAGTAGGAGAAGGGGGAACTCTTCCCAACAGAGTCTTGTAGCTAGAGAGTAGGGTTGCCAGGTGTCTGGTTTTCGACCAGAACACCCGGTTGAAAAGGGACCCCAGTGGCTCTGGTCAGCATAGCTGACTGGGCTGCTAAAAGTCCGATTGGCCGCAGAGTCAGCGGGGCAGTCAGGCTCTGTTCCCAGCTCTGCGCAGCTTCTGGGAAGCAGCTGGCGAGGCCCTCCAGCTCCTAAGCCGGCTCTGCAGCTCCCATTGACCAGGAACCTGGGGCAGCACCTGTGGGTAGGGCAGCATGCGGAGCTCCCTGGCCGCCCCTCCACCTAGGAGCCGATGGGACATGCCATCCGCTTCCCGGGAGCCGTGCAGACTTCCTCCATCCCCGGGAAATGCCAAGGTCAGCACTGCCTGGAGCCTGAACCCGAAACCCCCCTCCTGGAGCCTGCACCCCACACCTCCTTCTGCACCCCAAACCTCTCAGCCCCAGACTCGTCCCAGAGTCCCCAGCCGGAGCCCTCACCCATTCCTGCCCCCCTGAGCCCAGAGCCCCCTCCCTCACTCCAAACCCCTAGGCCCCACCCCTCAGCCCCCTCCTACATCCCAAACCCCTCATCCCAGAGCCCTTCCCAGAGACCACACCCTAGCTGTAACCCACACCCCCTCCCACACCCCAAACCCCTTTCCCAGCCCGGTGAAAATGAGCAAGTGATTGAGGATGGGGGAGAGCGAAGGAGGGAGCGGGGATGGTGTGGGTTATGGGGGCCTTGGAGAAGGGGTGGGGAAGGGGCAGGGCCTGGGGGAAGGTGCAGGGAAAGGGTGTTTGGTTTTCTGCAATTAGAAAGTTGGCAACCCTACTAGAGAGAGACTCATCAGGAAGCGAGAAGCAGCAAGGGCCAGATTTCCCAGTGTATTTAGTTGCCTAAAGATGCTGATAAACACCTAATGGGGTTTTCAAGAGTACCTCAGCAGGTTAGGTACCTAATTTCAATTGATGTCTATGGGAGTTAGGTGCCTAACCTGCTTAGTCTGGTCTACACCAGGAAATTTGGTCGGTATAACTATGTCACTCAGGGGTGTCAAAAATCCACAGTGCACACAGTGCTAGGTTAGCGGAAGAATTCTTTTGGGGGAGGTAGATTCACTGAAGCATTGCTGCAGTGTGTTAAGTGTAGATAAGCCCTTAGGCTAGAGTTACTATATGTCTGGGTTTTCCCTGACATTTCCTCTTTTTTGATCCTCTGTCTGGGTGTATTTTTCAAATTAAAGGAAATGTCTGGGATTTTTGTGGAGAAGATGTTGCAGCTCAGAAAGAGCTGTCTCCATGTCCGGATTGGTCCCTCCACTGCAGCCATAGCTGCCAGATCCTGCCTACCAAGGCCTGGAGAAGGGGAGAGGCAGGGAGGTGTTGATGAATGGATAGCGCTGCATCCCGGACCTGCACCAGCCGCCCTACCATCGTGACAGGGAGCAACACTGCCCCCCATCTTGAGATTGAGATTGCAGGTTCCCCTTCCAGCACCCCCAGCTACCTCTACACACACAGTCCTCCAGCCCCCATCAAATACCCCCTCCAGCGTCCGCCAAATACCCCCGCAAGCACCCCTCAAATATCCCCTCCCAGTACACATACCCCTCCAGCACCCCCCAAATACCCCACACAGTACACACACACCCTTCCAGTGCCATATCCTATCCAGCACTCCCCAACTGTGCCCCCCTTCCAACTCCCCACCCTTTCGGCCGTGTCCTCTTTTTGGGAACCTGAAAGATGGTAACCCTGTTGCCGGCACAGAATGCCCGAGGACAGCAACAGCGGTTCGTTGCCCGGTGTGCTTTGCTCCAATAAACACACCAAGGTAGAGAAGCAGACAAAGTTTATTTGAGATCTCAAAGCGGTGCCAGGAGACAGACTTGTCTCAGATCAAGCACCCCGCTACAAGCAGCTTTTCTCTTTTTTATACATAACTTTAACTAAGCCTCTTCTATCCTCCCACCACACCCCTCTCTCCCCACCTTTCATTCCCATGCAGCAAATACACTTTGCAATAGCAATTACATTAAGCAGTTAAGTCATACTTGGCAAAAACCAATCTAGCTCGTTAGTAACTCTTCTGTGAACTGTTATCTTGTCTTACTTTCTTTGATCTGTTATTTTGCCCCTTAGCCAGGAGCAAGCAGGCCTCATTATAGCAGGCCTCATTATTACCTTCTGGTACAGGTGTTGCAACTGATAACCATTCTCTGTTGCTGGCCTGTTAGGTCGATTAAAGTTCAAACATGGAAGCGCTTTGGTCAGGCATGCAGTGACTTTAGTTCATTCAGGCCTACTACAGAAAGGCTTCATTGACACTGTGGTTTTCCACCCTCCTGAGTTACCTAGAGTCATGCCTAATGACACCAACAACCCTATCTTAGGCACTTTTGAAAATCCCAATAGGCACCTATCTTAGGCACCTAAATACCTTTGAAAATCTCACCTGAAATCACTGCATAGGAGCCCAAAACTCATTCCAGCAATGATGGAAGTCATGAGCATTAAGACCCAGGTCCATAAAGATTTAGGCACCTAAATCCCAGTTTTAGGCACCACTGCAATCCACAGCACTCCTGCAGCCGAATCCTGTAGGCATCTAAACTCACTGGTGCCTATGTTTTCAAGGTAAAAACATTTCCTAAGTGCCTGTGTTTCTGCCTCTAGGCATATGCACTTCTGCCTTACTGTAGGCGTCCAGATGCCTATCTCCTGTCTAAGGATGATCCATGAACCGGGGGATGCTAGGTGGAGGAGCACCTATCTCACCTGCAGGCCCTGATTCAGCAGGCATGCTTACAGGCTGCTTGCTGGATCAGGCCCCATTAACAAGCTGGCTCGAGGAGGACAAGAGAGAGGTGACAGTGCCCCACTTGTAGCCCACTGTTAGCATGCCCCCCCACCCTTACACACACATGTGAGAGACCCAGGTTCAAGTCCCCCTTCAGCTGAGCTCTTACCACTGGGCTCAAAATTATAAGGTGTGCAGCACCACCAGCTCTGGCCATTTTGTGTGCAATGTGGCAGGCACCTAACAAGAAACAACTTAGGTACTGCAGCTGCCTAACTCTAGGAGAGGGGTTCACATTCATGGATCACAAGCAGAGACTAGTGTCTCGCTGCAGCCCAGATTTAGGCACATATCTCTGTGATAAAGGCATGGCTTTGGAACACCTTTCTTATCAGCATCTCCCATTGGCTAGTTTAGGTGGGTCCCCAGCTAGTTTGCAGGCTTTTGTGAATCGCATTCTTAGGTGCCTAACCTTCCCTATTTATTGCATAGGGATCCTAGGCACCTAGCTCAGGCTTCAGGGACTGCAGTGCTATTCCTGTGATTTTCTAGGTACCTAAAACTTGACACTGCGACTCCTAAGTCCCTTTGTGGATCCAGGCCTAACCCTGTATTTTATTACCTCATTTTAAATAGTTATACTTAACCTAAATGCACAGAAATAAGGTTGCATCTCCTGTATATTCAGCTGCAGTATGATGCTGTAATAAAGTGATACCATGATATTCTCAGGGCTGGTGTACCTGTTGGGTTCCGGGTTCTCAGGGCTGGTGTACCTATTGGGTTCCGGGAAGCCCACCCACTGCTAAAGGATCACCCCCTCAGCCTAAGGGGAGGATCTACAGGACCTCAAAACCCAACTGGTTCGGGGGACAACTAATAAAAGAACAGGGACAGGAGTGCGGTCAGAGGGTCAAAAGAAGGGAGCCTGATGGGGACACCGACCAGAGAACCCCAGACAGCGCCCACTGCCCCTTGAAGGCATCAAGGGAGCCGGTGGATGCTGCCCAGAGGAATTCTGCCCATCCGTGAACGGACAGAGGATTGGAAACAAGCCCCACAGTCACAGGGGTCTCCATTGGCCAACCTCCTCTCCCTGGTTGTGTAGATGGCCGTTTTAGCCAAGGCTAGGAGGAGGTTAACCAGGAGATCTTGTGACTTTGTGGGGCCACGGATAGGGAGTGCATAGAGAAGGAGGTGAGGGGAAAAGTGCAGCCAGAAACGCAACAGTATATTCGCGAGGAGCCAGTATAGGGGCTGCAACCTGGTGCACTCTAAGTAAACCTGCGCCAGGGTCTCCCTCACGCCGCAGAAGGGGCAGGTGTCTGGGACAGGGGTAAACCGCGCCAAATACACGCCCGTGCTCACAGCCCCATGAAGGAGCCGCCAATTTATATCCCCGGTGGCCTCAGGACCAGGGTGGAGTATAGGCTGTCCCACCAGGGCTCCTCACCCTCCAGAGGTGGCAGGAGGTTCCGCCACTTTGTGTCAGGGCGGACACGAGGGTGAGGAAGTGAAGGGTGTGGAGCACGAGTGTGTAGAGATGTTTCCTTGGCGCAGTTTGGAAGCGGACCGGCTGCAGATTGTGCAGCCAGCTTACGGAGAAGGGGTGGGGTGGCCGGTCGGGTCCACGGGGCAGGGGCCCGATGAAGAGGTCCGGAGGGCTCGGGGTAGGGGGTGGGCGGGGCGTGCCCTCGTGCAGGACTTGGTCGAGGTAGGCCCGAGCAGCAGGCGGCAAAGCGGCCTGCACCTCCTGTAGTATGCACCGGGGGGTACAAGGTCTGGACAGCCCCATACGCCGAGCGAGCATCAGGGGATCCAGCCAGTCTTCCAGGTCATAATCCAGGAGGTCTCCGACCCTGGTAGCTTCTGCCAGGACCAACCTCTGGCGCATCGCGGGGGACTCCGCCACCTGCACACGGAGCTGGGGGTTGTGTAGCAGGGGCTCCACGAGGAGATCCGCCCCCTCGGTGGCCGCCACGGACCTGGTCGCAGAGAACAGCTTCCAGGTCCGGAGGAGATCCTGGTAGAAGACTGGCAGCCCAGAGAGGTCTCACGGAAGACCCCTCAAATCGAGATAAAGGAGCTGCCAGTCATATCGGAGCCCTCGGAAGCGGCGCAGGAAGGCGTGCGCCAGGGCTCTCCACGCCGGACTACCCGCACCATAAAGGAGCCTCTGCAGTGCCTGGAGGCGGAAGACGTGGACCTGAGTGCACAGGCACTTCAGGCCCTGCCCTCCCTCCTCCAGAGGCAGGTGGAGCACCCCTGCAGGGACCCAGTGCAGTCCTGGCCAAAAGAACTCCAAAACCACCTTCTGGAGGTCGGCCAGGAAACCCGGGGCCGGGACCAGGGTGTTGAGCCGGTACCAGAGCATGGACAGGACTAGTTGATTGAGCACCAGTGCCCTCCCTTGGAGGGAAAGGCACCGGAGTAGTCCCGTCCATTTCCGGAGCTGCTCCATCACCCTGCCCTGTAAACCGTGCCAGTTCTCCGGCAGAGACAGATGCGTGGCAGACAGGTAAACACCAAGATAGAGCAGCGGACCTGCACTCCACTGGATGGCCTGAAGCGCAGGTGGGAGGGAGCTCGCTTGCCACCCATCCCCGACCACCAGGCCAGAGCTCTAGACCCAGTTGACCCGGGCAGAGGAGGCCGCCGAGTACACGGTTTGGCAAGCCCCCAAGTCGCCCGGGTCCTGGACCACAAGGAGCACATCGTCGGCGTACGCCGACAGGACCAGCCGCAGCTCTGGCTCCCGAAGCACCAACCCTGTCAACCTTCTGCGGAGGAGAAAGAGGAAGGGCTCAATCGCCAAAGCATACAGCTGGCCCAAGAGGGGGCACCCCTGCCGAACTCCCCGCCCGAAGCTGACCGGCTCGGTCAGGGTCCAGTTGAGCCTGACCAGACGCTCTGCAGAAGCGTACAGCACCTGGAGAAAACCCACAAACTGGGACCTGAAGCCTAACGCTCGCAGAGTGCCCAAGAGATACCCATGGTCCACCCTGTCAAACGCCTTCTTCTGATCCAGGGACAGGAGGGCGAACGACAGACCATCCCTGCACCCAAGCTCTAAGAGATCCCAGACCAGATACAGGTTATCAAAGATGCTACGGCCCAGGACGGTGTAGGTCTGGTCTGGGTGGATCACGTCCTCCAGCACGGCCCCCAGCCACAGCGAGATGGCCTTGGCTATGATCTTGTAGTCCGTGCTGAGGAGCGAGACGGGACACCAATTCCGTAAGTCACGGAGGTCCCCCTTCTTCGGCAATAAGGTGAGCACGGCTCGCCTGCACGAGAGAGGGAGGACCCCGCTCTGCAAGGACTCAGCCCAGACGGTGACCAGGTCTCAGGGCTGGTGTATCTATTGGGTTTCCGGGAAACGGGGCGGGCAAAGCCCGCCCCATGCTAACGGAACCCCACCCCCAGCCTAAGGGGAGCTTCCACAGGACCTCAGAAACCCACTAATTGCAGGGGATAACTAATAAAAGGGACAGGAGTGCGGTCAAAGGGTCCTAAGAAGAGAGCCTGACGGGGACACCGAGCAGAGAACCCCGGACAGCGCCCACTGCTCCTCGAAGGCGTCAAGGAAGCCAGCTGACGCCGCCCAGAGGAACTCCGCCCGGAGACATGAACGGACTAAGGATCGGAAACAAGCCCCACAATCACAGGAGTCTCCATTGGCCAACCGCCTCTCCCTGGTCACGTAGATGGCCATTTTTGCCAGGGCGAGGAGGAGGTTGACCAGGAGGTCCCGCGACTTCGTGGGGCCACGGATAGGGAGTGCATGGAGAAGCAGGTGGGGGGAAAAGTGCAGCCAGAAACGCAAGAGGATATTAGTGAGGAGCCGCTATAGGGGCTGCAGCCTGGCGCACTCTACGTAAACGTGTGCCAGGATCTCCCTCACGCCGCAGAAGGGGCAGGTGTCTGGGACAGGGGTAAACCGCGCCAAGTACATGCCCGTGCTCACGGCCCCATGGAGGAGCCGCCAACTGATGTCCCCGACGGGCCTCGGGACCAGGGTGGAGTACAGGATGGCCCACCGGGGCTCCTCACCCTCCAGAGGTGACAAGAGGTCCCGCCACTTGGTGTCGGGGCGGGACACGAGGGTGAGGAAGTGAAGGGTGTGGAGCACGAGCGCGTAGAGATGCTTCCTTGGTGCGGTTTGGAAACGGACCGGCTGCAGATCGTGCAGCCAGCTGGCGGAGATGGGGCGGGGGGGCCGGTCGGGTCCACGGGGCAGGGGCCCGATGAAGAGGTCCGGAGGGCTCGGGGTAGGGGGTGGGCGGGGCGTGCCCTCACGCAGGACCCGGTCGAGGTAGGCCCGAGCAGCGGGCGGCAAAGCGGCCTTCACCTCCTGTAGTACAAGCTGGGGAGTATAAGGTCTGGAGAGCCCCATCTGCCGAGCGAGCGTCAGGGGATCCAGCCAGTCTCCCTGGTCGTAGTCCAGGAGGTCTCCGACCCTGGTGGCTTCCGCCAGGACCAACCTCTGGCGCACCGCGGGGGACTCCGCCACCTGCACACGGAGCTGGGGGTTGTGTAGCAGGGGCTCCGCGAGGAGATCCGCCCCCTCAGTGGCCGCCACGGACCTGGTCGCAGAGAACAGCTTCCAGGTCCGGAGGAGGTCCTGGTAGAAGACCGGCAGCCCAGAGAGGTCTCGCGGAAGGCCCCTCGGGTCGAGATAAAGGAGCTGCCGGTCGTATCGGAGCCCTCGGAAGCGGCGCAGGAAGGCGTGCGCCAGGGCTCTCCACGCCGGACTACCCGCATCATAAAGGAGCCTCTGCAGTGCCTGGAGGCGGAAGACGTGGACCTGAGTGCGCAGGCACTTCAGGCCCTGCCCTCCCTCCTCCAGGGGCAGGTGGAGCACCCCTGCAGGGACCCAGTGCAGTCCTGGCCAAAAGAACTCCAGAACCACCCTCCGGAGGTCGGTCAGGAACAGCAGGGCCGGGACCAGGGTGTTGAGCCGGTACCAGAGCATGGACAGGACCAGTTGATTGAGCACCAGTGCCCTCCCTCGGAGGGAAAGGCACCGGAGGAGTCCTGTCCATTTCCGGAGCCGCTCCGCCACCCTGCCCTGCAAACCTTGCCAGTTCTCCGGCGGAGAGGGATGCGTGGCAGAAAGGTAAACGCCGAGATAGAGCAACGGACCCGCGCTCCACCGGATTGCCTGAAGCGCGGGTGGGAGGGAGCTCGCCTGCCACCCGTCCCCGACCACCAGGCCAGAGCTCTTGATCCCCAGTTGACCCGGGTGGAGGAGGCCGCCGAGTACACAGCCTGGCAGGCCTCCACCCGCACCAAGTCGCCCGGGTCCTGGACCACGAGGAGCACATCGTCGGCGTACGCCGACAGGACCAGCCGCAGCTCCGGCTCCCGAAGCACCAACCCCGTCAACCTCCTGTGGAGGAGACAGAGGAAGGGCTCGATCGCCAGGGGGCACCCCTGCCGCACTCCCCACCCGAAGCTGACCGGCTCGGTCAGGGTCCAGTTGAGCCTGACCAGACACTCTGCAGAAGCGTACAGCACCTGGAGAAAACCCACAAACTGGGACCCGAAGCTGAACGCCTGCAGAGTGCCCAGGAGATACTCGTGGTCCACCCTGTCGAACGCCTTCTCCTGATCCAGGGATAGGAGGGCGAATGACAGACCATCCCTGCACCCGAGCTCCAAGAGATCCCGGACCAGATACAGGTTATCGAAGATGCTACGGCCCAGGACGGTGTAGGTCTGGTCTGGGTGGATCACGTCCTCCAGCACGGCCCCCAGCCACAGCGTGATGGCCTTGGCTACGATCTTGTAGTCCGTGCTGAGGAGCGAGACGGGACGCCAATTCCATAAGTCGCGGAGGTCCCCCTTCTTCGGCAGTAAGGCGAGCACGGCTCGCCTGCACGAGAGAGGGAGGACCCCGCTCTGCAAGGACTCAGCCCAGACGGTGACCAGGTCTCAGGGCTGGTGTAGCGGGGTGGTTACCCACTCCTGCCCTGCGGGGCTTGAAACAGCCCAGGAGAGGGCTGTGGCTGGGGCAAGAAACCTGGGCTGATTGAGGAAAGTAGGCTCAGCTGTGGCCATGCCCCAATCAGGCCCAGCTGGCCCCTATAATAGGCTGTGAGGGAGAAGGGCCTGGCTGCAGTGACCTAAGTAAGACACCTAGGTTGGGAGCTAGGGCTGAGGAAGGGCCAGAGGAGCTGGGAGCTCTGTCCTGGAAAGCCCCAGGCTGCAGGCCTAACTACAGGCCAAATAAGTGCAGGGTTGCAATGGGGCAGCCCATGGGGAGGCAGAGGCAGCAGGTCTGAACCCCTTTGCCTGTGATGAGTGGCTTATACTGCAGTCTGCCCCCATGAATGGGGGCTAGATGGAGACTGGGCAGTAGCCAAGACTGGGTCTCTCCCCTGGGAGGGGGAGACCCAGAACTGTGGGGGTACTGCCAGGGGGCGGTCCTGGGGTCCTGGGAGGGACATGTGGGCCAGTGGTAAGGCAGATCACTGGCCAGCAGAGGGAGCTCTGGAAGCTAATTCCTGAGGATAACCAGCAGGAGGTGCTACCAGGTGAGTCTGCACTCTTACAGCTGGGTAGTTTGATCTTTTCTGAAATTCTAGATGACAATTTAAAACAATGAAAACATGGGAAGTTCAATTAAAGGACATGAATGTATTGTAATCATGCAGTACTAACAAATGTGTTTTCTTATATGGAACATTTCAGTATCTTCAATATAAAAATATTTTTTGGGGGGAAAAGGCAAATTCACTAAAATCCTAAAGAGTTAATTAAATTTAAACTGCACAATCTCAATTAAAGCTATATTGAAATATTACTACCAACACCATAACTGCATTGAAATCTTCAGATCAGGGAGGTAAGATTGCCTCATGGAAAACAAGGAAAGACCTTTTATCTGAAAGGAATATTGCTGTCCATACAGTATGTAATTTTACAGGGAGGTTTCATCTCAATAATTTCCATAAAACTAGGATCATTGTTGCTCAGACTTGGTCCACATGAGGAACTTATGTTGGTATAACTGTCACTCAAGGGTATGGAAAATCCACACCCTTGAGTAACGTAGTTATACCGACCTAACCCCCAGCGTAGACAGCGCTCTGTCAATGGGAGGGCTTCTCCCATCGACATAGCTACGACCTGTCAGGAGATAGAGTACCTACACTGACAAAGGAAGTTCTCCCATTGGTGTAGGTAATGTCTTCACTAAGCACTACAGCAGCACAGCTACACTGTTGCAGTTGCAGTGCTATAAATATAGACAAGCTCTCTGTAATTCATAAACTACTGGTGTTTTATTCCTCACTTGAAGACATACTCAAACTCTTCTCTAAACAACTGTGTTGCATAACAGTTGTGATCATGGGTGAAGAGTAAGGAGCAGAAACAAATCAAACTCCTAAAATACAAGAATCTTGTTTTCGTGTAGTAAAAAACGGGAAGGAAAATAAAGATGCAAATAAGCAGATTTAGCCAAATCAAATGTCTGGTCAATTGTTCTTAACTTGGCAAAACTGAACCACTTTGCTGTGCGTGGAACCATCTGTGCTGGGCTTCTTCTGAAATGGAAACTCTCAATTTTTATATCTGAAGATTCATCAATTGTTACCAAACAGCTGAGCAGCCACCACAGCACAGCACAATTAAGCAATTTTTGCAAATTCAGCCCTGTTTGACCAGGGCTTGAGAGAGGGAGCTGGAGAAGAGAGATCTCATATACAAATAATTGAATACTCAAACACCATACACACTCTGTAAAGCAAATTCATTAAAGATGGTATGGTGCTGCCAGTTCTCATGATTTTATTTCAAGTTTCACTAAGTCATTTATAGGCAGCTCTGGTAGTGAACCTATATAAGGCTGCCTAAAAAGTTCCATTATAAGGCCCTGTTTTCAGTTGCTTATAACTTTGCTAAACTTTAACTATCTGAACAGCAAAGTTCTCACTTCTTAGACTGAGTGGGGTAACAGAGTGGCTCACAGTTCTGGGAACCCCAGCAGGTTATAAAGGTCTAGCCTCTAAGGCTTTGTCTATACTGGCAAGTGAAAGACACAACTTTTGTCGTTCAGAGGTGTTAAAAAACCACACATCCCAAAAGACAAAAGTTTTGTCGACAACAAGCATCAGTGTGAGCAGCGCTTCGTGAGCAGGAGTTGTTCCTGCCAACAACGCTAAAGCCACTCATTGGGGGTGGAAGATTTTTGTCAGCAGGAGAGCACTCTCCTGCCAACAAACAGCGGCTACACTGCACACCTTTTAGTTGTGTAGTGTAGACAAAGCGTAAAACCACTACAACACACTCACCCCTGCCCAACTCGTGAACCAAACCCAAGATTCCTGCATATCAACATTGCTTTGTTGTCCAGCAAATAACTGTGAATCCCCTTGTATCTCACGATACCTGTGTTTTAGTGGCTGGTCCACAAAGAGGATAATAGCCTACTGCTGCTACTAGTTACTCAGTGAGCTCAAGTGATAGAGGTCTGTGCAGTGAATCTAAAATTTCCAACATTGGTGACACCTTGTGTGGGTGTCAATGTGACTGGTGGAATTTTTGGTTTTCTTAATTTGTGCCTTTAAAAACTTCAGAAATTGGACAGCCTTAATACTGGCATTTCCTAACTTTTTTGTGTGCTTGACTGTGCAAGTCTAATGTGTTAGAGTAGTTTTTGCCCAATGTAATATCTGTCTACCCTAGGTACTTATCTGTCCCCCCTCACTATCTATCTGTGCACCTCACAGTCTCAAATGTGTTTATCCTCAACACCCTGTAAAGTAGAGAAGTGCTGTGATTCCCCATTTTAGAGATGGGGAACTGAGGCACAGTGATGCTACGTGACTTACCCAAAGTGACACACACAGTCTGTGGCAGAGCAGGGAATTGCACCCAGGTCTCAGACTAGCACTATAAATTTCTCAAATGTGTCTGCATGTGGCCACAAGGCTCTTTTCTTGTAGCCACAGCCTTTGGGTGGAGGCAAAGCAGCAACCCCTTTCCTGGAGCTGCAAGAAGGGGTTGGGCCCTGCCATCCTCTGGAGCCAGGAACGCTGGAGGAGTAGGCAGCCAGTGAGCTCTCCAGCTTTCCTGGGACGGTGGGGTTCTGGCTTCTGGCGTCAGCCCTGGGGTGGTGGGTTACAGGCAGCAGGTTCTGGTCACGGACTCTGACCATGGGGCTTTAGGCTTCGGGCTTTGGCTGCGCATCAGTGTCCTCGGTCCCCCAGCCGATGGGCTTCAGGTTCACCAGCCCTATCATTGCCCCTGGCCCCCGCTGCCACCCCCAGTCCTTCACCCACCCACACCATCACCCCTGACCCTGACTGCCTGCCTAACCACTGCCCAATCCAAGGCCTAATTTGTCCCCCAGCTCACCAGAGCTGAGTAAGTCTGCTGTGAAAAGTGATATTTTTATGATTAATATAACTTTTCACTGATTCCCAGCCAGCTAACAAGTCTGCTGCTGTGAAGTGATATTAACAAAAATACGAATATCACTTTTCACAGAAGCGCACTTACTAGCTAGCAAGTCTTTAAAAAAAAAAACCACTGCAACCAAAAAACCAAGAGAAACAACAAAAAAGACAATAACATGCAAAGCACCTTATTTGTGTTTCTATTAGGTCATAGAATCATAGGACTTTAGGACTGGAAGAGACCTCAGGAGGTCATCTATTCCAACCTCCTGCTCAAAGCAGGACCAACACCAACTAAATCATCCCAGCCAGGGCTTTGTCAAGCCAGGCCTTAAAAACCTCTAATGATGGAGATTCCACCACCTCCCTAGGGAACCCATTCCAGTGCTTCACCACCCTCCTAGTGAAATAATTTTTCCTAATATCCAACCAAAACCTCCCCTACTGCAACTTGAGACCATTGCTCCTTGTTCTGTCATCTGCCACCACTGAGAACCACCGATCTCCGTCCTCATTGGAAACCCCCTTCAGGTAGTTGAAGGCTACTATCAAATCCCACCCCACCCCGCCACACACACACTCTTCTCTTCTGCAGACTGTATAAGCCCAGCTCCCTCAGCCTCTCCCCATAAGTCATGTGCCCCAGCCCCCTAATCATTTTCGTTGCTCTCTGCTGGACTCTCTCCAATTTGTCAACATCCTTTCTGTAGAGGGGGGCCCAAAACTGGATGCAGTATTCCAGATGTGGCCTCACCAATGTCAAATAGAGGGGAATAATCAGTTCCCTCGATCGGCTGGCAATGCTCCTACTAATGCAGCCCAATATGCAGTTAGCCTTCTTGGCAACAAAGGCACACTGTTGACTCATATCCTGCTTCTCGTCCACTGTAATCCCCAGGTCCTTTTCTGCAGAACTGCTGCTTTAGCCAGTAGGTCCCCAGCCTGTAGCAGTGCCTGGGATTCTTCCATCCTAAGTGCAGGACTCTACACTTGTCCTTGTTGAACCTCATCAGCTTTCTTTTGGCCCGATTCTCCAGTTTGTCAAGGTCACTCTGGACCCTATCCCTACCCTCCAGAGTATCTACCTCTCCTAAGGTGACCAGATGTCCCGATTTTATAGGGACAGTCCTGATTTTGGGGGCTTTTTCTTATATAGGCACCTATTATCTCACACCCTTTGTCCCAATTTTTTTTACACTTCTTATCTGGTCACCCTAACCTCTCCCCTCCAGCTTAGTGTCATCTGTGAACTTGCTGAGGATGCAAGCCATCCCATCATCCAGATCATTAATGAAGATGTTGAACAAAACCGGCCCCAGGATGGACCCCTGGGGCACTCCGCTTGTTACTGCTTCAGGTCCAGTAAAGAACAGGGATAACTGTACATTCTTATTATTGAGTCTGCAAAAACAAAACAAAACAAAAAAAACCCTACATAAATGACTATGGTTTGGACATGTACATGTGCATATTTAGTTGTTTTTCCTAAAGTTTAAGTATTTTAGGAAAAATTGTCGTAGCAGCCACCAGCAAGAGTTCGTGGCCGCACTCTGAGGCCACCAAAAAATGTGTTATGAGCACCCAATACTACATACATTATCTGTATGAACTGACTCTCTATTCGTATCACTAGTTTTCTTTCCTTTGTGTAAGCTGGGGTCTGAATGAGCTCTCCCCTGACATCCACTGATGAACTGGGCGGAAACACCTCAGGAACAGACTATATTTGCATAGAGACGCAGACTCTGCCTACGTGATAAGCAGACAGAGCTGCTTTGCCAAAGTGATAAATTTTGTCTGTTTGGGGTTAAAATTCACTTTAGTCTTGAATGCAGAGGTAATGAAATGTTACCCTTATTGTAGGACTAAAAGGCAGCAGAAATGTATTTAATATGCCCTAACTGAGGGGGTAATCCTAACTTAACTTCAGTCACTAAGCAGGGGGTGCTGATGCCAAATCCAAGTCAAATTCAGAGGGAGTGGGGACACGTATTCCTTCCTGCTGTTGTGGATGCTATTTGACACTCTTTTGATCTAGGGATGGTGTTGCTGTAAAAGACAAGGCCGAGGCTGCAGCCACAGTAGAGATTCCCCACTACCTGGCAAAATCATTAAGAGCTGGGCTAAGTGGTAGTACCTCAGAACCTGGTATTACAGCTAGACGCACCCAGGAGAACCAACGGCCTGGTGTTTAGGATACTCACCTGGGAAGTGGGAGATACAGGTTCTAAATCCAGCAGAGCAGGGATTTGAAAACAAGTCTCTCACGTCACGAGTGAGTGCCTGAATGGCTGGGCTATTCAGTGCCCTGAGATGGACAGACCCAGCCAGCTCCCAGAATTCCTGTTCTGATCACCCCCTTGACCAGCTTTTGTGCTCCAAGCACACCTACCAGACCGGGCTCACAGGCGAGACAGAGATGGCTAGTTTGCAAATCCTGCAAGAGTTTAGGTGACAGCTTGGGGTGGAGCAGCTTGGTAGGGCCAGGACTGAGGCAGTTTTCTGCATGTCAGCTGGCTGAAGCTTAGGCACCTCCAGGGTTAGATGGCAGCTGATGCCCTCAGACTTTACTTGTGGCCTGGGTTCAATGGCCCCTCCCACTTGGTTGATGGGGAGGGCCTTTCGCTTTGGACTGGCTTAGGCCCGCTGTCTCCCAGCAACCACAACAGGTATAGCTAGAGGCAGAGGCAGCAGCAAGTGGCAAGCATTGCCAGAGAACAGTGGTAGTGATGAGCAGCAGCAAGCAGTGGCAGAGACAGCAGTGAGCAGCAGCAAAGGAGGCAGTGATGGTGGCAAGCAGCAGCAGTGTAATTGCTTGACCCCACCCCTAAAGGGACCCACATAAATACACCTCTGGTACTTCGCTGACTTCAGACAACCAGCTGTGGGTGCAGTGGAGCAGAGTGAAAGGAGAGTGACGTATTAAAGGGATGTGTCCATCGGACTTTCACACCATAACGTGGGAAACTAAGGCAAGGGACGCTGCCCAAGATACTGTGGGGCAGGTGATTACTTCTCACATGCATACTTTCGAATCGTAGTTGTGGGGTTTTCCCAAATTAATGCTGGGTTCCCTTTGCCTTTTAATAAAAGTTTTCCTTTGTTATACACAGACTCAGCACTTGCAAGTAGGAAGTATTGCCTCTTAGAGGCAGCCAGGGGTGGTCAGGGCCAGCTTTAGGCAGATTCCCTCGAATTGGGCCCTGCGCCTTAGGCGCCTTTTTAATTTTTTTACTCACCCGGCCGCAGTCTGGGTCTTCGGTGGCAGGGGGTCCTTCAGTGCTGCGGAAGACCTGGAGCGAGTGAAGGACCCCCCTGCCACCGAAGTGCCCCTGAAGACCTGGACCGCCGCCAGGTATTAGAATCGGGCCCCGCAGTTCCTAAAGCCAGCCCTGTGGGGGGGCGGAGGGGGGTTAGTTTTCCGAGACTTATTGGTGGGAGCTGTTTTGTAATGTTAAGAAGAACCCCTAGCTATTGAACCTGGCACCTGTTGCTGCCAACACCACCTGGCAGAAGGGTTAAAATTGCCTTTGAACTCAGAACCCTTCTGTAATGGTGACGTTCCTTTTGCATGTTGCTATATGACCACAAGCACTCTTTTCAGTTTGGTGCTGACTTTTACTGTTCTAACCAAGCCAGTTCAAATGATATGGCCCTGCTGTGTGACTCTTGTCCCTGGATGAAATCATAAGCAGCTCGGTTGGGCTTGGATTTGTTGGAAAGAGGTGGAGCAAAAGGCGGACTACAAATCCCACAGTGCTTTGGGCTCTTCACTCAAGTGGAGGCTTGGCCATACACCATCTGTCAGCCCAGGGCAGAGAGCCACACCAGGGACGGCCCATTGGCTGCTGGAAGCCACTTCCTTCCCCATTGTTTTCAGCTGATCCTTTGGATTTGAAGCACAGTGCAGTTTTTGAATTTTGGCGCCTGTCTGAATCTGCAAACTAACAGCTGCTGGCCCAGCTCCAGAGCCCAGCCACACCCCTCTCGCTGGGGTGAGTCAGTGTCTGTGTGCATGTATTGTTTCAAATCTGCCTCCGCCTTCACCAGTTAAAGCAGTGAACTCTTGTCAGCACCAAGCTGTGCACTTATGATATACTTCTTGTCTCTGCCAGCTTTTAGGGAAAAAAATCCAATCTTGATTTTAAAATGGTCAGGGATGGAGAATCTGCTACGACGCTTGGTAAATTGTTCCAGTGGTTAATTACTCTCTCTCACCATTCAAAGTTTACACCTTATTTCCAGTCTTAATTTGTCTAGCTTCAACTTCCAGCCCTTGGATCGTGTTAGACCTTTCTCTGCTAGAGTGAAGAGCCCATTATCAAATATTTATTCCCCCATAGATACTTATAGATGGCAACCAAGTAACTCCTTAACCTCTCTTCATTAACTAGATTGAGCTCTTTGAAGCTATCACTGTAAGTACGGATATGATTTTGTCATAGTAAAATTAGGCAAAATTCGAGGAGCAGTCATGTTAAAAACATAGAAAATCGGGGTATAGTCAGAGCGAGGCCCAAGCCCAGCCGTGGCAGGGGGGTGAAGCTGAAGAAGTCACAGAGATCTGATAAAGTCACAGAATCTTTGACTCCCGTGACCTAATCATATTCTTAACTATAAGTCATGTTTTCTAATCTTTTAATCCTTCTCATGGCTCTTCTCTGAACCCTCTCTAGTTTATCACCATCCTTCTTGAATTGTGGACGTGAGACCTGGCCACGGTATTCCACCAGCAGTCACGCCACTGCCTCATATAACATTTCTACTCCTAATCGAGATCCTCCCCTTTATGTGTCCCAGGATTGCATTAGCTCTTGTGGCCACAGCGTTGCAGTGGAAGCTCAGATGCCATGTTGGAGGTTAGGGCTTCCCTGAGTCCCTCCTAGACCCACTTCAGGCTGTTTATAATGTCCTCCGCCAGTTTGTAGCATATGAGGGGTTCACCAAACAAACAAAAGAAAGGTCCTTTTCTCCCCCTTTCCCTTATGAGAGAGGGGAATCAGAGTGAAAGAAAAGAAAGGCAAAGGTGGCCTGTCTCTTGGGCAGTCTTTTGGGATTCAGCCCTTTGGGGCTTGGCTTATCAGCTGGTTTGTTGCCTTTAACAAGGGTCTACCTCCAGCCCCTCCTCTTTACAGCTGGTCCATGCAGTTTCAGGGTCATGAGGTTTGCCAGTGTCTCCCTCTTGGCTGATCAGTTTCTGTAGTCAGCAGCCTCTGAGGTGTATTGGTCACTGTCTTCTTCCTGGTTCACCACCCCTTCCTGTGGCAGGTTTTTCCCTTTTAAGCTCTGCTCCCCTCTTCCAGGCAGCACAGGTCTTACAGATGCACCTCGATAGTGCTGAACGAGCCCAGAAGAGCTCATTAGTCTCTTCTCCATCAGAAGTGTGGGTGTGCTCCTTCACACACCATGGGCGGCAGGTATAATAGGTCAGGAGAGGCTGAGCCTCCCCCGGCGGAGCCACCGCCGACTCTGCTGCCAGACGCGTGGGCTGTGGTGGTCCCGCCTCTTCCACTCCCTGCTGCCAACGGGCTTCCGTGGCAAGTTTTTGCTTATGTATTATGTGCCATGCAGGTTCCCGGGTGCCTGAAGAGGCGCTATCTGCTACTCAGCTTCCTAGGTCCCTTGGACTCCCCAGGGAGACTACTGATTAACCCAGTAAGCTGAGTCGCAGATACCACCTCCTCAGCTGCCCAGGAACTTGCATGGCGCATATAAACGCTCAGCGTTCTCCACCTGGCTGCTCCTTTCCGGCACTCTCCACTCCCTTTTTTGGAGGTCCCCACTGCTGCTTGCCAGTTCCTCCTCTCCTCCCCGCTCGGCCCCCTCCCCGCTTGGGCCCCCCCTGCCACCACTCACTGGTCCCTCCTCCCTCCTCTCCCGCCGGTGAGGGGGGCCAAGTGGGGACAGGGGGGAGGAGAGGAGAGACCGCATGTGTCGAGAGGCAGTGGGGGGACTGAGCGGGGAAGGGGGAAGGAGAGGAGGGATGCAGGTGGTGAGAGGCAGCAAGGGGGGCCGAGTGAGGGAGGAGGTGGGGCCGGGGGCAGGGAGGGGCGGAGCCTTGGGCGGAGTGGGCATGAAGTGTTAGCAGGGCCATGGGCAGAAAAGGCGGGATGGGAAGCTAGCCTCCCCCGGGGGAAGCTTCACCCGCCACCCATACACGACCCCCAAACCTTTTTCAAAGTCACTGCTTCCCAGGATAGTCCCCCACCCTGTAAGTATGGCCATGTTCTTTGTTCCTAGATGGATACATTTCCATGTAGCCATATTAAACCATATATTGTTTGCTTGTGCCCAGTTTCCCAAGTGATCAAGATCGCTCTGTCGCAGTGACCTGTCCTCTTCATTATTTACCACCTCCCAATTGTTGTGTCATCTGCAAACTTTATCAATGATGATATTATGGTTTCTTCCAGGTCATTGATAAGAATGTTAACTTGCAAAGGGCCAAGGAATGATCTCTGCAAGACCCCACTGGAAACTCGGCTCCATGATGATTCCCCATTTACAATTACATTTTGAGACCCATCTGTTAGCCAGTTTTTAATCCATTTAAAGCATTCCATGATAATTGTATAGACTCTTATGGTCTTAATTTAGACTCTTAAGATCTGATATTGTCTACATTATCTTACACAGCTCTGTGACAGGGCAGGGTCACACTTCTCTCTCTTCTCAAGCAACAAATCTCTCGGAGACCTTCTTCTGGTCAAATACCTCATGATTTATTTCACCGTATTCTCCCAGCCCTCATACAAATCTGTGCAGTTCTGTATTTACAGTATCATGCATTCCTGAGCTCACTCAGCCAAGAAGAGGGAGACGGACAGTACTTTGCCCCTGAAAGATCTCTCCTGACTCTGAGAAGCTTACCAGTCTCTCGTTTTCCTCCTGAGCACTTCCTTCCTCTGCCTTTCCTACTTCTTGAGTAATGGGTGAATTAGCTTTTTGGGCTCTCGTCAGCCCATCTCGATCAGAGAATCATAGTTTAGGAAGAGACCTCAGGAGGTCATCTAGTCCAATCCCCTGCTCAAAGCAGGACCAACCCCAACTAAAGTATCCCAGCCAGGGCTTTGTAAAGCTGGGCCTTAAAAACCTCTAAGGAAGGAGATTCCACCACCTTCCTAGGTAACCCATTCCAGTGCTTCACCATCCTCCTAGTGAAATAGTTTTTCCTAATATCCAACCTAGACCTCCCCCACTGCAACTTGAGACCATTACTCCTTGTTCTGTCATCTGCCACCACTGAGAACAGCCGAGCTCCATCCTCTTTGGACCCCCCTCCTTCAGATAGTTGAAGGCTGCTATCAAATCCCCCCTCACTCTTTGTGATGAAGTGGGACTGTTTCTTAATGTTTCCTCTGAGTACTGTACTTCCCGCAATACTCCAGGTGTGGCCTCACCAGTGCTGAATAGAGGGGAATTATCACTTCCCTCGATCTGCTGGCAATGCTCCTACTTATATAGCCCAATATGCCGCTGGCCTTCTTGGCAACAAAGGCACACTGGTGACTCATATCCAGCTTCTCGTCCACTGTAATCCCAAGGTCCTTTTCTGCAGAACTGCCACTTAGCCAGTTGGTCCCCAGCCTGTAGCAGTGCACGGGATTCTTCCTTCCTAAGTACAGGACTCTGCACTTGTCCTTGTTGAACCTCATCAGATTTCTTTTGGCCCAATCCTCCAATTTGTCTAGGTCACTCTGGACCCTATCCCTACCCTCCAGAGTATCTACGTCTCCCTCAAGCTTAGTGTCATCTGCAAACTTGCTGAGGGTGCAATGCATCCCATCATCCAGATCATTAATAAAGATGTTGAACAAAACTGGCCCCAGGACCGATCCCCGGGGCAATCCTCTTGATACCGGCTGCCAACTAGACATTGAGCCATTGATCGCTACCCGTTGAACCCGACAATCTCGCCAGCTTTCTATCCATCTTATAATCCATTCATCCAATCTATACTTCTTTAACTTGCTGGCAAGAATACTGTGGGAGACGGTATCAAAAGCTTTGCTAAAGTCAAGGTACATCACGTCCATTGCTTTCCCCATTTCCACAGAGCCAGTTATCTCTTCATAGAAGGCAATCATGTTGGTCAGGCATGACTTGCCTGCCCATCCTGGCTATCGCTGCCCATCCTGGCTAATAGCCATTGATGGACCTATTGTCCATGAACTTATATAGTTCTTTTTTGAACCCTTTTTTCATCTTGGCCTTCACAATATCCTCTGGCAAGGAGTTCCACAGGTTGACTGTGTGTTGTGTGAAGAAATACTTCCTTTTGTTTGTTTTAAACCCGCTGTCTATTAATTTCATTTGATGACCTCTGGTTCTTGTGTTATGAGAAGGAGTAAATAACTTTTCCTTATTTACTTTCTCTACAGTCATCATGATTTTATAGACCTCAATCATATCCCCCTTTAATAGTCTCATTTCCAAGCTGAAAAGTCCCAGTCTTATTAATCTCTCCTTATATGGCAGCCGTGCATATCCCGCATCATTTTGTTGTCCTTTTCTGAACCTTTTCCAATTCCAATCTATCTGTTTTGAGACTGGGTGACCACATCTGCACACAGTATTCAAGATGTGGGTGTACCATGGATTTATCTAGAGGCAATATGATATTTTCTGTCTTATTATTTATCCCTTTCTTAATGATTCCCAACATTCTGTTCACCTTTTTGACTGCCACTGCACACTGAGTGGATGATTTCAGAGAGGTGGGTGCAACAGGGGAGGCCTCCTGATTCATACTGAGAAAGTAGGGCAATCAGGTAGTTATATTAGGTGCCTGTACACAAACGCAAGAAGCCTGGGAAGCAAGCAGGAAGAATTGGAAGTCCTGGCACAGTCAAGGAACTATGATGTGATCGGCATAACAGAGACTTGGTGGGGCAGTTCACATGACTGGAGCACTGTCATGGATGGGTATAAATTGTTCAGGAAGGACAGGCAAGGGAGGAAAGGTGGAGGAGTTGCACTGTATGTAAGAAAGCAGTATGACTGCTCAGAGCTCCAGTATGAAACTGGAGAAAAGCCGTTGAGAGTCTTTGGGTTAAGTTTAGAGGCGAGAGCAACAAGGGTGATGTCATGGTGGACATCTGCTATAGACCACCAGACCAGGAAGATGAGGTAGACGAGGCTTTCTTTGGACAACTAACAGAAGTTTCCAGATCACAGGCCCTAGTTCTCATGGGGGACTTCAATCACCCTGACATCTGCTGGGAGAGGAATACAGCAGTGCACAGACAATCCAGGAAGTTTTTGGAGATTGTTGGGAACAACTTCCTGGTGCAAGTGCTGGAGGAACCAACTAGGGTCCATGCTCCTCTTGACCTGCTGATCACAAACAGGAAAGAATTGGGAGGGGAAGTAGAAGTGGGTGGCAACCTGGGCATCAGTGACCATGAGATAGTTGAGTTCAGGATCCTGACAAAAGGAAGAAAGGAGAGCAGCAGAATATGGACCCTGGAATTGAGAAAAGCAGACTTTGACTCCCTTAGGAAACTGATGGGCAGGATCCCCTGGGAGGCTAATATGAGGGGGAAAGGAGTCCAGGAGAGCTGGCTGTGTTTTAAAGAAGCCTCATTAAGGATGCAGGAACAAACCATCCTGATGTGCAGAAAGGATAGCAAATATGTCAGGCAACCAGCTTGGCTTAACAGAGAAACCTTTGGTGAGCTTAAACAAGAAAAGGAAGCTTACAAGAATTGGAAACTTGGACAGATGACTAGGAAGGAGTATAAAAATATTGCTCGAGCATGCACGGGTATAATCAGGAAGGCCAAAGCACAATTGAAGTTGCAGCTAGCAAGGGAAGTGAAGGGTAACAAGATGGGTTTCTACAGGTATGTTAGCAACAAGAAGAAGGTCAGAAAGTGTAGGCCACTTACTGAATGGCGGAGGCAATCTAGTGACAGATGATGTGGAAAAAGCTGAAGTACTCAATGACTTATTTGCCTCGGTCTTCACAGACCAGGTCAGCTCCCAGACTGCTGCACTGGGCAGCATGCTGTGGGGCGGACGTAAGCAGCCCTCAGTAGTGAAAGTACATTTTAAAGCACTTGGAGGAGAAGACGGTGATCAGGACCAGTCAACATGGATGCACTAAGGGCAAGTCATGCATGACCAACCTGATTGCCTTTTATGAGGAGATAACTGGCTCTGTGGAAATGGGGAAAGCAATGGACGTGATGTACCTTGACTTTAGCAAAGCTTTTGATAGCATCTCCCACAGTATTCTTGCCAGCAAGTTAAAGAAGTATGGGCTGGATGACTGGATTATAAGGTGGATAGAAAGCTGGCTAGATCATCGGGCTCAATGGGTAGTGAACACCGATTCGATGTCTAGCTGGCAGCCGGTATCAAGTGGAGTGCCCCAGGGGTCGGTCATAGGGCCGGTTTTGTTAATCTTCATTAATGATCTGGATGATGGGATGGATTGCAACCTCAGCAAGTTTGCAGATGACACTAAGATGGGGGGATAGGTAGATACACTTGAGGGTAGGGATAGGGTCCAGAGTGACCTAGACTGATTGGAGAATTGGGCCCAAAGAAATCTGACGAGGCTCAACAAGGACAAGTGCAGAGTCCTGTACTTAGGAAGGAAGAATCCCATGCACTGCTACAGGCTGGGGACTGACTGACTAAGCAGCAGTTCTGCAAAAAAAGACCCAGTGATTACAATGGACGAGAAGCAGGATATGAGTCACCAGTGTACCCTTGTTGTCAAGAAGGCCAACGGCATAGTGGGCTGCATTAGTAGGAGCATTGCCAGCAGATCAAGGGAAGTGATTATTCCCCTCTATTCGGCACTGGTGAGGCCACATCTGGAGTATTGCGTGCAGTTTTGGTCCCCCCCCCCTGCACTACAGAAAGGATGTGGACAAACTGGAGAGAGTCCGGGGGGGGGCAACGAAACTGATTAGTGGGCTGGGGCACATGACTTACGAAGAGAGGCTGAGGGAACTGGGGTTATTTAGTCTGGAGAAGAGTGGGGGGTGGGGATTTGATAGCAGCCTTCAACTACCTGAATGGGGGTTCCAAAGAGGATGCAGCTTGGCTGTTCTCAGTGGTGGCAGATGACAGAACAAGGAGCAATGGTCTCAAGTTGCAGTAGGGGAAGTCTAGGTTGGATATTAGGAAGCACTATTTCATTAGGAAGGTGGTGAAGCACTGAAATAGGTTACCTAGGGTGGTGGTGAAATCTTCACCCTTAGAGGTTTTTAAGGCCCGGCTTGACAAAGCCCTGGCTGGGATGTTTTAGTTAGTGTTGGTCATGCTTTGAGCAGGGAATTGGACTAGATGACCTAGCCTCTGTTTGCCAGAGTTTGGGAATGGGCAACAGGGGATGGATCATTTGATGATTACCTGTTCTGTTCATTCATTCTGGGGTACCTGGTGTTGGCCACTGTCAGAAGACAGGAGACTGGGCTAGATGGACCATTAGTCTGGCCCAGTATGGCCATTCTTATGTTTTTATTTTCTTATGCTATATGCAGCCACCCTGCAGCATACAGAATCATGCTGCACACAGCCAGCCAGCAGCGCATAGTACCACAGTGCACAAACCCAGTCAGCAGTGCACAGGACCACACTGCACAAACCCAGCAGTGCACAGGACAACACTGCACAAACCCAGCCAGCAGTGCACAGCACCACACTGCACAAACCCACTGTCACAGACTCACAGATCGTGCCTACTCTTGGCTCTGCGTGGTCCATGGTGGGGAACCCCTTTCAGTGAGACAGCCCTTTTCCTGGGGGTCCACTCTCTCTCAGGGTTAGGCCCCTCCACCTCCTGGAGCTGCACCTCTCTGAGCCTTAGCACACCTGTCTCCTGCCGTGGAACCCCTCAGGGAGTCCACTTGCTCTGGACCCCCGGGGCCTCCACCCCCCGAAGGGACCAATGCAACCCTGTTCTCTAGACCGGAGTGACTCTCAGCCAGCGTAAAACAGGAGGGTTTATTGAGTGTTGAACACAGCACAGGAAACTCTCAGGGCCTCAGGCCTGGCCTCCCTCAGCCCAGCACATCCAAGTCTCCCCTCCATCCAGAGGGGCTCTGCCTGCTCCCCCTCTCCAGCCCTGAGCCCCCCCTGCTTCCCAGCTGGGCACCTGAGATCACCGGCCCCAAGCCTCACCTTTGTCCATTGTCTTCTCTCCAGGGAAACAGGGTCGTAAACCGGGTCTCCTGGGCCTCCCCTCCTCTCCTCTTTGTCCTCTGGCCCCCTTTGTCTGGAGCCGGCTGACGGGGTCCTCTTTTTACAGCCCATTGTCCTCCCACTGGCCAGCACCGGCTGTGACTCCTGAGCTGGGTCCTTGGGTCACCAGGTCAGCAGTTGCTGGGGTATCCATTCTCCAGGCCATTGGCTGGGGTCCCAGGTTCCCTCTCTGGTTCTCTGTAACAACAAACTCCCTCTCTCCTCACCTTGTTAAACCAGTAACACTAGGGGACATTGAGTCCACTACCTCTGCATGCAAACCATTGGAAAACCTAGGAAACACAAGAAAATCCCCCACTTCGTCACACCCAGCCAACAGTGCACACCACCACACTGCACAAACCCAGCCTGCACCACACTGCACACATCCAGCCAGCAGTGCAGAGCACCACACTGCACACATCCAGCCAGCAGCACACTGCACAAACCCAGCCTGCAGTCAGGGGCGGCGCTATATTTTATGCCGCCCCAAGCACAGCAGTCAGGCGGCCTTCGGCGGCACGCCTGAGAGCAGTCCACTGGTCACGTGGATTCAGCAGCGTTTCTGCAGGTGATCTGCCGATCCCGCGCCTTCAGTGTACTCACTGCTGAATTGCCACCGAAGCCGCGGGACCGGCGGAAACTCCCTCAGGCATGCCACCGAAGGCTGCCTAACTGCCACCCTCACAGCGACCGGCAGGCTGCCCCGCGGCTTGCTGCCCCAGGCACGCGCTTGCTGCGCTGATGCCTGGAGCCGCCCCTGCTTGCAGCACACAGTGTACAGCACATTACACAAACCCAGCCTGCAGCGCACAGCACCATGCTGCACACAGCCAGCCTGCAGTGGACAGCACCAGGCAATGCAGGAGTTGCAGACCCCCTTTATGGACTCCCTGTATCCTGTCCCAATAAGTTCTTCAGTGTTTGGGGACTTCTGCATCCACGTGAGGAAGTGGAGGCAGGCTTTGTCCAAGGACTCTAAATAACAAAGGACAGAATAGAACCCAAAGCTCCTGCGACCCAGCATCAAGAGGGGTAAGAATGTCCCTGTAAACAAATGTGAGGGGAGGAACGTAAGGTACCAAGCACCATGGACTAGCTTTACCTTGGGTGCTGTGGGGAGGCCTAGAGCCAAGGAACAGAGGGGAAAAAAGTGCACATTTGGGGGAATAGACCAATACAGGTTGGATACTGTCTGTAAAACAAGTGCCTGTTTGGGACAGGATGAGATGTGTGTCAGACCCACAAACTCTTTGCCAAGTGACTTTCCCTCAGTACTGTAAGCAGACTTTGTGCATGGGACTTCTTGAAACTTATGGCAAAGTTATCCTCACAGAACTACAGATCTCTTATCTGCAAGGTTGATTGTGGATCACAGGAATTACCATACCAGAGTGGCCCATCCTGTACAGGATCCTGTGTCTGACCATGGCCAGTACCAAATGTTTCAGAGGAAGGTGCAAGAAACCCAGTGGTGGACATTGTGGAATACTCTGCCTACAGGAAATCATAGAATTGGAAAGGAGCTCAGGAGATCATCTAGCCCAACCTGCTGCTCAAAGCAGGACTAATCCCCAGATTTTTACCCCAGTTCCCCAAATGGCCCCCTCAAGGATTGAGCTCACAATCCTGGGTTTAAGCAGGCCAATACTCAAGCCACTGAGCTATCCCTCCCCCTCAATGTTTCTTTTTATCACCGGGTTGGCTGGTACCCTGAAGCAGAAGGGTTAATATCTCTCTATTGCATAATCAGCATGCAGTTCATGGGAATTTTGTACAGGAGGAGGGCAGAATACACAATAGATCCACTTGGGGTGGGGGGGAAGAGCCAACCAGAGAAGAGAATTTTAATCTGTGTTTGGAATTTAGGGCTGCTTCTCGCACAAAAGAAAGTGCCTCCCATTAGCAGGGTGTTGGGATCCTTTTGTTCTGAAATTGGAGAGGCCTCTGGTTCTAGCCTGGTACCAGCTTAAAGAAACTAGAATTCTATAAAAACATTTCTGACAGGAACTGAATTACACATCCTGCCACAGAGAAACAGAGAAAGGTGGAGCTGGGGGCTCAATGCTGCACACATCAGTGCCTTGGCCAGAATTGCACTTGGTTGCACTTACCTGCTGAGTGAGTCACTCAGAAGGTGCAGTCACAAACATCAGAAAACTGTGCCAAAGTGAGCCATCTCAACAGTACTGCAGAAGAGAAGGAACTTTCCTGGGTCCAGGTAATTGGCCCTCGTCCGCCATAGAAATGAAATGCCTTCCCACGTAAACCAAAAAGCAGCTAGTGTGCAAGGTACAGCAGATTTGAGTGAAATATAAACTGCTGGATTTTGCCATTATAGGCTCATTATAGTGCAGACACGCTGCATAACAACAGGACAGGGCCGGCTCCAGGCACCAGCTTATCAAGCAGGTGCTTGGGGCGGCAACTCTGGAGAGGGGCGGCACTTTCACGTATTTGGCGGCAATTGGGCGGAGGGTCCCTCACTCCCGCTCGGAGCAAAGGACCTCCCGCTGAATTGCCGCAGATCACAATTGCAATCGCGATCGCGGCTTTTTTTTTTTTTTATCTGCTTGGGGCGGCCAAACCCCTGGAGCCGGCCCTGCAACAGGACTATGATGGAGTTAGGGAGAATCTAAACTGACTTCACTGTCATGGTTCTTCATGTAAGTTTTAATTAGAAACCAGCACTTCTGCTCCCAACAGACCCAGAATTTGTGCTGTTTGAAATTCTGACCCAGGGCAGCGTTTCATTCTAGTTATATTGATAGAGCCCCAAAGTTAAAAAAGCCTTGCCAAGGGGCTGTGGCAGCAAGTGTGGCTTTGCAAATGAGAGGGGCCCAAACCAAACCCAACATTCAAATTCTGAATATGATTGACACTTTTAATGCAACAGAGTCACTCCTGGATTACACCGGTGCAATCGGAATCTGACCTGCATATCTGCATAGCTCTGTCGTCTCTAGAATGAAATAGCCTCATGTCCTCTACCTGGGTCTGCCCAATACAGCCTTTCAGGAGCTGAAGTTGGTGCGGAAGGTGGCAGCCTGCTTGCTAAGTGGACTGTCCAGCCAGAAGCATATGACACCAGTGCTCTGGGAACTGCATTGGCTTCCAGGAGATGAAGGTGTTGCGTTTGACTCATCAAGTCCTAACTGGCTTGGACCTTCCTCCTTGTGAGGCTCCTCTCTCCCTCTCTTTGTGATATCGCTGAGACCTGAGCTATGACACTCAGGGGCTGAAAACCCCACAGCCCGGGCTGCCGTAGCTGTACTGACCTAACCCCCAGGGTAGACTCAGCTCTGTCAATGTACAAATGCTTCCATCAACCTAGTTACCATCACTTGCAGAGGTGGCATTCCTGCAGCAATGGAAAAACCCTACTGTAACTGTAGGTTATGTGTACATAACCCACACACCTAGGTGTGGTGCTCTGTCCCCTCTAGTGGACCACCTAGAGAGAGATTAATAAATCTGCTCTACAGCTTTAGCTAAGGGCCACATGGCTTTTAGCTCATGCAGTAGAGCCTCATGCATTTAGCTCCAGAGGTCCTAAGTTCAGTCCTGCCGCTGATGACCGGGAGATCTGTCGGTGTTACATCTACACTATGAGGTTATGCCGGCATAGCGCTGCTGCTATGGTCCCCATAGCATAGACATGGCCTGAGACCAGTTCAAAGTGTTCAAACTGGTTAAAAAAAATCTAATTTCTGATTACAAAAACAAACCAAACTTTCCCTCCTCCCCAATACTTGAAAACAGGTTTGGGGGTGTTATTATTCAGCATTTGTTTTTTTCTCTTTCCTTTTTTTCCATGTTGCATCTAAAAAAGGGGAAAATAAAAACTGAAACCCAAAAAAGCTTCAGTATTTTGAAAAAAAAATTGGATTGTTTTTAAATGTGAATCACACCTTATTTCAGTCACCAGCTCCTCCACCTTTGTGAGTGGGCTTTTGGAGAGGGAGAGAGTGGGTGGGGCAGGGTTTCCTGGGAGGGGATTTGGTGATATAATTGAATGTGCATATCAGTGCGTGTCTGTAGGGTGGTAGGGTTGGTTTGCAGGGGTATATTGGTTATAGCTTGTGCACCCAGCTCTCCACTGCACTTGAGCACCACTTGGATACAAAGGAGAGGTGGAGCTGTAAGGAGGTGGCACAGGAGTTGTCTTTGCGACTTCTGATGCCTTATGGCCATGGGGAGTTTCCCTGCACAGGAGGCATTTTCCACTGTGCATTTATGGCCATAATTCAGCCCCTTTGTGCTGCTGGGTGGTGATGATATAGCTGATGAGGAAATCCAGTCTTGTGTCTTTAAGTCACAGAGGACCATAATCAATCTGAGACTGGTGTATTTGAGGTGTGTTTAAATTATATTAAATTAATATAATGGGCAGAATCCTCAATTCAAACTCCAGATCTGAATCCAAATGACCTATCACTATAGTGGGCAGAACCAAACTCCAGATCTGAACTGTCTGGAATTTGGGGGTTCAGAATCCAGATCCTAATTTTCTCCATAATTCTGGGCTTTGAGACTAGCTGTTCCAGTTTGGCCCATTAGAGGAATAACCTGCACACTTGGCTTCTGGGTTCATAACCCACTAGTACAAACATGACTGAATGATCACTGTTGAGTTCTTAATAATGTTCAGAATTTCAGGTTTCACCAATCTGCAGTAGGGTGAACCCCAGCAAAACGAATAATCTGTTTAGCATTTGTTGGACTCTAATGGTCACATGTTCAGTATTAGTAGAGGAAAGGGGTTGCTGATTAAATCTGTGAATTCATGACGCTCCCTTTATTAGTCCTCCCTAGTCCAAGCTGTAGAACCTGGTGTAGCAATCACTGAGATCATTGCTGCTCAGGCTGCAGTGTTTTGGAGGGGAGCTGCCTTGCACACAGTCCCATACTAATACAACATAAAACCTTGGCAGTAGTCCCAACAGCAGTGCAAACAAACTCTGTATTCTTTCAAAAACATTTGGTGCCTTATTTTCAAATCTGCAGCCCAACTGCTGCTGGCACAATGCCCATCACCATGGAGCTGTTTACATTTTTTCTCCAGCAGCTGCAGTGGCCTGTTATGTGCATCCTCATGCCTGCCCAGGCTGACCTAAGGTCTCTGTCAACGTTTCACCAGAGGAAGGGGAAAGAGTTCAGTTTATTCTGTTTAAGAAAAGCCGACTCCACTAGGCGCTGATTGAGGGCTTGGCAGAAACCTTTGGCAAAGAGGAGCACCACTCTGAAAGGTAAAGGAGGCTCAAACCAGAATTTGTTATAAGAAGGGGTGTTTTTACTGAGGGAAACTGGAAGTACTGGAGTTCCTAAAGGCGGGAACGTTCTTCTCCTACCACCTGTCTAGTGTAGAGTGTACAGGGCAAACACAGTTCTGGCCATGTCTACGCTACAATTTTTTTGCCAGTGTACAGATGCCACTGTTAGTAGATCGCACAGGGGTGCGCACACTTGGCTGTTTGCATCAGCACAGCTTGTACGCACTAGGAGTGCTGGTGTCAATGCAATGTGCAGTGCACCACTGTGGCATATGGCACCACCCAGTGCAAAGCCTTTGGGAAAGTTTTCACAATGTGTTGAGGGGTAGAAATGCGCTAGGGATCAAGTTCCCAGAATGCATCATTCTCCATCCAATAATACCATTTTGTGCCTTTTTTTAAGCCCCACAAACCTATGCAACACTTTTCAGTGTCTGCCACATCTCTGACAGAACCCTGGAGTCCTCAGAGCTCTGCTCTGTTCTCATGAACATTGCAAATCCAGGACAAGTGACCCTCCAGTATTTGCAGACCCATAGGAAGAACTGTAACAATTAGGGATATGATGATTTCTTGGAGGACAGTTTGCTAAGGGAGATAGTGAAAAAAGACATTGGTGATGTTCACGGAGCAGCTATACATGGTGGAGCAGCACTTCTGGGTCTAAGAAAGGGGCACTGACTTGTAGGATCTCATTGTCCTGCAGGTTTGGGACGTCAAGAAGTAGCTGCAGAACTCTTGGATGCGCAAGACCGCACTCCTGGGTCTGTGAGCTGAGAGCTGCCCCAGCTCTCCACGCAGGGCATTCAGAATGGGAGCTGCACTGACAGCTGAGACGCGAGTCACAGTCACACTCTGGAAGCTTTCAGTGCTGATTTTTACTCAGTGGAAGTGTTTGTCCTGGGCCACCCCTGCAAACCTCAATTTCTCTCAGTGCCAGGTGGGAGAGGCCCAGGGAAGCAGGGGGTGACATCCCTATAGCCTGTCCCATCCCCGCCTCCCCCTGCTTGTGCCCATCTCTTGCTCCTAGCTGGTCACTCCACTCTCGAGGCAGCCCTGCTTCTCACCTCTGGGTCCACCCCAGGCTCCCAGCAGTTCCAGCCCATGTGCTCCCCTGTCCAGTCCTGGGGTGCAGCATGCATGTGCTGACTTACCTCTGAGCACCCTCCCACCCCCACACAGGCTCAGTACCAGCACCTGATATCTCAGAGAATGCATGGCAGGGGAGGGGAAAGGGTTGCCTGGCAAGGGAACGCAGGGGTCACAGATGGCAGCAAGGGCCTTCCATTTGGCTTGCAAGGCATCAGCTGTTCTTTCCTGCTCCCCAATGGGGGCTCTGCTGTAAAGGCTGTCCTGCTACCCAGCTCCGGCTGCCTCTCAGCTCCTGACACTCTGGCCCTTGGGCTCCTTGGCTGCCAGGCAGTCCCTTCCCCATCCGGCTGCAAGCATCCCCCGAGCTGGCAGGGGGTGGTGTTCAGAGGCAGGTCAGCATGGGAATGCTGCAGCTGGGACTGGGCAGGAGAGCACAGGTGCCCAGGAGCCCACCTCCTATTCTGACAATTGTTAGGAGATCACTGGTTGGCAGGTGGGAGCATTCTGGCTCCAAAGAGCCCTGGGGCAGAGTTCAAGACCTGTGCTCCCTGACAGCAAGTGTGTAGGGCCATTACTCATCCCCTGCTACACAGGACTGTCACTCTTGGCAGTGTGCAGGGCATAGTGGATGGAAGTGCAGCAATGGGTTTACCTGGACTGTGGTGGAGCAAGAGACAACACACACATCCCTATTTTGGCACCAGAGCACCTTGCCACTTAATACATCAACAGAAAGGGCTACTGTGATGATGCTTTATGGGAATATGACATAACTGGAGTATGTTTTATGCTACATGTGCCCTGTAACATATCTCTGTAAAGGTTATGGTTTACTGAATCTATTCATCCTATTTGTACACATATCATTTTTTACTTGAAGTTATGAATATTGGCTGTATACTTGCTTGATTTCTAAATAAGCTTTGTAAGGCATTTGGTCAGCTTCTTTAGAAAGGAATTTGCAAAGTTAAATGCCTAGTCAAGAAGCACTTAGGGAACAACGCATCTTGGAACGCTCCAATCCACATAAGAAGTCTTCCTGGAGACATACAAGATACCATGTGGGCAATGGCTTCTGCCTGTAAAAACTGAGTCATGCATGGACATGTGACTTGCCCAGGTGACTCCAGAACTCCATCTTGGAGCTGGACTTTGCATAGGAGAGAGGAGGGGGTCTCCACCCACAAGAGAAAGTATATTTAAGCCTGTGGAAGACCCCTCCATTTTGTCTTCAGCTGGCTACAGAGAGTCGCTCCACCCCAAGGATATCTGAAAGAAACTGGAACAAAGGACAATAACCATGCGGGGTGTGAGTGATTGCTGGACCCAGACTAGAAGGAGACTAGTCTGTAAAAGGAAGCTTACGGTGAGGTTTTTATCTGTACTCAGTATCTGTATCAGACTTAGATTTGCATGTTTTATTTTATTTTACTTGGTAATTCACTTTGTTCTGTCTGTTACTGCTTGAAATCACTTAAATCCTACTTTCTGTTTTTAATAAAATCACTTTTTACTTATTAATTAACTCAGAGTATGTATTAATATGGGGGGGCAACAGCTGTGCATCTCTCTCTATCAGTGTTATAGAGGGCGAACAATTTGAGTTTATCCTGTATAAGTGTTATACAGGGTAAAACAGATTTATTTGGGTTTAGACCTCACTGGGGGTTGGGCATCTGAGTGTTAAAGATAAGAACATTTCCGTACGCTGCTTTCAGTCAAGCCTACAGCTGTTAGGAGACGTGGTTCAGACCTGGGTCTGGGTTTGCGGCAGGTTAGGGAGTCTGGCTCAAACCAGGCAGGAAACTGAAGTCCTAAGCTGACAGGGAAGAAAAGCAGGGGCAGTAGTAGTCTTGGCACATAATTAGGCAGCTCCCAAGGGGGTTTCTATGATCCAACCCGTCACAGCTACTTTTCTATAATTATGCACACATTGGTGGGTCATAGGTGGGTCGAAGTTTTACCAGTATCAACATGGGCTGGTCACAGAAGTTGCATGATGCTTGCATCATTAAGAACACAGAAAGCTGCAAGCAGGAACATTCTTTCCTAAGCAGTGGATTAGCGGGGGGAGCAGCCCTCAGTGGTGAAAGAACAAGTTATGGACTATTTAGAAAAGCTGGACATGCACAAGTCCATGGGTCCAGATGTAATGCATCTGAGGGTGCTGAGGGAGTTGGCTGATGTGATTGCAAAGCCATTGGCCACAATCTTTGAAAACTTGTGGCGACTGGGGTAGGTCCCAGACAATTGGAAAAAGGCAAATATAGTGCCCATCTTTTAAAAAGGGAAGAAGGAGAATCTGGGAAACTACAGGTTGGTCAGCCTCACCTCTGTCCCTGAAAAAATCATGGAGCAGGTCCTCAAGGAATCCATTTTAAAGCACTATTAGGAGAGGAAGGTGATTAGGACAAATCATGCCTGATCAACCTGATTGCCTTCTATGAGGAGATATCTGGCTCTGTGGAAATGGGGAAACCAATGGACGTGATGTACCTTGACTTTAGCAAAGCTTTTGATAGCGTCTCCCACAGTATTCTTGCCAGCAAGTTAAAGAAGTATGGGCTGGATGAATGGATTATAAAGTGGATAGAAAGCTGGCTAGATCATCGGGCTCAATGGGTAGTGAACAATGGCTCGATGTCTAGTTGGCAGCCGGTATCAAGTGGAGTGCCCCCCAGGGGCCGGTTTTGTTCAATATCTTTATTAATGATCTGTATGATGGGATGGATTGCACCCTCAGCAAGTTTGCAGATGACACTAAGATGGGGGGATAGGTAGATACACTTGAGGGTAGCGATAGGGTCCAGAGTGACCTAGACTGAATTGGGTCAACAGAAATCTGATGAGATTCAACAAGGACAAGTGCAGAGTCCTGTACTTAGGATGGCTGAATCCCATGCACTGCTACAGGCTGGGGACCGACTGACTAAGCAGCAGTTCTGCAGAAAAAGACCCAGGGATTACAGTGGACAAGAAGCAGGATGAGTCAACAGTGTACCCTTGTTGTCAAGAAGGCAATGGCATAGTGGGCTGCATTAGTAGGAGCACTGCCAGCAGATCGAGGGAACTGATTATTCCCCTCTATTTGACACTGGTGAGGCCACATCTGGAGTACTGCATCCAGTTTTGGGCCCCCCACTACAGAAAGGATGTGGACAAATTGGAGAGAGTCCAGTGGAGGGCAACGAAAATGATTAGGGGGCTGGGGCACATGACTTACGCGGAGAAGCTGTGGGAGCTGGGGTTATTTAATCTGAAGAGAAGAGTGTTATGGAGTCCCCGGGCGATGCTCTGGAACTGCTCCCCACAAATCCAGTGAGGACTTTGGGGAGCCTCCTCGCCCATGGAGCAGACACGGTTTTACCTCCCTGGGTCTGACCTTGGAGCATTCAGCATCCTTTGCCCCTTTGTGCACTTCCCACAGCGAGTTCGCCCAGGTGGGGTCCTGGGGAAGCCACAGGGTCCTGCACCCCCACTTCACAGTCAGACGTGACTCTTAGCCAGCCAGTAAAACAGGTTTATTTGATGACAGGAACAATGTTTAGAACAAAGCTTGTTGGTACAGAGAACAGGACCCCTCAGCCAGGTCCATTCTGGGGCCCAGCGAGCCAGATAACCCCGTCTGCACTCATTTCCCGTCCCCAGCCAGCTCTAAACTGAAACCTCCCCTGCCCCTCCTCTCTCGCTTTTGTCTCTTTTCCGGGCCAGGAGGTCACCTGACTGATCTCTTTGTTCTCCCACACCTTTAGCATATCCTTGCAGTGGGGAAGGGCCTCGGTCATTAGTTGCAGGAGACAGAGTGTTGGCCAGAAACTGAGGCACCCACACAGTACTCAGAGGAAACATTAAGAAACAGCCCCACTTCATCACAAAGAGTGAGGGGGGATTTGATAGCAGCCTTCAACTATCTGAAGGAGGGGGGTCCAAAGAGGATGGAGCTCGGCTGTTCTCAGTGGTGGCTGATGACAGAACAAGGAGCAAGAGTCTCAAGTTGCAGTGGGGGAAGTCTAGGTTGGATATTAGGAAAAAGTATTTCACTAGGAGGGTGGTGAAGCACTGGAATGGGTTACCTAGGAAGGTGGTGGAATCTCCTTCCTTAGAGGTTTTTAAGGCCCAGCTTTACAAAGCCCTGGCTGAGATGATTTAGTTGGGGTTGGTCCTGCTTTGAGCAGGGGATTGGACTAGATACCTCCTGAGGTCTCTTCCTAATCTATGATTCTCTGATTGAGATGGGCTGACGAGAGCCCAAAAAGCTAATTCGCCCATTACTCAAGAAGTAGGAAAGGCAGAGGAAGGAAGTGCTCAGGAGGAAAATGAGAGACTGGTAAGCTTCTCAGAGTCAGGAGAGATCTTTCAGGGGCAAAGTACTGTCCGTCTCCCTCTTCTTGGCTGAGTGAGCTCAGGAATGCATGATACTGTAAATACAGAGCTGCACAGATTTGTATGAGGGCTGGGAGAAAACGGTGAAATAAATCATGAGGTATTTGACCAGAAGAAGGTCTCCGAGAGATTTGTTGCTTGAGAAGAGAGAGAAGTGTGACCCTGCCCTGTCACAGAGCTGTGTAAGATAATGTAGACAATATCAGATCTTAAGAGTCTAAATTAAGACCATAAGAGTCTATACAATTATCATGGAATGCTTTAAATGGATTAAAAACTGGCTAACAGATGGGTCTCAAAATGTAATTGTAAATGGGGAATCATCATGGAGCCGAGTTTCCAGTGGGGTCTTGCAGAGATCATTCCTTGGCCCTTTGCTAGTTAACATTTTTATCAATGACCTGGAAGAAACCATAATATCATCATTGATAAAATTTGCAGATGACACAACAATTGGGAGGTGGTAAATAATGAAGAGGACAGGTCACTGTGACAGAGCGATCTTGATCACTTGGGAAACTGGGCACAAGCAAACAATATATATTTTAATACGGCTACATGGAAATGTATCCATCTAGGAACAAAGAACATTGGCCATACTTAGGGTAGGTCTATACTTACCTGCCGGGTCGACGCGTAGCGTTCGACTTCTTGGAGTTCGAACTAGACGTGATAGTTCGAACTCCGAACCTGCTCCCGTCGACTCCGGAACTCCACCACCGCAAACGGTGGTGGCGGAGTCAACGGGGGAGCCGCGGACTTCGATCCCGCGGCGTCTGGACGGGTGAGTACTTCGAATTAAGGTAGTTCGAGTACCTTAGTTCGACCCCCCCTTAGTGTAGACCAGACCTTACAGGGTGGGGGACTATCCTGGGAAGCAGTGACTTTGAAAAAGGTTTGGGGGTCGTGTATGGGTGGCGGGTGAAGCTTCCCCCGGGGGAGGCTAGCTTCCCATCCCGCCTTTTCTGCCCATGGCCCTGCTAACACTTCATGCCAACTCCGCCCAAGGCCCCGCCCCTCCCTGCCCCCGGCCCCACCTCCTCCCTCACTCGGCCCCCCTTGCTGCCTCTCACCACCTGCATCCCTCCTCTCCTTCCCCCTTCCCCGCTCAGTCCCCCCACTGCCTCTCGACACATGCGGTCTCTCCTCTCCTCCCCCCTGTCCCCACTTGGCCCCCCTCACCGGCGGGAGAGGAGGGAGGAGGGACCAGTGAGTGGTGGCAGGGGGGGCCCAAGCGGGGAGGGGGCCGAGCGGGGAGGAGAGGAGGAACTGGCAAGCAGCAGTGGGGACCTCCAAAAAAGGGAGTGGAGAGTGCCGGAAAGGAGCAGCCAGGTGGAGAACGCTGAGCGTTTATATGCGCCATGCAAGTTCCTGGGCAGCTGAGGAGGTGGTATCTGCGACTCAGCTTACTGGGTTAATCAGTAGTCTCCCTGGGGAGTCCAAGGGACCTAGGAAGCTGAGTAGCAGATAGCACCTCTTCAGCCACCCGGGAACCTGCATGGCACATAATACATAAGCAAAAACTTGCCACGGAAGCCCGTTGGCAGCAGGGAGTGGAAGAGGCGGGACCACCACAGCCCACGCGTCTGGCAGCAGAGTCGGCGGTGGCTCCGCCGGGGGAGGCTCAGCCTCTCCTGACCTATTATACCTGCCGCCCATGGTGTGTGAAGGAGCACACCCACACTTCTGATGGAGAAGAGACTAATGAGCTCTTCTGGGCTCGTTCAGCACTATCGATGTGCATCTGTAAGACCTGTGCTGCCTGGAAGAGGGGAGCAGAGCTTAAAAGGGAAAAACCTGCCACAGGAAGGGGTGGTGAACCAGGAAGAAGACAGTGACCAATACACCTCAGAGGCTGCTGACTACAGAAACTGATCAGCCAAGAGGGAGACACTGGCAAACCTCATGATCCTGAAACTGCATGGACCAGCTGTAAAGAGGAGGGGCTGGAGGTAGACCCTTGTTAAAGGCAACAAACCAGCTGATAAGCCAAGCCCCAAAGGGCTGAATCCCAAAAGACTGCCCAAGAGACAGGCCACCTTTGCCTTTCTTTTCTTTCACTCTGATTCCCCTCTCTCATAAGGGAAAGGGGGAGAAAAGGACCTTTCTTTTGTTTGTTTGGTGAACCCCTCATATGCTACAAACTGGCGGAGGACATTATAAACAGCCTGAAGTGGGTCTAGGAGGGACTCAGGGAAGCCCTAACCTCCAACATGGCATCTGAGCTTCCACTGCAACGCTGTGGCCACAAGAGCTAATGCAATCCTGGGACACATAAAGGGGAGGATCTCGATTAGGAGTAGAAATGTTATATGAGGCAGTGGCGTGACTGCTGGTGGAATACCGTGGCCAGGTCTCACGTCCACAATTCAAGAAGGATGGTGATAAACTAGAGAGGGTTCAGAGAAGAGCCATGAGAAGGATTAAAAGATTAGAAAACATGACTTATAGTTAAGAATATGATTAGGTCACGGGAGTCAAAGATTCTGTGACTTTATCAGATCTCTGTGACTTCTTCAGCTTCACCCCCCTGCCACGGCTGGGCTTGGGCCTCGCTCTGACTATACCCCGATTTTCTATATTTTTAACATGACTGCTCCTCGAATTTTGCCTAATTTTACTATGACAAAATCATATCCGTACTTACAGTGATAGCTTCAAAGAGCTCAATCTAGTTAATGAAGAGAGGTTAAGGAGTTACTTGGTTGCCATCTATAAGTATCTATGGGGGAATAAATATTTGATAATGGGCTCTTCACTCTAGCAGAGAAAGGTCTAACACGATCCAAGGGCTGGAAGTTGAAGCTAGACAAATTAAGACTGGAAATAAGGTGTAAACTTTGAATGGTGAGAGAGAGTAATTAACCACTGGAACAATTTACCAAGCGTCGTAGCAGATTCTCCATCCCTGACCATTTTAAAATCAAGATTGGATTTTTTTCCCTAAAAGCTGGCAGAGACAAGAAGTATATCATAAGTGCACAGCTGGGTGCTGACAAGAGTTCACTGCTTTAACTGGTGAAGGCGGAGGCAGATTTGAAACAATACATGCACACAGACACTGACTCACCCCAGCGAGAGGGGTGTGGCTGGGCTCTGGAGCTGGGCCAGCAGCTGTTAGTTTGCAGATTCAGACAGGCGCCAAAATTCAAAAACTGCACTGTGCTTCAAATCCAAAGGATCAGCTGAAAACAATGGGGAAGGAAGTGGCTTCCAGCAGCCAATGGGCCGTCCCTGGTGTGGCTCTCTGCCCTGGGCTGACAGATGGTGTATGGCCAAGCCTCCACTTGAGTGAAGAGCCCAAAGCACTGTGGGATTTGTAGTCCGCCTTTTGCTCCACCTCTTTCCAACAAATCCAAGCCCAACCGAGCTGCTTCTGATTTCATCCAGGGACAAGAGTCACACAGCAGGGCCATATCATTTGAACTGGCTTGGTTAGAACAGTAAAAGTCAGCACCAAACTGAAAAGAGTGCTTGTGGTCATATAGCAACATGCAAAAGGAACGTCACCATTACAGAAGGGTTCTGAGTTCAAAGGCAATTTTAACCCTTCTGCCAGGTGGTGTTGGCAGCAACAGGTGCCAGGTTCAATAGCTAGGGGTTCTTCTTAACATTACAAAACAGCTCCCACCAATAAGTCTCGGAAAACTAACCCCCTCCCGCCCCCCGACAGGGCTGGCTTTAGGAACTGCGGGGCCCGATTCTAATACCTGGCGGCGGTCCAGGTCTTCAGGGGCACTTCGGTGGCAGGGGGTCCTTCACTCGCTCCAGGTCTTCCGCAGCACTGAAGGACCCCCTGCCACCGAAGACCCAGACTGCGGCCGGGTGAGTAAAAAAATTAAAAAGGCGCCTAAGGCGCAGGGCCCAATTCGAGGGAATCTGCCTAAAGCTGGCCCTGACCACCCCTGGCTGCCTCTAAGAGGCAATACTTCCTACTTGCAAGTGCTGAGTCTGTGTATAACAAAGGAAAACTTTTATTAAAAGGCAAAGGGAACCCAGCATTAATTTGGGAAAACCCCACAACAACGATTCGAAAGTATGCATGTGAGAAGTAATCACCTGCCCCACAGTATCTTGGGCAGCGTCCCTTGCCTTAGTTTCCCACGTTATGGTGTGAAAGTCCGATGGACACATCCCTTTAATACGCCACTCTCCTTTCACTCTGCTCCACTGCACCCACAGCTGGTTGTCTGAAGTCAGCGAAGTACCAGAGGTGTATTTATGTGGGTCCCTTTAGGGGTGGGGTCAAGCAATTACACTGCTGCTGCTTGCCACCATCACTGCCTCCTTTGCTGCTGCTCACTGCTGTCTCTGCCACTGCTTGCTGCTGCTCATCACTACCACTGTTCTCTGGCAATGCTTGCCACTTGCTGCTGCCTCTGCCTCTAGCTATACCTGTTGTGGTTGCTGGGAGACACCGGGCCTAAGCCAGTCCAAAGCGAAAGGCCCTCCCCATCAACCAAGTGGGAGGGGCCATTGAACCCAGGCCACAAGTAAATTCTGAGGGCATCAGCTGCCATCTAACCCTGGAGGTGCCTAAGCTTCTGCCAGCTGACATGCAAACTGCCTCAGTCCTGGCCCTACCAAGCTGCTCCACCCCAAGCTGTCACCTAAACTCTTGCAGGATTTGCAAACTAGCCATCTCTGTCTCGCCTGTGAGCCCAGTCTGGTAGGTGTGCTTGGAGCACAAAAGCTGGTCAAGGGGGTGATCAGAACAGGAATTCTGGGAGCTGGCTGGGTCTGTCCATCTCAGGGCACTGAATAGCCCAGCCATTCAGGCACTCACTCGTGACGTGAGAGACTTGTTTTCAAATCCCTGCTCTGCTGGATTTAGAACCTGTATCTCCCACTTCCCAGGTGAGTATCCTAAACACCAGGCCGTTGGTACTCCTGGGTGCATCTAGCTGTAATACCAGGTTCTGAGGTACTACCACTTAGCCCAGCTCTTAATGATTTTGCCAGGTAGTGGGGAATCTCTACTGTGGCTGCAGCCTTGGCCTTGTCTTTTACAGCAACACCATCCCTAGATCAAAAGAGTGTCAAATAGCATCCACAACAGCAGGAAGGAATACGTGTCCCCACTCCCTCTGAATTTGACTTGGATTTGGCATCAGCACCCCCTGCTTAGTGACTGAAGTTCAGTTAGGATTACCCCCTCAGTTAGGGCATATTAAATACATTTCTGCTGCCTTTTAGTCCTACAATAAGGGTAACATTTCATTACCTCTGCATTCAAGACTAAAGTGAATTTTAACCCCAAACAGACAAAATTTATCACTTTGGCAAAGCAGCTCTGTCTGCTTATCACGTAGGCAGAGTCTGCGTCTCTATGCAAATATAGTCTGTTCCTGAGGTGTTTCCGCCCAGTTCATCAGTGGATGTCAGGGGAAAGCTCATTCAGACCCCAGCTTACACAAAGGAAAGAAAACTAGTGATACGAATAGAGAGTCAGTTCATACAGATAATGTATGTAGTATTGGGTGCTCATAGCACATTTTTTGGTGGCCTCAGAGTGCGGCCACGAACTCTTGCTGGTGGCTGCTACGACAATTTTTCCTAAAATACTTAAACTTTAGGAAAAACAACTAAATATGCACATGTACATGTCCAAACCATAGTCATTTATGTAGGGTTTTTTTTGTTTTGTTTTGTTTTTGCAGACTCAATAATAAGAATGTACAGTTATCCCTGTTCTTTACTGGACCTGAAGCAGTAACAAGCGGAGTGCCCCAGGGGTCCATCCTGGGGCCAGTTTTGTTCAACATCTTCATTAATGATCTGGATGATGGGATGGATTGCATCCTCAGCAAGTTCACAGATGACACTAAGCTGGAGGGGAGAGGTTAGGGTGACCAGATAAGAAGTGTAAAAAAAATTGGGACAAAGGGTGTGGGATAATAGGTGCCTATATAAGAAAAAGCCCCCAAAATCAGGACTGTCCCTATAAAATCGGGACATCTGGTCACCTTAGGAGAGGTAGATACTCTGGAGGGTAGGGATAGGGTCCAGAGTGACCTTGACAAACTGGAGAATCGGGCCAAAAGAAAGCTGATGAGGTTCAACAAGGACAAGTGTAGAGTCCTGCACTTAGGATGGAAGAATCCCAGGCACTGCTACAGGCTGGGGACCTACTGGCTAAAGCAGCAGTTCTGCAGAAAAGGACCTGGGGATTACAGTGGACGAGAAGCAGGATATGAGTCAACAGTGTGCCCTTGTTGCCAAGAAGGCTAACAGCATATTGGGCTGCATTAGTAGGAGCATTGCCAGCAGATCGAGGGAACTGATTATTCCCCTCTATTTGACATTGGTGAGGCCACATCCCAGCCAGGGCTTTGTCAAGCCTGACCTTAAAAACCTCTAAGGAAGGAGATTCCACCACCTCCCTAGGTAACCCATTCCACTGCTTCACCACCCTCCTAGTGAAAAAGTTTTTCCTAATATCCAACCTAAACCTCCCCCACTGCAACTTGAGACCATTGCTCCTTGTTCTGTCATCTGCTACCACTGAGAACAGTCTAGATCCATCCTCTTTGGAACCCCCTTTCAGGTAGTTGAAAGCAGTTATCAAATCCCCCCTCATTCTTCTCTTCTGCAGACTAAACAATTCCAGTTCCCTCAGCCTCTCCTCAGAAGTCACGTGCTCCAGCCCCCTAATCATTTTTGTTGCCCTCCGCTGGACTCTTTCCAATTTTTCCACATCCTTCTTGTAGTGTGGGGCCCAAAACTGGACACAGTACTCCAGACGAGTCCTCAACAATGTCGAATAGAGGGGAATGATCACGTCCCTTGATTTGCTGGGTTGGAAGGGACCTCAGGAGCTCATCTAGTCCAACCCCCATGGCTAATGCCATTAGCCTTCTTGCCAACAAGGGCACACTATTGACTCATATCCAGCTTCTCGTCCACTGTAACCCCTAGGTCCTCTTCTGCAGAACTGCTGCCTAGCCATTCAATCCCTAGTCTGTAGCAGTGCATGGGATTCTTCCGTCCTAAGTGCAGGACTCTGCACTTGTGCTTGTTGAACCTCATCAGATTTCTTTTGGCCCAATCCTCTAATTTGTCTTGGTCCCTCTGTATCCTATCCCTACCCTCCAGCGTATCAACCACTCCTTCCAGTTTAGTGTCATCTGCAAACTTGCTGAGGGTGCAATCCACGTCATCCTCCAGATTATGAAGACATTGAACAAAACCGGCCCCAGGACCGACCCTTGGGGCACTCCGCTTGATACTGGCTGCCAACTAGACATGGAGCCATTGAGCACTACCCACTGAGCCCGACGATCTAGCGAACTTTCTATCCACCATATAGTCCATTCATCCAGCCCATACTTCTTTAACTTGCTGGCAAGAATACTGTGAGAGACCATATCTAAAGCTTTGCTAAAGTCAAAGAATAACACATCCACTGCTTTTCCCTCATCCACAGACCCAGTTATCTCCTCATAGAAGGCAATTAGGTTAGTCAGGCATGACTTGCCATTGGTGAATCCATGCTGACTGTTCCTGATCACTTTCCTCTCCTCTAAGTGCTTCAGAATTGATTCCTTGAGGACCTGCTCAATGATTTTTCCAGGGCTGAGGTGAGGCTGACTGGCCTGTAGTTCCCCGGAGCCTCCTTCTTCACTTTTTTAAAGATGAGCACTACATTAACTTTTTCCAGTCATCCGGGAAACTCCCCGGATCGCCATGAGTTTTCAAAGATTATGGCCAATGGCTCTGCAATCACATCCACCAACTCCTTTAGCACGCTCAGATGCAGCGCATCCGGCCCCATTGACTTGTGCTTGTCCAGCTTTTCTAAATAGTTCTGAACCACTTCTTTCTCCACAGAGAGCTGGTCACCTCCTCCCCATACTGTGATGCCCAGAGCAGTAGTTTGGGAGCTGACCTTGTTCGTGAAGACAGAAGCAAAGAAAGCATTGAGAGACCTGCCTCTTCCTAGTGATGATGCAATTCTCCAGCCTTCCTCCTGTTCTTTCAAGCTGCAAGTCCTCTTGTCTTTTGTTCTCATTTGCAATCTTCTGTGAGTCATCCTCTGTCCTGCTGGGGCTCCAAACTCTGGCTATCTCCATTGACTCTTCCCCTCTTCTTGTAGGGCTAGCCTCTCTTCCCTTCCTCCTGGCCCTCCCACCTTCTGTTAGCGGCTGCTGTGCCCCTTCTTCATTCTCCAACTCAGCAAACCTGCTCCTGAGCTTTGTTTCTCCTTCATTAGCCAGTCTTTTCCTCTGCCTGGTTCTTGTAGTCATGGGCTTCCACTGACCCCTTTCCTCACCCAGAAACATATGTACATATGTGTAAATATACAGCAAGCACCACATAATTCAGAGGTTAATTAAAAGACAAGTATCAGAGGGGTAGCCGTGTTAGTCTGGATCTGTAAAAGCAGCAAAGAGTCTTGTGGCACCTTATAGACTAACAGACGTTTGGGAGCATGAGCTTTCGTGGGTGAATACCCACTTCGTCATGCATCCGACGAAGTGGGTATTCACCCATGAAAACTCATGCTCCCAAACGTCTGTTAGTCTATAAGGTGCCACAAGACTCTTTGCTGCAATTAAAAGACAGTTACATTTCTAAATGTACACCAAACACTACCCAATTCCAAACAGCCCACAAACCTTCAGGGCCAGAATGCAGTCAAGTACAGCACATTACTGTGGTTGCTGGTTAAAGTGCACTTTCAAAGCCTCTCTCACACAGAGTTCTTGTAATGGCCCTTATGTCTGGCTTTTCAAACTCAGCAGACTGCTGGTCCACCTCTGCTCTGCAACCCAGTGGCAACTTTTTCCCCTTTGCCTCACAGAAATTCTGCAGGACACAACAGACAACTATAACGATTGGGATATTTTTCTCATAGAGATCCAGTCTAGTGAGTAAGCATCTCCAGTGTCCCTTCAATCTACCAAAAAGTATGTTAAACTGTCATTCTGCACCTGCTGAGCCAGTAGGTGAATCCTTCCGTTGTGCTGTTAGGCTGGCCAGTGTTCAGTTTAATGAGTCAGGGGAGCAATGTGTAGGATGGGTCCCCCAGAATACCACTGGCATTTCAATATCACCAATGATCATAGAAGATTAGAGCTGGAGGAGACCTCAGGAGGTGTCTAGTCCAACCCCCTGCTAGGACCAACACCAACTAAATCATCCCAGCCAGGGCTTTGTCAAGCCTGACCTTAAAAACCTCTAAGGAAGGAGATTCCACCACCTCCCTAGGGAACCCATTCCAGTGCTTCCCCACCCTCCTAGTGAAATAATTTGTCCTAATATCCAACCTAGACCTCCCCTGCTGCAACTTGAAATCATTGCTCCTAGTTCTGTCATCTGCCACCACTGAGAACTGCTGAGCTCCATCCTTGTTGGAACCCCTCTTCAGGTAGTTGAAGGCTGCTATCAAATCCACCCCCCCACACACACTCTTCTCTTCTGCAGACTATATAAGCCCAGTTCCCTCAGCCTTTCCTCGTAAGTCATGTGCCCCAGCCCCCTAATAATTTTCGTTGCTCTCTGCTGGACTAGCTCCAATTTGTCCACATCCTTTCTGTAGTGGGGGGCCCAAAACTGGACAGTAGTCTGGAATTTCCACAGCTGAGCTTGATTTCTTCAAATGGCCAGTGGCTGAGGGTGTTAAATTCCCTTCATGCCCTTGAATAAATGCCATCCCAACTGACAGATCTGTCTAAATTCAGATTTTCCAGGTATCCCATTTCCTGCTCAGGATTGGTCCTGCTTTGAGCAGGGGGTTGGACTAGATGACCTCCTGATGTCCCTTCCAACCCTGAGATTCTATGATTCTATGTGACTGGGGACTCCCTGCTAAGAAAAACTGACAGGCTTGTCACCAGAGCTGATCCAGAGAACAGAGGGGTGAGCTGTCTGCTAGGAGCTAAGATACAGGATGTGGACCTGAGACTGAAGAGGATCCTAATGGGAGCAGGAAAGAATCCACTGATTTTTCTTCACATGGGAACAAATGATACTGCTAGATTCCCACTGGAACACATCCAGGAAGACTATGCCAGGCTAGGGAAGATGCCTAAGGAAATGGAGGCTCAGGTGATCTTCAGTGGGATTCTACCTGTCCCTGGAGGAGGAGAATGAAGGCGAGACAAGATTATGATAATCAATAGATGGCTCAGGCAGTGGTGCTATAAGGAGGGCTTTGGGATGTTCAACCACTGGGAGGCATTCGCAGACAAACGACTGTTCTCATGGGATGGACTTCACCTGAGTAGGGAGGGAAATAGACTTCTGTGGTGCAGGTTGGCAGAACTGATTAAAAGAGCTTTAAATTAGGAATTCAGGGAAATTTTTGCGAGATGCTCATGTAATCTCCTCGCCTGATTCTGATATCGAGCAGGAGGAAAATCAAGTAAGAGAGGATACAGCAATGGCCAAAGGAACAGCAGTGGGTAGGAGAATGGACATTAAGAGGAAAGATAGTGCTGATACCAATGACACTAACAGTCAGGTAGGAGATACTGGCAGTAGAATGACTTCATCTAACTGGGTGAGGAATCTGGGTGAACCAAAGCAGAAGCAACTAAGATGTCTGTACATCAAACCAAGGAGCCTGGGTAACAAAATGAAGCAATTAGAACCATTGGTGCAGGAAATGAAACCAGATATTAGAGGGATAACAGAAACATGGTGGAATAGTAGACATGGCTGGAGTACAGATATTGAAGGGTACGTGCTATTTGTGAAAGACAGAAATAAAGGTAAAGATGGTGGAGAAGCTCTGTATATTAATGAGGAGTGTATCTATTGGGTTTCCAGGAAATGGGGTGGGCGAAGCCCGCCCCATGCTAACGGAACCCCCCCCAGCCTAAGGGGAGGTGCCACAGAGCCTCAGAAACCCACTAATTGCGGGGGACAACTAATAAAAGAACAGGGACAGGAGTGCGGTCAAAGGGTCATAAGAAGGGAGTGTAGCAGGGTGGACCCCTGCTCCTGCCCGGAGGGGTTTAAAAGCTGCCTGGCAGGGCTTGAGAGCTGTGGCTCTAAAAGCTGGGCTGATTGGGGAAGTGGCTGCGGCTGGGCCACACCCCAATCCAGCCACAGCTGGCCCCTATAAAAGGCCAGGGAAGCCAGAAGTACAGTCAGTCTTCCTCTGACTGAAGAGGGAGATGGGCCTGGCTGCAGGGAGCTAGAGACCGGGTACCTGAGTGAAGCAGGGCTGGGGAAAGGCAGAGGAGCTGGGGAGCTCCAGTCTGGAAAGCCCCAGGCTGCGGCCTAGCAGTGGGCCAACAGGTACTAGGGGTTGCAGAGGGCAGCCCAGGGGTAGGCCAAAGCAGCAGGTCCAAACCCTCCTAGCCAGTGATGAGTAGGCTGATACTGCAGTCTGCCCCAGGACGTGGGGCTAGACAATGACTGGCAGTAGCCATATACTGAGGCAAGGTGGGGATAGAGGGTGGGGGTTCCCTGAAGAGGGGAGACCCTGGGAGAAAGGGGTTACTGCTAGGGGGCAGCACCCCATGTAAAAGGGCACTGGGTCCAGTGAGGGACACGGGGACCAGAGGACAGGCGGATCACCGGCCTGCAGAGGGCGCTCCAGGGCTGGAACGAGCTAATTCCCGGAGTCACCAGCAGGAGGCATCGCAGGGCTGAGTCCGACCTGTCTACAAGGAGATAGACTGTAAAGAAATTAGAAATGATGGAATAGATAAAACAAAATCTGTTTTTGGTCAAAATCATGTTGAGGAAGAAAGCTAACGGACGCTCCAGTGGGCTAGTGCTTGGGGTGTGCTACAGACCCCCAGGATCCGATCTGGATAGAGACTTCTTGAATGTTTTTAATTAAATAAATACTACTGGGGATTGTGTGCTTATGGGAGACCTTAATTTCCCAGGTATAGATTGGAGGACAAACGCTATTAATAATGACAGGTTTTGAGCTGCAGCTCACGAAAGCTCATGCTAAAATAAATTTGTTAGTCTTTAAAGTGCCACAAGTACTCCTGTTTTTTTTTTTTTTTTACTATTAATAATGAAAACTGACAGATTTCTTCACCACATAGTCACTGAGTCAACAAGAGGTGATGCCATTTTAGATTTGGTATTAGTGAGAAGTGAGGACTTCATAGAAGAACTGGTCCTAAAGGGCAGCCTTGGTTCGAGTGATCATGAGCTAATTCAATTTAAACTAAATGGAAAGATAGACAAAAATAGATTGCAACTAGGGGCCTTGATTTCAAAAGGGAAAACTTTAATAAATTAAGGGAATTACTTAGGCCTGGTCTACACTAGCCTGTGATTTCAGAATTAGCCAAGTTATTTTGAAAAAAAAAATGATTTAGTCCACATGACCAAACAGTTTTTTTTTATTTAAAGGGCTCTTTCATTCGATTTCTGTACTCCACCTCGGCAAGTGGAGTAGCGCTTAAATCGAGATCGCAATCCCGGGTTAAAGGTGTTGTGGATGCAATTCGACGTTATTGGCCTCCGGGAGCTATCCCAGGATGCTTCCTTGTGACCGCTCTGGTCAACACTCTCAACTCCAATGCACTAGCCCGGTGGGCAGGAAAAGCACTGGGAACTTTTGAATTTAATTTCCTGTTTGGTCACCAGCAGCACAGGTGATCATCAGCACAGTCCACCATCACAGGCGACCATGCAGAGTCTACCATCACAGGCGACCATGCAGAGTTCACCCAGGGCCGGTGGAAGCACTAGGCAAGTTAGGCAGCTGCCTAGGGCGCCGAGATCTGGGGGGGCGTTGAAAAGCCGGTGCCTAAAAATAGACGCAGGCTCAGGCTACAGATTGCAGACTGTAGGGAGGACATAGGTAAGAACTACGCTCCCAATGAATTGGTCTCCTGCCATTTACAAAGCCAGCGATTAGGGAAGTCCTTCGGTTAGATCACAGACTACAGGGAGGTGATAAGAATCACGCTCCTAATGAATTGCTCTCCAACTACTGCCATTTAGGAAGCCAGCAAAGTCCTTTGGTTAGATCGCAGACTATAGGGAGGAGGAAGTGATAAGAACCACACTCCCAGCTCTCTGACTCCTGTCTCCTGCCATTTAGAAAACCAGGGAAGTCCCAATTGCTCTCTGACTCCTGCCATGTGAAGTCCTTTGATTGTGAATCACTCATTGTACAGATTGTTGTGTTGGTAGGTACATTATTACAGTACTAGCTCCTCTGTCTTGTAGTAGATTGCACAGCAGCAGCCAGAAGGAGAGTGGAGCAGCTTGGAGGGGCGGGGGGGTTAAGACACCTCCCCGCCACTGGGGATGAGCTGTGCTGTCAGAGCCATGCAGCTGGGGCCGGCTTGCACATGGCATGATCCTCGGAGAGCGGGCTGCAGGTTTTCCAGGGCAGAGGCTCTGCTCCCTGGGGAGAGAAGGGAGGGAGGCTGCGGCTGGCAGCTCTGTGGACTCTCTTGTGTGGAGGGGCAGCTAAGCCGCTTTAACCCACCTCCCTGCGCCCCAGCTTTCTACCCTTCCAACCCTGCTTTGGCGTGAGGGCTGCACATTCTCTGCCTCACAGTCCTGCCTGCCCCACGCCCCCCTGCCAGAGCGAGAGCCCAGCATTCAACTCCCCAGCCCAGGGGCAGGACGGACGGTGACACACTCCCATTGCCCTGTAGCAATTGCACTGACTTGGCCCCTGCTGCATGCCAGGGACTGGAGAGGAGAGCGGCCATTTCACCTTGCGGCTCTTTGAATCCTACCCTGTCCGCCACCCCCTGCCACACCCAAACCCAGTCTGCTCCCCTTGCACTCCCCAGCCAAACCCGAACCCCCACTGACCTCAACCCGGTCTGCTTCCCTCGCCCACCTAAGCCAATACCCCACTGACTCACCCGGTCTGCTTCCCTCCCCCACCTAATCTGATACCCCACTGACTCAACCCGGTCTGCTTCCCTTCCGCTCCCCAGCCAAACCAATCCCCCACTGACCTGAACCCGGTCTGCTTCCCTTCCCCACCTAACCCCATACCCCACTGACTCAACCAGGTCTGCTCCCCTCCCCCACCTATCCCCATACCCCACTGACTCAACCCGGTCTGCTTCCCTTCCCCACCTAACCGCATACACCACTGACCCCAACCCGGTCTGCTTCCCTTCCCCACCTAACCCCATACCCCACTGACCGAACCCGGTCTGCTTCCCTTCCCCACCTAACCCCATACCCCACTGACCCCAACCCAGTCTGCTTCCCTTCCCCACCTAACCCCATACCCCACTGACCGAACCCGGTCTGCTTCCCTTCCCCACCTAACCCGATACCCCACTGACTCAACCCGGTCTGCTTCCCTTCCCCACATAACCCCATACCCCACTGACCGAACCCAGTCTGCTTCCCTTCCCCACCTAACCCGATACCCCACTGACCCCAACCCGGTCTGCTTCCCTTCCCCACCTAACCCCATACCCCACTGACTCAACCCGGTCTGCTTCCCTTCCGCTCCCCAGCCAAATCAATCCCCCACTGACCCCAACCCGGTCTGCTTCCCTTCCCCACCTAACCCCATACCCCACTGACCCCAACCCGGTCTGCCTCCCTTCCCCACCTAACCCCATACCCCACTGACTCACCCGGTCTGCTTCCCTTCCCCACCTAACCCCATACCCCACTGACTCAACCCGGTCTGCTTCCCTTCCGCTCCCCAGCCAAACCAATCCCCCACTGACCTGAACCCAGTCTGCTTCCCTTCCCCACCTAACCCCATACCCCACTGACTCAACCCGGTCTGCTTCCCTTCCGCTCCCCAGCCAAACCAATCCCCCACTGACCTGAACCCGGTCTGCTTCCCTTCCCCACCTAACCCGATACCCCACTGACCCCAACCCGGTCTGCTTCCCTTCCCCACCTAACCCCATACCCCACTGACCGAACCCGGTCTGCTTCCCTTCCCCACCTAACCCGATACCCCACTGACTCAACCCGGTCTGCTTCCCTTCCCCACCTAACCCCATACCCCACTGACCGAACCCGGTCTGCTCCCCTCCCCCACCTAACCCCATACCCCACTGACTCAACCCGGTCTGCTTCCCTTCCGCACCTAACCCCATACCCCACTGACCTGAACCCGGTCTGCTTCCCTTCCCCACCTAACCCCATACCCCACTGACCCCAACCCAGTCTGCTTCCCTTCCCCACCTAACCCCATACCCCACTGACTCAACCCGGTCTGCTTCCCTTCCGCTCCCCAGCCAAACCAATCCCCCACTGACCTGAACCCGGTCTGCTTCCCTTCCCCACCTAACCCCATACCCCACTGACCCCAACCCGGTCTGCTTCCCTTCCCCACCTAACCCCATACCCCACTGACTCAACCCGGTCTGCTTCCCTTCCCCACCTAACCCCATACCCCACTGACCGAAACCGGTCTGCTTCCCTTCCGCTCCCCAGCCAAACCAATCCCCCACTGACCTGAACCCGGTTTGCTTCCCTTCCCCACCTAACCCGATACCCCACTGACTCAACCCGGTCTGCTTCCCTTCCCCACATAACCCCATACCCCACTGACCGAACCCGGTCTGCTCCCCTCCCCCACCTAACCCCATACCCCACTGACTCAACCCGGTCTGCTTCCCTTCCGCTCCCCAGCCAAACCAATCCCCCACTGACCTGAACCCGGTCTGCTTCCCTTCCCCACCTAACCCCATACCCCACTGACCGAACCCGGTCTGCTTCCCTTCCCCACCTAACCCCATACCCCACTGACTCAACCCGGTCTGCTTCCCTTCCCCACCTAACCCCATACCCCACTGACCCGAACCCGGTCTGCTTCCCTTCCCCACCTAACCCCATACCCCACTGACTCAACCCGGTCTGCTTCCCTTCCCCACCTAACCCCATACCCCACTGACTCAACCCGGTCTGCTTCCCTTCCGCTCCCCAGCCAAACCAATCCCCCACTGACCTGAACCCGGTCTGCTTCCCTTCCCCACCTAACCCCATACCCCACTGACTCACCCGGTCTGCTTCCCTTCCCCACCTAACCCCATACCCCACTGACTCAACCCGGTCTGCTTCCCTTCCGCTCCCCAGCCAAACCAATCCCCCACTGACCTGAACCCGGTCTGCTTCCCTTCCCCACCTAACCCGATACCCCACTGACTCAACCCGGTCTGCTTCCCTTCCCCACCTAACCCCATACCCCACTGACTCAACCCGGTCTGCTTCCCTTCCCCACCTAACCCCATACCCCACTGACCCCAACCCGGTCTGCTTCCCTTCCCCACCTAACCCCATACCCCACTGACCCCAACCCGGTCTGCTTCCCTTCCCCACCTAACCCGATACCCCACTGACCGAACCCGGTCTGCTTCCCTTCCCCACCTAACCCCATACCCCACTGACCCCAACCCAGTCTGCTTCCCTTCCCCACCTAACCCCATACCCCACTGACTCCAACCCGGTCTGCTTCCCTTCCGCTCCCCAGCCAAACCAATCCCCCACTGACCTGAACCCGGTCTGCTTCCCTTCCTCACCTAACCCCATACCTCACAGACCCCAACCCGGTCTGCTTCCCTTCCCCACCTAACCCCATCCCCCACTGACCGAACCCGGTCTGCTTCCCTTCCCCACCTAACCCCATACCCCACTGACTCACCCGGTCTGCTTCCCTTCCCCACCTAACCCCATACCCCACTGACTCAACCCGGTCTGCTTCCCTTCCGCTCCCCAGCCAAACCAATCCCCCACTGACCTGAACCCGGTCTGCTTCCCTTCCCCACCTAACCCCATACCCCACTGACCCCAACCCAGTCTGCTTCCCTTCCCCACCTAACCCCATACCCCACTGACCCCAACCCGGTCTGCTTCCCTTCCCCACCTAACCCCATACCCCACTGACTCAACCCGGTCTGCTCCCCTCCCCCACCTAACCCCATACCCCACTGACTCAACCCGGTCTGCTTCCCTTCCCCACCTAACCCCATACCCCACTGACCCCAACCCGGTCTGCTTCCCTTCCCCACCTAACCCCATACCCCACTGACTCAACCCGGTCTGCTCCCCTCCCCCACCTAACCCCATACCCCACTGACTCAACCCGGTCTGCTTCCCTTCCCCACCTAACCCCATACCCCACTGACTCAACCCGGTCTGCTTCCCTTCCCCACCTAACCCCATACCCCACTGACTCACCCGGTCTGCTTCCCTTCCCCACCTAACCCCATACCCCACTGACTCAACCCGGTCTGCTTCCCTTCCCCACCTAACCCCATACCCCACTGACTCAACCCGGTCTGCTTCCCTTCCCCACCTAACCCCATACCCCACTGACTCACCCGGTCTGCTTCCCTTCCCCACCTAATTCCATACCCCACTGACTCAACCCGGTCTGCTCCCCTCCCCCACCTAACCCCATACCCCACTGACCCCAACCGGGTCTGCTTCCCTTCCCCACCTAACCCCATACCCCACTGACCCCAACCCGTTCTGCTCCCCTCCCCCACCTAACCCCATACCCCACTGACTCAACCCGGTCTGCTTCCCTTCCGCTCCCCAGGCAAACCAATCCCCCACTGACCTGAACCCGGTCTGCTTCCCTTCCCCACCTAACCCGATAGCCCACTGAATCAACCCGGTCTGCTCCCCTCCCCCACCTAACCCCATACCCCACTGATTCAACCCGGTCTGCTTCCCTTCCGCTCCCCAGCCAAACCAATCCCCCACTGACCTGAACCCGGTCTGCTTCCCTTCCCCACCTAACCCCATACCCCACTGACTCAACCCGGTCTGCTTCCCTTCCCCACCTAACCCCATACCCCACTGACCCCAACCCGGTCTGCTTCCCTTCCCCACCTAACCCCATACCCCACTGACTCACCCGGTCTGCTTCCCTTCCCCACCTAACCCCATACCCCACTGACTCAACCCGGTCTGCTCCCCTCCCCCACCTAACCCCATACCCCACTGACTGAACCCGGTCTGCTTCCCTTCCGCTCCCCAGCCAAACCAATCCCCCACTGACCTGAACCCGGTCTGCTTCCCTTCCCCACCTAACCCCATACCCCACTGACCCCAACCCGGTCTGCTTCCCTTCCCCATCTAACCCGATACCCCATTGACTCAACCCGGTCTGCTTCTATTCCCCACCTAACCTGATACCCCACTGACCCCAACCCGGTCTGCTTCCCTTCCACACCTAACCCCATACCCCACTGACTCACCCGGTCTGCTTCCCTTCCCCACCTAACCCCATACCCCACTGACTCAACCCGGTCTGCTTCCCTTCCGCTCCCCAGCCAAACCAATCCCCCACTGACCTGAACCCGGTCTGCTTCCCTTCCCCACCTAACCCCATACCCCACTGACCCCAACCCGGTCTGCTTCCCTTCCCCACCTAACCCCATACCCCACGGACTGAACCCGGTCTGCTTCCCTTCCCCACCTAACCCCATACCCCACTGACCCCAACCCGGTCTGCTTCCCTTCCCCACCTAACCCCATACCCCACTGACTCAACCCGGTCTGCTTCCCTTCTCTTCCCAGCCAAACCAATCCCCCACTGACCTGAACCCGGTCTGCTTCCCTTCCCGACCTAACCCCATACCCCACTGACCCCAACCGGGTCTGCTTCCCTTCCCCACCTAACCCCATACCCCACTGACCCCAACCCGATCTGCTCCCCTCCCCCACCTAACCCCATACCCCACTGACTCAACCCGGTCTGCTTCCCTTCCGCTCCCCAGGCAAACCAATCCCCCACTGACCTGAACCCGGTCTGCTTCCCTTCCCCACCTAACCCGATAGCCCACTGAATCAACCCGGTCTGCTCCCCTCCCCCACGTAACCCCATACCCCACTGATTCAACCCGGTCTGCTTCCCTTCCGCTCCCCAGCCAAACCAATCCCCCACTGACCTGAACCCGGTCTGCTTCCCTTCCCGACCTAACCCCATACCCCACTGACCCCAACTGGGTCTGCTTCCCTTCCCCACCTAACCCCATACCCCACTGACCCCAACCCAATCTACTCCCCTCCCCCACCTAACCCCATACCCCACTGATTCAACCCGGTCTGCTTCTATTCCCCACCTAACCCCATACCCCACTGACCCCAACCCGGTCTGCTTCCCTTCCCCACCTAACCCCATACCCCACTGACCGAACCCTGTCTGCTTCCCTTCCCCACCTAACCCCATACCCCACAGACATTCCCCCGGTCTGCTTCCCTTCCCCACCTAACCCCATACCCCACTGACTCAACCCGGTCTGCTCCCCTCCCCCACCTAACCTCATACCCCACTGACTGAACCCGGTCTGCTTCCCTTCGCCACCTAACCCCATACCCCACTGACCCCAACCCGGTCTGCTTCCCTTCGCCACCTAACCCCATACCCCACTGACTCACCCGGTCTGCTTCCCTTCCCCACCTAATCCCATACCCCACTGACTCAACCCGGTCTGCTTCCCTTCCGCTCCCCAGCCAAACCAATCCCCCACTGACCTGAACCCGGTCTGCTTCCCTTCCCCACCTAACCCCATACCCCACTGACCCCAACCCGGTCTGCTTCCCTTCCCCACCTAACCCCATACCCCACTGACTCAACCCGGTCTGCTTCCCTTCCGCTCCCCAGCCAAACCAATCCCCCACTGACCTGAACCCGGTCTGCTTCCCTTCCCCACATAACCCCATACGCCACTGACCCAACCCGGTCTGCTCCCCTTCCCCACCTAACCCCATACCCCACGGACTCAACCCGGTCTGCTCCCCTCCCTCACCTAACCCCATACCCCACTGACTCAACCCGGTCTGCTTCCCTTCCCCACCTAACCCGATACCCCACTGACCCCAACCCGTTCTGCTTCCCTTCCCCACCTAACCCCATACCCCACTGACTCAACCCGGTCTGCTTCCCTACCGCTCCCCAACCAAACCAATCCCCCACTGACCTGAACCCTGTCTGCTTCCCTTCCCCACCTAACCCCATACCCCACTGACCACAACCCGGTCTGCTTCCCTTCCCCACCTAACCCCATACCCCACTGACTCAACCCGGTCTGCTTCCCTACCGCTCCCCAGCCAAACCAATCCCCCACTGACCTGAACCCAGTCTGCTTCCCTTCCCCACCTAACCCCATACCCCACTGACCCCCAACCCGGTCTGCTTCCCTTCCCCACCTAACCCGATACCCCATGGACTCAACCCGGTCTGCTTCCCTTCCCCACCTAACCCCATACCCCACTGACTGAACCCTGTCTGCTTCCCTTCCGCTTCCCAGCCAAACCAATCCCCCACTGACCTGAACCCGGTCTGCTTCCCTTCCCCACCTAACCCCATACCCCACTGACTGAACCCGGTCTGCTCCCCTTCCCCACCTAACCCGATACCCCACTGACCCCAACCCGGTCTGCTTCCCTTCCCCACCTAACCCCATACCCCACTGACCGAACCCGGTCTGCTTCCCTTCCCCACCTAACCCCATACCGCACTGACCCCAACCCGGTCTGCTTCCCTTCCCCACCTAACCCCATACCCCACTGACCGAACCCGGTCTGCTTCCCTTCCCCACCTAACCCCATACCCCACTGACCCCAACCCGGTCTGCTCCCCTCCCCCACCTAACCCCATACCCCACTGACTCAACCCGGTCTGCTTCCCTTCCGCTCCCCAGCCAAACCAATCCCCCACTGACCTGAACCCAGTCTGCTTCCCTTCCCCACATAACCCCATACCCCACTGACCCCAACCCGGTCTGCTTCCCTTCCCCACCTAACCCCATACCCCACGGACTCAACCCGGTCTGCTCCCCTCCCCCACCTAACCCCATACCCCACTGACTCAACCCGGTCTGCTTCCCTTCCGCTCCCCATCCAAACCAATCCCCCACTGACCTGAACTCGGTCTGCTTCCCTTCCCCACCTAACCCTATACCCCACTGACTCAACTCGGTCTGCTCCCCTTCCCCACCTAACCCCATACCCCACTGACTCAACCCGGTCTGCTCCCCTCCCCCACCTAACCCCATACCCCACTGACTCAACTCGGTCTCCTTCCCTTCCCCACCTAACCCCATACCCCACTGACTCAACCCGGTCTGCTTCCCTTCCCCACCTAACCCGATACCCCACTGACCCCAACCCGGTCTGCTTCCCTTCCCCACCTAACCCCATACCCCACGGACTTGTGGAAGCCAGTAAATAATTAACAAGGTTTGAAGAGATCTTAATGAATGTTAGTTAGCAAGAGTCAGGCCATACTGTGACCCTTATGAGGTGAGATTTGTAGAAGCAGGATAATGTAAGACAGAGTGAACTGTGTGAAAGTATTACGACCTTGCAATGTGCAGTCTTGCTTTTTCTAGTAAGATAGCAGAAAAGCTTATGTATAAACAAAATGTAGTTGTTGCTTTTTACTGTCTGTATTATTGCTAGAAATTGTCTGAAACAACGGTATAAAGGCTTGATGTAATTGTTTACCAGTTGAGAGACCTGTCCAGGACCCTGTGTCCTATGGCACTCTCTCCCTCCATGGTAATTACTGGAGAAATAATAAAGTATTTGGTTTTGCTGCACCCAAACAAAAAGCGAGAACTTAGTTTTTCTTCAAGAATTTGGTGGCTCGTCCGGGATGGCAACGCCCACGGACCCACAGACAACTACTACGGATCATTCCCCTTCGAACCCCATGGCGCCACATGAGAGGTATGAGACCTTTTGAAATCTCTATTGGGGTATCGGAGGAGGACTGTCCCTGAGGACGTCTGTCTCTCTGTTGGGCTCACGCCATCTGAACTTATTGACTGTGCAGCAGGATCAGATGCAAAGTGGTATTGGGGAGAGGCCCCAATAAGGTTAGTTTATAGCAGTACTGGGAACTGCTGAGTTGGCCAAGGAAATGCATAAGGTAATGCATAAGGTAAATGCATTAGAATGCACCGGTGCTGAGGGGTTTTTACCGCCTCGAGAGGGGTTGTCATACCGCCTCATGGTATTGGTCCGGACCAGGTAAAGATGCATCATGGTTAAAAAAAAAATAGATAAAAAGGTTAAAAAAGGAGGCCTTGGTGTGTGTGTGTGTACACCAGTGTGAGTGGCTGTTACCGGGCTAGCCCGGTAACTAGTGGATCTTTAGGAGATCCGACCCACGGTGGGCTGACTCGGCCAGGCATTGTCTGGCGAGGAAGCTGCCTGGGTCTAGGAGTGTGTGAACCCATCTTCCCTCCCCTTTCCTTGTGAGTCTCTCCTGTGTGAGTGGAAAATGGGTAAGGGACTGTCTAAATATTCCACCTCACCCCCTAAGGGTACCCCAGCATATTACATGTACGTACATTATGGTTCTAAAACCTGCAGGTATTTAAATGATTGGAATTTGTACACGCGTGAAAATTCATTTAAACAATGCCCATTAGAAGGTACCTTCAATCTAGATAAGATCATATATCTCAGTGGAGCTTTAATCACAAAGAAAAACCTCTGTCACAGTGTGAGCAATTTGTCTAGGAATGGGTTAATTTGAAATTCGGCTTAGCCCTGAGATAAAGGAGAAGTTGTTTTGTGTTCAAGGTCATGAATTAGTGTGGACTATGCTAAGTGCAAAGAAAACTGCTTTCAGCCCCAGCTGCTTGTGGAAAATAGAGACAGGCAAACCAAAGGCACTACAAGTTACAGAATTGGAATTATATTTGCAAAGCTTAACTTCCCAGTGAGAAATGTGTGAGTATTAAAGTGGTTTAAGGCTTGGGGCATTCATGTTTTTCCTGTGTGAGGTGGGAGCATTCCCAATACTCTCCATTGTTGTTTTATTATTTTTAATGAAGCTTTAAAATTTGATTGTATGCTCTGTCAGTCTGATCACCTGACATGAGGGATAAATTAGTAACAGGAATTTGTCACAGTTTGGTGAGCAATTAAGAATGGGGGGCACTGCAGAATTTACACCATCTATCTGTTTTACCCTTGTTAGTTTATGTTTGCTTTGTTTGGTTCTGTTGGTGTTATGTGTTAAGAATAGCATGATTATAGGTGAGCTCTAATAGAATAAGGAAACACTATTTGGTTTTGGTGCACTATTTAGCTTTGGCTCTGTTTTGTTTAACCGGTTACTGATGTTTTTCTGCTCTGTTCATTTGGGCGTTAGGTGTGTGAGCGGAACTGAACTTCTCGTTCGTAATTCCTCAGGGTGGAAGCCATGTGTGCGATGAAGCTCTGAGGTTGTCCTGAGATTTTACAGTCCCGCCCCCCCCCTGTAGCGGACAATGTAATAGAAGTAGGAAAAATCTGGCTTAGACTGTAATTTTCTTTGCTCTCTGTGTAATTTTCTTTTCTGTTTAAGTGTCAGCAGACAAATGGGTGGGTCTCTGGGTAGACCCCCAAAGGGGTTTGGATTATGTGTTAAGTGAATGGCCATGTATTTTTGCCCAGGTGGCAAGCCTTACTAGGAAGGACTCAGGTAGTCTTGTGAGTAGAAATGTTTTGGGGACAAGACCAGAAGGGTGGGGGCTAGTTGAGTAGCCCACCCTCCTAGCTAAGAACTGGTTGTGGAACAAGCTAGTGTCCATGGACGGGACGATTCAGTGAGGAAAAAAGGATCGGGCCCAAGCGGGAGGGCAACAGACAGAGTGATTGGAAAACAGGTTGGAAACTTTTGAGGGTGTAGTGGAAAGAAGGAGTAAGTGAATATAAGCATGAGGATTTCAAATACTCAGAAGTATATTTGGAATGGTGATTTGAATTGGTAAAGTGGCTGTTGGACACAGACAGAGTGATTGGAAAACAGGTTGGAAACTTTTGAGGGTGTAGTGGAAAGAAGGAGTAAGTGAATATAAGCATGAGGATTTCAAATACTCAGAAGTATATTTGGAATGGTGATTTGAATTGGTAAAGTGGCTGTTGGAAGGGAAAAGCAAGTGATTTTTAAGAGAACAGTTTTTGGTGTCTTTGAAATGTTTGTAAATAAATTCAGGCAAATAAATTTATTAGATTGTAATAATTTGGCTGTGACCAATTTTGTTAAATCAGTTGAAGACTGTATACAGTGCTATGTAATGAAAATTTTATTAGGCTCTACAGGCACTATAAGTGGTGATGTTTTCTTTCAGTGTTTAAAAGCAGGAGTTGAAAATAAAAAGCAAGCCGGAAAGCATCTGTGTTAATACAAATTAACTAACTGATAAGGTAGAGGCCGCTGAACCAGGGCTGTCTAAGAAACACATACGAGAAAATATGGGGTAATTCCTCTGTTTTGCCTAGAATCAACAAGAGTATTTGTATATTTTAAGTATTTAACTGCCCGGAAGGGGTGGACCTCTGTTTTTGTCTTTCAGATAATCAAAGAAAACTAATGCCAGCTGCACAACATTCAACGTACCTTGATTTACTGGCACAGTAAAAAATTATGTTGTGTGTTCTATGTTCTGTCTTGTCGTGTTTGTCTAGTGGCCAGAATTGTTGTGTTTCATATTTTCATGAGATGGTCTGATTTGAACTCAAGCGGAAGTGTTGGATTGGAATGCAGATACTTGTTTTGTTCAACTTGGAATACAAAGTGTTTGGTTACATCAGAAAAATGTGATATACTAGAGTCTAATACATTTTCTTCAGTAAGAGAAAGAAACTGCATTGGCCAAATCTTTTAATTGAGAATTGTTGTTAAAATCATACTGACAGTCTTTGGAAGCAAGGACATGAAAAGTTAACCCACTCCCCATATTGTACAAGGGATCCTTCTGGCTACCTCAGACTTTTAGCCAGGGGGCTGGGGATGGTGGATAGCTATTGGACTAGAAGTTATATTAAGTGGACTTCTCAAAGTGGGTGTGCTTGTCCTGGCTTGTCCTTCCAAAGTTCTGTAATAAGGTTATTTTAGTGAAAGGGTATATGTGGCATACATTGAATGATAATACTTCTGTACTGTATAACAGTACTGTTTATGTGTTCATGGTATGAAAAAGGTGTATAATTGAAGAGTAAAAGTTTCCTTTGTAGGTTAAATGGAAAAAACAACCAGAGAATGGCTAACATGCGCTGGCCCCAGTCAAGGACACCGCTTGGCTGTCTACCAAGGGAAGGGGGGGGGAATGGTTGCTGCAGTTACACGAGATTGGTGTGCAGCGGCCAGCCCACTCTCCTCCTTGGGGACCTTTTGTAAATATTCAGATTGATTTTATTTAAATGTCTAAGTGTTGTGGATATGAATATGTATTAGTTTTAGTTGATGTATTTACCACTTGGGTTGAAGCTTTTCCCTGCAGGACAGTAGATGTCTTTGCTTACAGATTTTGTACCACGTTTTGGCATCCCTGTGACTATCAACAGTGATCGTGGAACTCACTTTACTGGACAGATTGTAAAGGAGTTATGTGCAGTTTTGCGGATCCAACACAACCTTCACTGCCCTCATCATCCACAATCTGCTGGGACAGTGGAACGCCAGAACGGGACTTAAAAAAATAAACTGGCCAAGATTTGTGCTGAGACACACTTAAAGTGGCCAGATGCCCTTCCTTTGGGCACTGATGTGTATGAGAGCCATTCCCAATCGAAAGACTGGACTCGGCCCTCATGGAATTTTGACAAGACACCCAATGCGACTACCACCTGCATCCCCACTAACCCCAGCTCAGATGGACATTCATTTGCTGGATAACATGATGCTTAAGTATTGTTAGGCACTAATGAAATGTGTTAGGTCTTTTTTATACACAGGTGATGGAAGCACTACCGAAGGATCCTGTGCAACCTTGCCACTCGTTAGAACCAGGAGCCTGGGTCTACATACAGATCCATCGACGCACGACTGCCTTGGCTCCACGCTGGAACGGCCCTTTCCAAGTCCTGCTGCCTACCGACACCGCTGTGAAGTGCCAAAGACTGACTGCCTGGACCCAGGATTCTCACTGCAAAAAGACCCCTCCACATCAGAAGAATTTTCCTATTGATGATTAGCCTATTTCTGCTTCTAGCTCTACTGTGTTTCTGGACAGCAGGGAAAAAGGACAGAGTGACGTGCTAGTTGACCTCTCCCTTGTCCACTGACAGACCAACTGTGCCTTTAGACTTTTCTAGAAAAAGCACAACCATTACAGGGTGATATGTGCTGGCAACCTCTCCCCTGTAGGATGCTAAACCACAATTGTTTTGGGAAAGAAGGAGAAACACTCACTCCACTGACATTGCCAAAGTCCAGGAATTTGAGAACAAGACATTGAGAACCGACCCTGGTGAAGAAACAAAGAATTGTACGAAGACTTGTACACTGGCAGGAAGAAGTTATGGGACCCATGCTTGGGGATGTGGTATTAATTGGATTTTGGGGTTTGATCTACAGGCTGTGCCCTGTGTTTTGGATAAATCCTTCAGTATGTATTGCCCTCCCTAATTGGATTTTAAATGATATTGCCCTTATCCAGTTTCACGTCACTTTTACATACCCAGATTGCTCACAAGGGGCTGCCATTAGATTAGCACAACGGAGAACCTGGAATGAGAGGACATTGGGCAGATCCCTGTGGGCTAGGGCCAATATCTTAAAAGCCAAGAACATGATAAGAAATTGGGCCAACTAGAAAAGGCTACTAGCCTTATTCTTGAAACTCAGCTATCTTAAGTACAGACTGGAGTTGGTGAGTTACATGTCATTTCAGCCCTTAGTTCTATGACCCAGAAGTTACTGACAGAGATGGTATTGAATACCACTGAGGCTGGGAAGGTATTGCAGTGGGATCTAGACCAGACTTGGCCCACTGCCCTTACAGACACGTCAGGAGTACCATCTGATCTGTGGTCATGAAGACATACTTGGACACTTTCTGGATGGAAGTGTGGACATTCACAGTGCTCCTTCCAAGCATATGGACCAGTTAGGGTGGGTGTGGGCTCCCACATACCGAATCCTGCTGGGTCCATGGGGAGGATGCCTGTGGGACTGTAATTGTTTACCGAGACATCTGGGGAAATTAGACCACCTGGTATCTCCAACTGATTTCTAGACAGTACCCCTAGAATGACACCTGACATTTTGGATAAGAATAGAGAGTCAATGGACATTTTGGCCGTTAGAACCACCACAGCTCGGTGTATCTATAAACTGAAGCTAGGGGAAGTTGTCACTGTTTATGACAATATTTGTTGAGAAGGTGGAGGTCAAGGAACTACCCTGACGGGACACCCATTTTTTCAAGCTAATGATAGCTGTGTGTGCGTTAATGCCACCACTTTACAAGATATACATATTGATCTTACCACTGCTGCAGGCAATTATATCATTTACTGGCCTGCAGATAGAATGCAGATAGAATATTGCAAGTAGCTCTTAGATTTTAGGTATATTTTGATTGGACTAGAATAGTGCCTGATCGGTTTCAAAATTTGCTTTCATTGTTACCAAAGGTTCAAAGAATCTTTGAATTGCAAGGGCAAATTCCCATGCTTTAGAATATATATCAAGCTGGAAGGAATGCCTTTCATACAGCTTATAGGGTGTTTACTTTATGTACTAGGTATGATGTTTTGTGCTTTGTGTTCACGATTGTACAACAGCCCCATTATATTATTCCTATAGGATTGTTATTATTTGTAGTGTTGTTAGTTAATTTAGGATTATATTATTGTTGTTGTTGTTGTAAATAATGTAAGAATAGCAATGCCTTTCATGTTCATGCTAATCATGCATTGTCATTATGTCCCATGACGGTTGATATGTTTGTTGTAGAATCTGAAGTCCATGGTTTCATGCGAATTGAGATTTGAAATTGTTTGTTGTACTAGAAGTACAAAAGGGGGGAGTGTGGAAGCCAGTAAATAATTAACAAGGTTTAAAGAGATCTTAATGAATGTTAGTTAGCAAGAGTCAGGCCATACTGTGACCCTTATGAGGTGAGATTTGTAGAAGCAGGATAATGTAAGACAGAGTGAACTGTGTGAAAGTATTACGACCTTGCAATGTGCAGTCTTGCTTTTTCTAGTAAGATAGCAGAAAAGCTTATGTATAAACAAAATGTAGTTGTTGCTTTTTACTGTCTGTATTATTGCTAGAAATTGTCTGAAACAACGGTATAAAGGCTTGATGTAATTGTTTACCAGTTGAGAGACCTGTCCAGGACCCTGTGTCCTATGGCACTCTCTCCCTCCATGGTAATTACTGGAGAAATAATAAAGTATTTGGTTTTGCTGCACCCAAACAAAAAGCGAGAACTTAGTTTTTCTTCAACAGACTCAACCCGGTCTGCTCCCCTCCCCCGCCTAACCCCATACCCCGCTGACTCAACCTGGTCTGCTTCCCTTCCGCTCCCCAGCCAAACCAATCCCCCACTGACCTGAACCCAGTCTGCTTCCCTTCCCCACATAACCCCATACCCCACTGACCCCAACCCGGTCTGCTTCCCTTCCCCACCTAACCCCATACCCCACTGACTCAAACTGGTCTGCTTCCCTTCGCCACCTAAGCCGATACCCCCCTGACCTGAACCCGGTCTGCTTCCCTTCCCCACCTAACCCCATACCCCACTGACCCCAACCCGGTCTGCTTCCCTTCCCCACCTAACCCCATACCCCACTGACTCAACCCGGTCTGCTTCCCTTCCCCACCTAACCCCATACCCCACTGACTCAACCCGGTCTGCTTCCCTTCCCCACCTAACCCCATACCCCACTGACCGAACCCGGTCTGCTTCCCTTCCCCACCTAACCCCATACCCCACTGACTCAACCCGGTCTGCTTCCCTTCCCCACCTAACCCCATACCCCACTGACTCAACCCGGTCTGCTTCCCTTCCGCTCCCCAGCCAAACCAATCCCCCACTGACCTGAACCCGGTCTGCTTCCCTTCCCCACATAACCCCATACCCCACTGACCCCAACCCGGTCTGCTTCCCTTCCGCTCCCCAGCCAAACCAATCCCCCACTGACCTGAACCCGGTCTGCTTCCCTTCCCCACCTAACCCCATACCCCACGGACTCAACCCGGTCTGCTCCCCTCCCCCACCTAACCCCATACCCCACTGACTCAACCCGGTCTGCTTCCCTTCCCCACCTAACCCCATACCCCACTGACTCAACCCGGTCTGCTCCCCTCCCCCACCTAACCCCATACCCCACTGACTCAACCCGGTCTGCTTCCCTTCCCCACCTAACCCGATACCCCACTGACCCCAACCCGGTCTGCTTCCCTTCCCCACCTAACCACATACCCCACTGACTCACCCGGTCTGCTTCCCTTCCCCACCTAACCCCATACCCCACTGACCGAACCCGGTCTGCTTCCCTTCCCCACCTAACCCCATACCCCACTGACTCAACCCGGTCTGCTCCCCTCCCCCACCTAACCCCATACCCCACTGACTCAACCCGGTCTGCTTCCCTTCCGCTCCCCAGCCAAACCAATCCCCCACTGACCTGAACCAGGTCTGCTTCCCTTCTCCACCTAACCCCATACCCCACTGACCCCAACCCGGTCTGCTTCCCTTCCCCCCCTAACCCGATACCCCACTGACCGAACCCGGTCTGCTTCCCTTCCCCACCTAACCCGATACCCCGGTATGACGGAGTATCTCCCATTCTGATTTTATAAATTTTATTAATGACAATAATTCAATATTATAAAGGTAGAATAAAATCTAGTAGATTTTGATATGAAAGAATGAAGAAAGGACGTATAGGTGACCAAAAAGTGTGTATTTCTGATTACACTTTCCGGAGAAAAACTCAGTTCTCGCTTTTTCTTTGGGTGCAGCAAAATCAAATACTTTATTATTTCTCCAGTAATTACAATGGAGGGAGAGAGTCCTCTAGGACACAGGGTCGCCCCAGTCCCGGACAGGTCTCTCAACTGGTAAACAATTACAGCAAGCCTTTATACCTTTATCACAGACAATAACTAGCAATAATACAGATAATAATGAGCAACAACTGCATTTTGTTTATACATAAGCCATCCTGCTATCTTATTTTTCTCACTTCTAGGAGACACCAGTCTACATATTTGGTTATCAGTTGCAAGGTCGTAATAACTTTTTACACAGTTCTTTCCCTCTCGCCTCTCACCAGCCTCGCTTCTACAAGTCTCACGTCATTAGGGTTACAGTGTGGCCTAACTCTTGCTAACTACTAGCCTGACTCTTGCTAACTGACTGACATGCATTAAGATCCCCTTCAAATCCTTGTTAATTCTTTCCCTACTTCCACACTCCCCTCTTTTGTACTTCTAGTACATCAGATATTTTCAAATCTCTATTTGCATTAAACCATGGATTTCAGATTCTACATCAGATGTTTCAACCTTAGGGGTTTTCATTGGATGTAATGACAATGCATGATTAGCATGGACATAAAAGGTATTACTTTTAGTACATCCTTTACAACAACATAATTTTAAGCTAACTAATAGCAATACAAGCAATAACATTTCCATAGCAATAATATAATGGGGTTGATATACAGTTTTGGTCACAATACATCATACTTAGTACATAAGTGGTGGTTTTAACATACACACTGCTATCCTTAACTTGAAAAATGTAGGTGTTCTGTCAGGATAGTTCCTTGTCCTCTTCCCTTCCAGCAAACGTTATCATGAATAGTGACAACTTCCCCTGGCTTCAGTTTATAGATACACTGAGGCTGTAGGGGTTCTAACAGCCAAAATGTCCATTGACTCCCTATTCTTATCCAAAATGTCAGGTGTTATTCTAGGGGCACTGACTATAAATCAGTTAGGTATATCAGGTGGTCTAATTTCCCAGATGTCACAGTGAATAATCCAGTCCCACATTCATCCTCCCCATGGACCCGGCAGGATTCGGTATGTGGGAGCCCACACCCCCCTGTCCGGTCCAAATGCTTGGAAGGAGCACTGTAAATGTTCACACTTCCACCCAGAAAGTGTCCAAGTATGTCTCCATGACCACAGATCAGATGGTACTCCTGATGTGTTTGTAAGGGCAGTGGGCCAAGTCTGGTGCTCAAGATCATTCCTAATGGCCATCAGCTGGTCATTCAGGAAATCCTGAATTTCTAAACATACTAGATCCCACTGCAATGCCTTCCCAGCCTCAGTGATATTCAATACCATCTCTGTCAGTAACTTCTGGGTCATAGAACTAAGGGTGGAAATGACATGTAACTCACCAACTCCAGCCTGTACTTGGGTTAGCTGAGCTCCAGAAATAGTGGCCTTTTCTAGTTGGCCCAATTTTTCATCATGTTCTTGGCTTTTAAAAATATTCCAAATGGCTACTGCACTATGGGCCCCAGCCCACAGGGATCTGGTCAATTCCCTCTTCTTCCAGGGGAAATAACCAAAGCTCTGTTGTGCTAATCTAATGGCAGCCCCTTGTGAGCAATCTGGGTATGTAGAAGTGATCTGGAAACTGGATAAGGGCAATGTCATTTAAAATCCAATTAGGGAGGGCAATACATGCTGAAGGATTTATCCAGAACACAGGGCGCAGCCTGTAGAATAAACCCCAAAATCCAATCAATACCACATTCCCAAGCAGGGGTCCCACAAATTTCTTCCTGCCAGTGTATAATTCTTTGTTTCTTCACCAGGATCAGTTCTTAATGTGCTGTCTGGTCAGGAATTCCTGGACTTTGGAAATTTTAGTGGAGTGAGTGTTCCGTCTTCTTTCCGAAAACAGTCGTGATTCAGCATCCTACAGAGGAGAGGTTACCAGCACATCACCCTGTAATGGTTTTTGATTCTTCTAGAAAAGTTCAAAGGCACTGTAGGTCTGTCAGTGGATAAGGGAGAGGTTAACTAGCACTTCACCTTGTCCTTTTCTCCTGCTGTCCAGAAGGCACAGTGGAGCTAGAAGAAGGAATAGGCTAATCATCAGTAGGAGAATCCTCCTGAGGTGGAGGGGTCTTTTTGCAGTGACGCATGGGTCCAGGCAGGTAGTCCTTGACACTTCACAGCAGTGTTGGTGGTTAACAGGACTTGGAAAGGGCCTTTCCAGCGTGGAGCCAAGGCAGTCTTTTGTTGATGGATCTTTATGTAGACCCAGTCTCCTGGTTCCAACAAGTGGCAAGGTTGCACAGGATCCTTCAGTAGTGCTTCCTTCACCTGTGTATAAAAAGACTTAACACATTTCATTAGTGCCTGACAATACTTAAGCATTATGTCATCCATCAAATGAATGTCCATCTGAGCTAGGGTTAGTGGGGGTGCAGCTGGTCGTCGCATTGGGCGTCCTGTCAAAATTTCATGAGGGCTGAGTCCAGTCTTTCGATTGGGAATGGCTGTCATACTCATCAGTGCCAAAGGAAGGGCATCTGGCCACTTTAAGTTTGTCTCAGCACAAATCTTGGCCAGTTTATTTTTTAAAATCCCGTTCTGGCGTTCCACTGTCCCAGCAGACTGTGGGTGGTGAGGGCAGTGAAGGTTGTGCTGGATCTGCAAAGCTGCACATAACTCCTTTACAATCTGTCCAGTAAAATGAGTTCCACGATCACTATTGATACTCACAGGGATGCCAAAACGTGGTACAAAATCTTTAAGCAGAAGTTTCACAACAGTCCTGGCATCTGCTTTCCTGCAGGGAAAAGCTTCAACCCAATTGGTAAATACATCGACTAAAACTAATACATATTCATAACCACAACATTTAGACATTTGAATAAAATCAATCTGAATATTTACAAAAGGTCCCCAAGGAGGAGGGTGGGGTGCTCATTTAGCTTTACCAGCTTTACCAATGTTGTGCTGTTGACAAATCACACAGTGTTGACAGTAGGAATGTGCTACAGAAGGGAAACTGGGTGCACACGAATCTCAGTTAACTGCAGCAACCATCCCCCCCTTTTCCTTGGTTGTCAGCCAAGTCTTAGCTGTGAGCGGTGTCCTTGACTGGGGCCAGTGTCTTATCTTTAGCCTGAGCTTGTTAGCTATTTTTTCTTCAGTTAATTCATTTTGTTCTTTTTCTTCCCTTCTTGGCTTCTTTTAACCTACAAAGGAAACTTCCACTCTTCACTCATACACCTTTTTCCAACCATGAACACATAAACATTGTACATACAGTACATTAGTCTTATTGTTCAATGTATGCCACATATACCCTTCCACTAAAATAACTTTATTACAGAACTTTGGAGCAACAAGCCAGGACAAGCACACCCACTTTGAGGAGTTCACTCAATATAACCTCTAGTCCAATAGCTTCCCACCATCCCCAGCCCTCTGGCTAGAAATCTGAGGTAGCCAGAAGATCCCATGTGCAATATGGGGAGTGGGTTAACTTTTCATATCCTTGCTTCCAAAGGCTGTTGGAATACAAATTTTAACAACAATTTTCAATTAACAATCTGGCCAATGAAGTTTCTTTTTCTTACTTAAGGAAATGTATTAGACTTTGGTATATCACATTTTCCTGATTTATCCAAACACTTTGTATTCCAAAGTTGAATAAAACAAGTATCTGCATTTTAATTCTTTTGTCTGATTTTTTTTTAAAACTAGACCATCCTATAAAAATATTAAACACAACAATTCTGGACACGAGACAAACACCACAAGACAGGACATAGAACACAAAACATAATTCCTATTGTGCCAGTAAATGCATGGTACATTAAATGCTCTTCAGCTGGCAGCAGTTTTCTTTGATTATCTGAAAGACAAAACAACAGAGGTCTACCCCTTCTGGGCAGTCAATCATCGCTTAAAATATACAAATACCCCTGTTGATTTCAGGCAAAACAGAGGAATTACCCCATATTTTCTTGTATTTGTTTCATAGGCAGCCCAGGTTTCAGTGGCTTCTACCTTATCAGTTAGATAATTTGCATTAATAGAGTTGCTTTCTGGCTTGCTTCTGGATCCAAAGCTATTCACAGCTTAAAGATTCTTACCTTAAAAGGGACATAATTAACTTTACCAGAATTTTGATGGCTTTTTTTTACTTCTAACTCCTGCTTTCAAACACTGAAAGAAAAGCAGTTCTTATAGTGCCCTTTAGAGCCTAATAGGATTTCAATGACCTAGCACTGTGTACATTTCTTTAGCTAATTCAACTAAATTGTTCATAGCCAAATAATTGCAATCTAATAATTTCTTTGCCTGAATTTATTTACAAACATTTCAAAGACACCAAGAACTTTCCTCTTTAGCATTTTTACAAAGTTCAACTGCTGTTCCCTCCAGCAACTACAGAGTTAACTTCTCACTTCTTCCTTAAATCACTTGCTTGTCTCCCAACAGCCACTTTTATCCACTCAAATCACCATTTCAAGTATTGTCCTGGGTATTTGAAATCCCCATGCTTATACTTACTTACTCCTTTCTTCCACTACACCCTCAAAATTTTCCAACCTGTTTTCCAATCTCTCTGTCTGTTGCCTGCCCGCTTGGGCCCGATCCTGCTTTTCTCGCTGAACCGTCCCTTCCATGGGCACCGGCTTGTTCCACTACCAGTTTAGCTAGGAGGGTGGGCTTCTCAACTAGCCCCCACCCTTCCTGGTCTCTTCTCTTAAACATTCTTACTCACAAGGCTACCCGAGTCCTCCCTCATGAGGCTTGCCACCTGGGCAAAAACGCATGGCTCATTGGCGTTTAACTATTCAATTTCCTCTGGTGGCAAACACACTGCTGTTACAGCATATGCTGAGCACAAATGGTTAAATTTTAACAAGTCCCTGAAGGACTGACACTTGCTTAGCCAGGGCTTCCTTTTCTGCCTGGAAGTCCTGTCTCAAGGCCTGCAACTTGCCCTGGGCGCAGGTTTGAGTTGCTGCCTGGTTCATGATCTATGCTCTTAATTGCTCAATTCTAGTTATCAAGTACACATCTCTTCCCTTTTCTCCAACTACTCTATTGCCCAGTCCTGCTACGACTGGGAGTAGATCCACCTGCCACCCTTCCCGGTCAACCAGGGTGGAGGGAGGAATGCTAAACTCCTCTCCATTTCTCAGACTTACTGCAGCTGAGAGTGGGCACACCTTTAATCATGCAATCCTCAACATATAACACCAACAGTACCAAAAAAAGCAAACATAAAATAACAAGGGTAAAACAAATAGATGGTGTAAATTCTGCAGGGCTCCCCCATTCTCAATTGCTCACCAAACTGTGACAAATTTCTGTTACCCATCTATCCCTCATGTCAGGTGATCAGGCTGACACTGCAGGACATTGGGGGAAGATAAAGAAAACACACCATATAACCGAATTTTAAAGCTTCATTAAAAATAATAAAACAGCAATGGAGAGTGTTGGGAACGCTCTCACATCACTCAGGAAAAACATGAATGCCCCAAGCCCTAAGCCACTTTAATACTCACACATGTCCAGACTGGCCACGTCTGTGTATAACATTCAGAGAAGGGGAATAGGTGGACGGGAGATTATCCTGTATACAGCTTGTCCAGAATTTTCAACATGCTTCCGCTCTTGGGAGGGCTGTTCTTTTACACCCTGGAATCTCTTGTGGTGTCTCTTTCAGAGATTCCAGTCCAGGTCGGCTGCCTGTGGCTTCTCCAGTGTCACCAAGCCACACTGGCTCCGGGGTCGCAAAGGCATACTGTTGGATCTCACTGAACAGTTAAGCTTTGCAAATGTAATCTCAGTTTTGTAACTTGTATTGCCTTTGGTTTGCCTCTGTCTATATTTTTCCACAGCCAGCTGGGCCGAAAGCAGTTTTTCTTTGCACTTAGCATAGTCTGCGTTGATTCTTGACCTTGAACACAGAGCAACTTTCTCTTTATCTCTGGGCCAAGCTGAATTTCAAATTAACCCGTTCCTAGACAAATTGCTCACACTGTGTCAGAGGCTTTTTCTTTGGTGATTAAAAGCTCCTCTGAGATGTATGATCGTATCTAGATTGAAGGTACCTTCTAATGGGCATTGTTTAGATGGATTTTCACGCGTGTAAAGATTCCAATTCTCTAAATACCTGCAGGTTTTAGGACCATAATGTACGTACATGTAATATGCTGGGGTACCCTTAGGGGGTGAGGTGGAATGTTTAGACTGTCCCTCCCCCATTTTCCACTTACACACACAGGGAGGGTGCCCTGTCCGCGCTAGCGGCTCATAAACTAAGGATCTTTCCCTACAGGGCACTCACACAGGAGAGACTAACGAGGATGACCACAACTCTCCTACACCTCCCTTCAGCAAAGAGCGTCGGCTAGTCTCTGGGAGATGATGCCTCTTACTCTGATTGCGTCCAGTGAGATGATCAGACTGTCAGTAGCCCACACAGAAAGGAAAGGGGAGGGAAGATGGGTTCACACACTCCTAGACCCAGGTAGCTTCCTCGCCGGACGATGCCAGGTCGAGTCAGCCCACCGTGGGTCGGATATCCTAAAGATCCACTAGTTAGAACTTGCGTTAGAGTAGTCCTGGTCACGAGCTTTCGCTTCACAGGGTACTCTGGGCGTCTTCCAGTAACAGTCACTCACACTGGTGTACACACACACACACCAAGGCCTTTATTTCCTATTACCATGATGCATCTTTACCTTACGTCCGGACCCAATACCATGAGGCGGTATGACAACCCCTCTTGAGGCGGTAAAAACCCCTCAGCACCGGTGCATACCTAATGCATTTACCTATGCATTACCTAATGCATTTACCTATGCATTACCTTGTTGGCCAACTCAGCAGTTCCCAGTACTGCTATAAACTAACCTTGTTGGGGCCTTTCCCCAATACCACTTTGCATCTGATCCTGCTGCACAGTCAATAAGTTCAGATGGCGTGAGCCCAACAGAGACAGACGTCCCCACGGACAGTCCTCCTCCGATACCCCAATAGAGATTTCAAAGGTCTCATACCTCTCATGTGGCACCATGGGGTTCGAAGGGGAACGATCCGTAGTAGCCATCTGTGGGTCCGTGGGCGTTGCCATCCCGGACGAGCCCCCAAATTGTCGGAGAAAAACTCAGTTCTCGCTTTTTCTTTGGGTGCAGCAAAATCAAATACTTTATTATTTCTCCAGTAATTACAATAGAGGGAGAGAGTGCCATAGGACACAGGGTCGCCCCAGTCCCAGACAGGTCTCTCAACTGGTAAACAATCACAGCAAGCATTTATACCTTTATTACAGACAATAACTAGCAATAATACAGACAATAATGAGCAACAACTGCATTTTGTTTATACATAAGCCATCCTGCTATCTTATTTTTCTCACTTCTAGGAGACACCAGTCTACATATTTGGTTATCAGTTGCAAGGTCGTAATAACTTTTTACACAGTTCTTTCCCTCTCGCCTCACACCAGCCTCGCTTCTACAAGTCTCACGTCATTAGGGTTACAGTGTGGCCTAACTCTTGCTAACTACTAGCCTGACTCTTGCTAACTGACTGACATGCATTAAGATCCCCTTCAAATCCTTGTTAATTCTTTCCCTACTTCCACACAATCAACATTGCTTAATTTTAAGGAAAAGTCATCCTGATCTCTTACTCAATGTTTATGTCACCTAGGGAAAGACATACAGAATGAGCTTATTCAGCTTCTATCCAATGAGATCAAACAAAAAATCCTAGCATCTGCTTGTGCTGCAAAATACTTTTCGATCATTCTAGATTGTATACCAGATGCAGGCCACATTGAACAAATGACCATAATCATTCAGTTTGTGGATAGGCCTACTTCAGAGACAGAGAATGAGACTGAATCAGTATTCATAAAGGAACACTTGGGATTTGTGTCACTTACAGAGACAACTGGAGCTGGTATGACAGAAACTATTCTTCACCAGTTAGAAGAGATGTCACTGCCTATAGAAAACTTGTGTGGTCAAGGGTACGATAATGGGAGCAATATGAAAGGGAAAGAAAATGGTGTCCAGCAATGAATTTTGGATATTAATCCACGAGCCTTTTTCATTCCTTGCAGTGCACATTCATTGAATTTGGTTGTTAATGATGCTGCAAAGTGTTGCTTGGAGGCAACTGCCTTCTTTGATTTAGTTCAACGTGTTTATGTGTAGTTCTCAGCTTCTACACGTCGCTGGGAAGTTCTAATACACCACATATCTAATCTCACAGTTAAACCATTGAGTGAAACAAGATGGGAAAGTCGAATTGATGCCTTGAAACCTCTTCGCTATAAGCTTGGTGACATCTATGATGCTCTGATAGAGATCTATGCAGTGGTGAGCTCCAGCCGGTTCGCAGTGGTTCGCGCAAAGCGGTTGTTAAATTTAGAAGCCTTTTTAGAACCGGTTGTTCCAGGACAACCAGGTTCTAAAAAGTTTTTAAATTTAACAAAGCTCGGGCAGCTGTCCACCCGGCCCGCAGCCCCAGCTCACCTCCCCGTCTCCCCTGAATGCTCCGCCCTCCTTCTCCTTCCCCTCCCCTGCTTCCCGCGAATCAGATGTTCGCGGGAAGCCTGAAACGAGGAGCAGGCAGGTAAGCCGGGCGCGTGTGGCAAAGTCCAGCTCCACTTTGAGCGGCTCCCCCTGGCCCCGGCCAAGCTCCCCAGCCCGGTTTGGTCCCGGCTGAGTGGCTCCGACACAGCCCAGCTCGGGCCCCACAGCTCCGGCCCCGCTGCCGGCCTGGGGAGTCAGGCCCCGCTGCTGGCCAAGCGGCTCCAGCCCGACCCGGCCTGGAGAGTCGGGTCCCGCGGCTCCGGCCGAGCGGCTCCAGCCCCGGTGCCGGCCCGGGGAGTCGGGCCCCGCGGTTCCGGCCGAGCGCTGCCTGCTCTGGTCCCACCGGGCTCAGGGAGTTGGGCCCCGCGGCGCCGGTCGTGGTCCTGGCCCCAGGCAGTGTGGTAAGGGGGCAGGGAGGGGGTGGGTTGTGGGGGGGTGGATAGGGGTCAGGGCGGTCAGAGGGCAGGGAACAGGGTGAATGAATGGGGGCAAGGGTCCCGGGGAGCAGTCAGGAAAGAGCAGGGTTGGATGAGGTGGTGGGGGCACTCAGGGACAGAGAGAAGGGGTGGTTGGATGGGGTAGGGGTCCTGGGGGGCCATTGAGAATGAGAGGTGGGGTTGGGTGGGTGGCAAGGGGCAGTCAGGGGACAGGGAAGGGGGGGATGGGTCAGGGGTCCTGGGGGGTGTGTGTCAAGGAACATGAGGGGTTGGATGGGGCACGACCCCCCCACAGGGGGGGCAAGACCCCCGCGGGGGGGGGAGGAGGAAACCGGTTGTTAATATTTTGGCAGCTCATCACTGGATCTATGATGACACTACTCTATAAGGATCATCTGGCAATACGTCACAAGTTGATGCAAAGGATCTTGCAAAAGCCATTTTAGTTTCAAGTTTCTTTTTTCTCTTGTTGTGTGGTATGATATATTGTTTGAGATCAACATGACTAGCAAACAACTTCAGGAAAAAGAATTCAACATAAATGACGCCATTAATCAACTTGGAGAAACCAAGAAGTTTCTTGTAGGCCGCAGAAGTGACACAGACTTTGAGAAAACATTGGTAGATGCAGGTGAACTTGCGGAGGAGTTAGATGTACCAGCACTTTTTGAACCAGATCCAATCCGTATTAGAAAAAAGAGGAAGCAGTTCACATATGAAGCAGATGATGAACCTATTTATAATCTGAAAGAAAAATTCAAAGTGAACTTTTACTTTGCAGTCATCGACACAGCAATACATTTAGCTGAAGAAAGATTCACATTGATGCAGCAAATTAGTTCAGTATTTGGCTTCCTGTATGATGTTTACAGTTTGCAAAATACAACACCAAAGCAAATTATGGAAGATTGCTTGAATCTGGAGCAAGCTTTGCAACATGGTGAATCCAAAGATATTGATGCCTTTGACTTGTGCAATGAATTGCAAGCTTTTGCATAACGAGTCCAAAAGAGTGCATCACCGCAAGATGTATTGAACTTCATATGCACAAATAAACTGACAGATAGTGTCCCCAACACAGTTATTGCTCTTCGCATCCTCTTGACTCTCCTAGTTTATGTGGCCAGTGGCGAGCGAAGCTTCTCGAAGCTCAAGTTGATAAAAACATACATGTGAACATCAATGTTGCAACAAAAACTTGTTGGGCTATCTACCTTGTCAATAGAACATGACATTGCTCGCAGCAATGACTTGGAGGAACTTGTTTCTAAATTTGCTAAACTGAAAGCGCAGAAAAATAAATTATAACGTGTTACTCTGTGACAGTGTATTGTGCATAATGTATGTGATTTATTTTAAGATCCATGCTATGTTGTGCAAAGTGAAAGCAATATCAATGTCAACATTGTCAGGTAATTCATTTATTTTCATTAAATATGTAGACTAAATAATTAAATACAATTTCAAGACAAACGTATTAATTCTAATGAACAATGCCACATTATGCAGCCTTCATTTTTTAAAGTTTTTAATAAGTGATGCTCAGGGGGTGGGGGGTAAGGGGCGCAAGGTGGAAGTTTCGCCTAGGGTGTGTTAAGGGTAATTAGCATGAGCAACTCCATTTTGTAAGTTCCCCTATTTTGTATCCATCATTGATAGCACATCTCGTACAAAACTCCCAAGGGCAGCATTAAAGAAAGATAAAGCCAGAAACAGGAAAGAGGATAGGAAAACAGCTGCAACAGCATAATCAAGGAAAAATTCTAGTATGCAAGGTAACAGCTGGACTGTGCACTAGCCAGCACGAGGACAATGACTAGCTGTAATAGGCTAAAGATAAGAAAATGGCTTGTTTATTGGCTAAGGCTTCCGATCCACGAGGGTAGCATGCACTCCTAAAAGGCATATAACTTCTATGTAATCTGCAGCCTGGATCTCTCCCTGACTAGTAGGGGGACACCACGTTCGAACGTTGTTTGAACCTTGCGCAATAAAACTTTGTTGTTTGGACACTCTGTAAATCTTTGGGTTTTGTGCCTCAGTCTAGAAATGAACGGCCTACAGGTATAATTCACAACAGGTGCAAAATATCCTTGCCCTGAGTCCACCATCACAGGAGATCATGCAGTCCCGGATTCGCAGACGAGCCCCAGCATGGTCCGAACAGGAGGTACTGGATCTCATCGCATGCTGGGGAGATGAGTCTATTATGGCAGAACTATGTTCCAAAAAAAGGAATGCAAATACCTACGCTAAAGTCTCCAGGGCCATGACAGAAAGAGGCAGGGACGCAGAGCAGTGTCGTACAAAAATCAAGGAGCTCAGGCAAGCGTACCAAAAAGCCAGGGAGGCAAATGAGCGCTCTGGGTCACAGCCCCATACATTCCACTTTTACCGTGAGCTCCATGCAATTATGGGGGGTGATGCCACCACTACCCCACCACTATCCGTGAACACCTGAAAGGGGGGGAGTTGCATGGAGTGAGGAGGAAGAGACATTGGAGGATAAAGAGGAGGAGGTCAGTGCACAGGCGGCAAGTGGGGAATCCATTTCCCCCCCTAGCCAGGAACTAATCTTAACACTGGATCCAGTAGCCTCCCCTCACTCCCAAGGTGGGCTCCTGTTCCCAAGGTGGGCTCCCTGGAGAAGGTACTTCTGGTGAGTGAGAGCCTGATTGGAGCCATGCGGTGGGGGAAACCCAGCCACGCTGGGTTGTTCGCATTAGTAAATGGCTCATCCCTGCTCTGAGCCTGATCAGAGCCACGCGGTGGGGTGGGGGTGGGGGTGGGGGGAGTTGTTGTGTGCAGTGATCACACCAGAGAGCCCGTAGGCCCTCCTTTTATATGGCAAACCCACCAGGCATTGCTTGCTGTGAGAAAGGCGGCCCAGCAGTTTGAAAGCATTGAAATGAATGTAAAAGAAGCAGAACCCTGCGTGCCCCTAGGGGCTGCCTGCAAGATGAATTCTGTTGCCCGGTCGTGTGTGATGGCTTACTCATACCAAGTGCCCCCTTTGTTCTCTGCAATGTATTTTTTAAAATGCCACCCTCCCTTTTTCTCCTCCCGCAGGTGCAAATGTTTCAACGCGGCCCCTATCTACTCTGTCCCCCTCTGCCCGGGAAGCCCCCACTGAGGCAGCTTCCTGCCCCAGCTAACCTCCGCTCCGCCTTCTTCCCTGAGCACGCCGGTGCCGCTCCACTTCTCCCACCTCCCAGGCTTGCCACACCAAACAGCTGATTGGCGCAGCAAGCCTGGGAGGGAAGGAGAATTAGAGTGGGAGTGGCATGCTCAGGGGAGAAGGCGGAGTGGAGGTGAGCTGGGGTGGGGAGCAGTTCCCGTGCACGCCCGCCCCCCATTACTTGCTCTGGGCAGCCCTCCCCACGCCTCCCTGCCCCAGCTCATCTCCACTCCTCTGCCTCCCCTGAGTGCGCTTTTTGGTGCCCCCAACCACTTGGTGCCCTAGGCGGCCACCTAGTTCGCCTAGCAGTTGCACCGGCCCTGTTCTTGGCCACTGCTGCTATCTAAATGTCCAGATCAAGATTCCCCAGGTTGTAAACATGAATAACAAGAGGTAGGCATAGTCCTTCAGGTAAAAGAACTGCTGTAAATCTCGCCACTTCTTCTGGCTGATTGCCCCAGACTACCACTATTATTTCTTATTCAAATTAAGAATAAGCCACATCCAAGTACCCATCTCTGTTAGAGACTGAGAAGGCTCACCTCATGTACTGTATAAGTCACATAAAATGGAGATGCAGAACTGCGTATCATCTGCATACTGAAGGCTCAACAGCTCACTAATGGTGATATATACACTGAACTAGAGGGGTGAGAGAATAGAACCACCTCGTATCCAGCATGAGAATTCCCTCAGTGCAGATGAACATTTGCCCCAAAGCTGTCTCTTTGACAGGCTAGAATGGAGCTACTCAAGAGATGCTACTTATGTCCCTGCTCCGGTCCTCAACCTGTCAGCAAATGGTGTCTAAAGCTGGTAACATATATACAGGAATTAGAATGGGAATCTGTGGCCAGATGCTCAGATGATGTGAATTGGTGTAGCTCTATTGACTTCAGTGCAGCTACACTGATTTACACCAGCTGAGTATTTGGCCCATTATTTTAAGCCATTCTTAGAAGGACATCAAACATTCACACCAATGTAGCCTGTGTGACACATCCAAGCCTAAAAACAGTTTGACAGTGACCAAGGAAATCTTTGGACTCTGGATTTGTCAGAGCTGTCCTTTCCACATAACCTTTCCAATTATATTCCCAAGAAAAGGAAGATTAGAGACAGAAGATAATGGGCTGAATTCTGAGAATCAAGGTTTCTTCAGCAAGGGCCAACCAAAGGAAGGGATTGACAGTCTCCTCAAAAAACAGACTCAGTACTTCCCTACTTGATCTTACCTGCCTGGCAGGACACGGGTCAAGTCTGCAAGTCATAGCTCAGCGCTTCCCAAGCACCTCTAGCTCCTCCATGAATAACAGAGGCTTATGGTCAAACAGGCAAGATTCACATTTGTCTGTACCAGACATGACTTTGCCTCCACAGAGATCAAAAGTCTGGTCAGATTCCGATTACTCTTTTCAATAAAGAAAATGGACAGCAAGAAACATTCAACTGTTTCTGAACAAAGTTCAAGTTTGTGAACCCCAAGTTCCCTAAGGCTATTCACCAACCTTCACAGGACAGGGGCTCAGCAGTGTACTCTGGGATTAGCATCTTCTGGTTAAGTACTCCTTGTGGAACAGCTCAGACATCAGACCACTGACATTTCACCAAAACGGAGATGCTGATATATTTATCTTTCTCCTCAGGGGATGGAATGGTGCAGTTCACTATTTTATTCCCCTAGATTCAACTGCTGCTTTCACTGACTTCGACCCCTAGTTAATTTGATCCTCCATCTAATTCTATCAGCACCTCAGGAGCTCAGTCATTTGTGCTAATAGGAAGACAACTTCCACCCTTTCTTTTGATCAATGCCGATCCCTTCAGGAAGCTATTACAGGATAATTTGATCACTGGCCGTAAAAAAAGCAGCCATTTAATTGCTGAGGGCCAAATCCTGTTCTCAGTGACATTAGTGAAAACTTGGAGTATCCCCGCTGTCAAATTCTTTTGTGGCATATCTGGGCACAGCTCCATTGGCTTCAGTGGTTTTGCATAGCTGAACACAAGATCAGAATCCAGCCCTAAGGCTCAACCATAATTCTGCAGTTAAAGAAGAGACCAAGGAAGCCCCTGAAAATAAAAGACAACAGAATATGACTAACAGGCATTGGAGTCTGGAGGACATTCCCCAGTAGGTCAGGACCTTTTGAAAGTAGAGCCCGTTTTGGGGTGCTGCAGTATTGTCTTTAACTTTCTGGGGTTGACATGAGCAGCCTACCCTATTAGATGAAAGGCCTGATCCTGCAAGATGCTGAGGGGGTAGGAAGTGAGAGTTCCTAGCAATCCCCAGGCTCAGCCCCCAGCAGTCTATTCCAAGAGACCCCTGACTCACTGATCCAAAGCCAATAAAGTCAAGGGGAGTCTTTCAGCTGACCTCATCAGGCTTTGAGACTCAAACCCTATAATGATGGACTGAGCAGGATCGGGGGATTTTCGCTCTCCCTCCTTCATTCCATGCTGCAATGCTGGCCATGCTGTTAATTATTACTTAGCATTACCTCTCTCCTCCCTATTCCCCCACCCCAAATGTCAGCTGCATCTGGACATTATCCATAGTGGTGAGGCACTCACAGATTCATGTAATAGCCATCAGGCAGGGATGACAACCAGTGTCATCTGTCTACCACCCTTCCTCCTCAGAGATTGCATCTCCTCTGTCAAACTCACAGCAGGACTCCAGAGCTAGTTGGCTCAGATCCTCAAAGGTTTTTAGGCACCTAAGGCCCATGGGGAATTAGGAGCCTAAATACCTTTAATGATCTGGGCTGTTGTTCTCAAACCCACCTCTCTCCTGCAGGGGAGAGCAGAAGTCTACTGAAGAATTAAACAAGAAAACGTCAGTCCCTGGTTATTTTGTTCCCCTAGGCAGCTGACCCGTGGGGGGGCTGTGGGGAGCCCCAGGCCTCTGCAGGCGGGAGCCGGGGGGTGGGCGGGCTGGCCCCGGGCCTCCGCGGGGAACGGGGGCGCTGGCCACTTCCTGCGGGAAGCGGAGTGACCCAGCCCCAGTCTGCTCCGCTCCCCTGGCTCCCAGACGCGCCGCTGGCGAGTGCAGGGGGGCGGTTCCCCCCTCCCCCCAAGCCAGAGGCCCCAGCCTGCTCTGCTCCCCTGGCTCCCAGGCTTGGGGGGGAGAACCGCCCCCCAGCACTCACCAGCGGCGTGGCTGGGGCTGGGTCGCTCCACTTACCTGTGAGTGCAGGGTCGGGCCTGGCTGCAGGCCTCAGAGGAAAGGGGGCGTGGCTAGGGCGGGGGCCATGGGGGAGAGCCGGAGCAGGGGCCAGAGCAGGCACCGAGTGAGTATGAACATTAAAAAGGCGCCACCTTTGGGGAATGTGGTCGGGGGAGCGGTCGCTCCCCTTGCTCCCCCCCCCCAGCTACACTCCTGGGTCATTTCACTGCAGCCCAAAGGACCCTAGGAGTTCCTCCGGAAATCCTCGTGACGCACACTGGGGATGCAGGGCTGGAGCCTGAAGGATAGTGAGGCGTTGTTCTGTTCAGCATTGCACTGCCTAACTCCTAGGTGCCCTGCTGCCCAGTGCAATTCTCAGCCCCGCGGTAGGTGGCTTATACAATGCAGCAGGAGACAGAGGTGCCTAAGGAAGAGCTGTTCAGGAGCCAGGATGCTGAGCAGGGAGCTGCCTAGGCTAGCCCGTGGTAGATGCTAAGGAGAGGTGGGGGCGCGCAGGTGCCTAAGCAGCTGCTGGGCCAAAGACAGGCACCTCCTTTCACTCAAGTCCTCAGCAGCAAACACTTTTCTGGAGTTAGGCACCAAACCAAGGCAGCTAGTTAGGAAGTCCCAGCAGACAAAACCATCTCTCGCTGGCAGCGTTGTAGCCATGTCAGTCTCCGGATATTAGACAGACAGAAATATCTTTTATTGGACCAGCTTCTGTTGGCGACAGAGACAAGCTTTCGAGCTCCACAGAGCTCTTCTGCAGGTTACCTGGTGACGCTCGCTACCTCTCTCATATCAACCTATGTTCCCCTGTGCCCTCAGGTGTTTTTTGTGCAGGTGCCTTGCTGACCCCCCCCACACCCTTTCTACCCATCAGTGGCCTCCCTCCAGCCCTGCTGAGGGGGGCCTGGCAGGCCACAGGTGTTTGGGATGATCTGAGCAGACTTATAGGATTAGATCTGCTGCCAAGATCGGTGTCATCCTGCCAACTGTGAGAACTCCACCTGGGGCCACCGGGGCTTTGGCTTAAGCTAGGACTCCTAGCAGCTTGTCAGTCATGGCCGGGGGGCATCAGGGCTTAGGAAGCTCTGCAAAGCTGAGTGACAGGAACGTAGGCACCCAGGGGGCAGGTGGCAGCTTTGAAAATGTCAGCGGCACCTAATGGGTGGTCGTAAGCACCAAAACTTCTACAGAGGCACCCAAGTAGCTTGAACGATCTGGGCTGCAGTAAGTCAGATTGGTAGAGTGCTGCCTCATGCCCAGGCTAGGCTAAGCCAGGTGCTGATCTCTGCAGAGAGGACAGGCCTTTACACAAAGTAGCATGGGCTCTTTAATGACCACAAATGGCTCAGACTTCATGTGTATGGTTCATCCAAAAGAGAGCAGCACAGCCTTCCCCAGCCCTCCCCGCCCACCATGCTGGAGCAGTGGCTGTATATGAGTGATCATAAAATCATAGAATATCAGGGTTGGAAAGAGATCTCAGGAGGTCATCTAGTCCAACCCCCTTCTCAAAGCAGGACCAGTTCCCAACTAAATCATCCCAGCCAGGGCTTTATCAAGCCTGACCTTAAAAACCTCTAAGGAAGGAGATTCCACCACCTCCCTAGGGAACCCATTCCAGTGCTTCACCACCCTCCTAGTGAAAAAGTTTTTTCCTAATATCCAACCTAAACCTCCCCCACTGCAACTTGAGACTATTACTCCTTGTTCTGTCATCAGGGACCACTGAGAACAGTCTAGATCCATCTCTTTGGAATCCCCTTTCAGGTAGTTGAAAGCAGCTATCAAATCCCCCCTCATTCTTCTCTTCTGCAGACTAAACAATCCCAGTTCCCTCAGCCCCTCCTCATAAGTCATGTGCTCCAGCTCCCTAATCATTTTTGTTGCCCTCCGCTGGACTCTCTCCAATTTATCCACATCCTTCTTGTAGTGTGGGGCCCAAAACTGGACACAGTACTCCAGATGAGGCCTCACCAGTGCTGAATAGAAGGGAATGATCACGTCCCTTGATCTGCTGGCAATGCTCCTACTTATACAGCCCAAAATGCTGTTAGCCTTCTTGGCAACAAGGGCACACTGTCGACTCGTATCCAGCTTCTCGTCCACTATAACCTCTAGGTCCTTTTCTGCAGAACTGCTGCCCAGCCATTCGGTCCCTAGTCTGTAGCACTGCATGGGATTCTTCCATCCTAAGTGCAGGACTCTGCACTTGTCCTTGTTGAACCTCATCATATTTCTTTTGGCCCAATCCTCTAATTTGTTTAGGTCCCTCTGTATCCTATCCCTACCCTCCAGTGTATCAACCACTCCTCCCAGTTTAGTGTCATCTGCAAACTTGCTGAGAGTGCAGTCCATGCCATCCTCCAGATCATTAATGAAGACATTGACAAAACCGGCCCCAGGACTGACCCTTGGAGCAGCAGCGTATTATCGCCTAGGCCAAAAAGGCCTAGGCCTAGAGCGGCAAATTTGCTTGCGACCCCTCCCCAACTCCGCCCCTTCCCCAAATCCCTGGCCTGCTTCCTCCCCCAGGCGCGCCGTGCTTCCCTCCTTCCACCTCCCTCCCAGGCTTGCTGTGCAAAAGTGCTGGGAGGGAGGGAGAAGCGAGTAGCGGCACGCTTGGAGGAGGCAGAGCAGAGGTGAGCTGGGGCCCACGGGCGCGGGGAGTAACCCAGCGGGGCCAGGAACCGCTCCCCACCCCAGCTCACCTCCGCTCCACCGCTGCCATCCCCCGAGCGTGCCACAACTCCCCTTCTCCCCCCTCCCTCCCAGGCTTACCACGGGGGAGCAGAGGTGAGCGGGGGGCGGGCGCAGCAATTTTTTTGAGAGCCTAGGGGAGCCAAATTTGTTAATCCGCCACTGCTTTGGGTCACTCCACTTGAAACCAGCTGCCAACTAGACATGGAGGAGTTGATCACTACTCGTTGAGCCGGACGATCTAGCCAGCTTTCTATCCACCTTATAGTCCATTCATCCAGCCCATACTTCTTTAACTTGCTGGCAAGAATACTGTGGGAGACGCTATCAAAAGCTTTGCTAAAGTCAAGGAATGTCTCCTACTGAATCGCCACCACTACTTCCTAGAAGCTATTGCTTTTCCTTGGAAAGCTGGTGCAGTGACTAGAGCACTGCTCTGGACATCAGTAATCCAGCCAGAGATTTGCTAACTACCTGTGGCCAAGTCACTCAGCGGTTTCAAAGGCAGCCAGGATTCGAGTGCTCTGATGAGATTCTGTGTTGTAAAATTAGAAGCATGTTTAGAAAATTTGAACCTTAATCCCTCTGTGCTTCCATTTTCTGCACCTGTAAAATGGGCGTAATTACACTTACCCTTTTCAGAGTGCTTTGAGCTCTGCGTGTGAAAAATTCTATGTAAAGTAAATCTCTGCTTGACCCTGCTTAGCATGTGAGATCTGAGTAGGAGAAAGTGGTGTAATAAAATAGTAATAGTGTCTATCAGCATGTAAGAATTCCCTTTTTGTTGTTTATTGCGGTGTCTGCTCATGCACTGAGAAGCTTGCAAGGAGGTTAAGGGCAGCATTGAAATCATCCAGGAGCTTGCAACCAGGGGGGACGGAGAATAGGTTAGAGGACCGCACTGTCCCCAGGCAAAGGCAGGTCTATCTGATTGGGGATTCCATACTGAGAAGGTTGGACAGGCCTGTGACCAGGGCCGATCCGGAGAACAGAAGGGTGTGCTGTCTACCGGGCGCTAAAATACGGGATGTGGACCTGAGGTTGAAAAGGATCCTAAGAGGAGCAGATAAGAACCCCTTGATCATCCTTCATGTAGGAACGAATGACACGGCTAGTTTCTCGCTGGAGAGAATCAAGGGAGACTATGCCAGGTTGGGTAAGACACTCAAGGAAATTGAGGCTCAGGTGATCTTCAGTGGGATTCTACCTGTCCCTAGGGAAGGGCGCCAAAGGGGTGACAGGATCGTGGCGATAAATAGTTGGCTGAGGGACTGGTGTTACAAGGAGGGCTTTGGGATGTATGGACACTGGGAGGCTTTTGGGGACAGAGAACTGTTCTCACGGGATGGGCTCCACCTAAGTAGGGAAGGAAGTAGACTTCTAGGAGGGAGGCTGGCTCATCTGATTAAAAGAGCTTTAAACTAGGCACTGGGGGGAGACGGTTGGGAGAGGTCCAGGTACTCTCCACGCCAAATTTATACATTGGGAGTGAGAACAACAGGATAACAACAGATATAGCCAGAGGGGGACGGTTAGGTATAAGGAAGAGGGCGGGGGGACGGATACTAGACCGACAGGTCATACTGGTAGTACTGTGTCCCTACCAAGTTGGATGAAAAGGGTGAGAGGAGCCAATCAGCAAAAATTAGGATGTTTGTTCACCAATGCGAGAAGCTTAGGTAACAAAATGGAGGAACTGGAGCTCCTGGTCCGGGAATTGAAACCGGATATCGTAGGAATAACTGAAATATGGTGGAACGGTAGCCATGACTGGAGTACAGGTATGGAAGGGTACGTGCTGTTTAGGAAAGACTGATGCAAAGGTAAAGGTGGGGGAGTAGCATTGTATATCAATAATGAGGTGAAATGTAACGAAATAACTAGCAATGCAATGGATAATACGGAGTCTGTTTGGGCAATGGTGACATTGGGGAAGAAAACTACTAGAGCCTCCCCTGGGATAGTGATTGGGGTGTGCTATAGACCGCCGGGATCTAGCCTGGATATGGATAGAGAGCTCTTTAATGTTTTTAAGGAGGTAAATACTAATAGGAACTGTTTGATCATGGGGGACTTTAACTTCCCGGATATAGATTGGGAAGCAAATGCTAGTAATAATAATAGGGCTCAGCTTTTCCTAGACGTGATAGCTGATGAATTCCTTCATCAAGTAGTTGCTGAACCGACGAGGGGGGATGCCATTTTAGATCTGATTTTGGTGAGTAACGAGGACCTTGTGGAGGAAATAGTTGTAGGGGACAACCTTGGCTCGAGTGATCATGAGCTAATTAGTTTCATGGGAGGATAATCAAAATTGCATCTGAGACTAAGGTATACGATTTCAAAAGGGCTAACTTTACTAAATTAAGGCGACTAGTTAGGGAAGTGGATTGGACTAACATATTTAGGGATTTAAAGGCAGATGATGCCTGGGGTTACTTCAGGTTGAAGTTGCAGGAGTTGTCAGAGGCATGTATCCCGAGAAAGGGAAAACGGCTCGTAGGTAGCAGTTTTAGACCGAGGTGGATGAGCAAGCGTCTTAGAGGGGTGATTAAGAAAAAACAGAAAGCGTACAAGGAGTGGAAAATGGGAGGGATCAGCAAAGAAGCCTACCTTATTGAGGTCAGAGGGTGTAGGGAAGCAGTGAGAAAGGCAAAGAGCCGGGTGGAGATGGACCTAGCGAAGGGGATTAAAACCAATAGCAAAAGGTTTTTTAGCCATATAAATAGGAAGAAAACCAAGAAGGAAGAAGTGGGACCGCTTAAAACTTTAAACGGAGTGGAGATTAGGGATAATCCTGGAATGGCACAATATCTGAACGAATATTTTGCCTCGGTCTTTAATGAGGCTAATGAAGGGCTAAGGAATAGTGGTAGAGGGACTGATGGGAATGAAGATATGGGGGTAGACATTACGGTATCTGAGGTGGAAGCCAAACTTGAACAGCTAAACGGAAGTAAATCGGGGGGCCCGGATAATCTTCATCCTAGAATATTAAGGGAATTGGCGAGTGAAATTGCAAGCCCGTTAGTGATGATTTTTAATAAATCTCTAAACTCGGGGGTTGCACCGTTTGACTGGAGAATAGCTAATATAGTTCCTATATTCAAGAAGGGGAAAAAAAGTGACCCAGGTAACTACAGGCCTGTTAGTTTAACATCTGTAGTATGCAAAGTCATGGAAAAAATTTTAAAGGAGAGAGTGGTTACGGAGCATGAGGCCGATGGCAACTGGGACAAATTACAGCATGGTTTTACGAAAGGTAGATCGTGCCAAACCAACCTGATCTCCTTCTTTGAGAAAGTAACAGATTTTTTAGACAAGGGAAATGCGGTGGATCTAATATATCTTGATTTCAGTAAGGCGTTTGATACGGTACCGCATGAGGAATTACTGGTTAAATTGGAAAAGATGGGGATCGAAATGAAAATCCAGAGGTGGATAAGGAGCTGGTTAAAGGGGAGACTGCAGAGGGTCGTATTGAAGGGTGAACTGTCGGGTTGGAGGGGGGTTACCAGTGGAGTTCCTCAAGGTTCGGTTTTGGGTCCGATTTTATTTAATCTATTTATCGCTGACCTCGGAACCAAAAGTAGGAGTGGGCTGATAAAGTTTGCGGATGACACGAAGTTGGGAGGTATTGCCAATTCAGAAAAGGATCGGGATATCCTTCAGGGAGATTTGGATGACCTTGTAAACTGGAGTATTAGTAACAGGATGAAATTCAATAGTGAGAAGTGTAAGGTTATGCATTTAGGGATGACTAACAAGAACTTTAGTTATAAGCTGGGGACGCACCAGTTGGAAGTAACGGAGGAGGAGAAGGACCTAGGAGTCCTGGTTGATCGTAGGATGACTATGAGTAGGCAATGTGATGTGGCCGTTAAAAAAGCTAATGCGGTCTTGGGATGCATTAGGCGAGGTATTTCTAGTAGAGATAAGGAGGTGCTAGTCCCGTTATATAAGGCGTTGGTGAGACCTCATTTGGAGTATTGTGTGCAGTTTTGGTCTCCCATGTTTAAGAAGGATGAACTCAAACTGGAACGGGTACAAAGAAGGGCCACTAGAATGATCCGAGGAATGGAAAGCCTGTCGTATGAAAGGAGACTTGAGGAGCTCGGATTGTTTTCCTTAACCAAAAGAAGCATAAGAGGAGATATGATTGCACTCTTTAAATATATCAGAGGGATAAATACCAGGGAAGGAGAGGAATTATTTCAGCTCAGTGCTAATGTGGACACGAGGACAAACGGATACAAATTGTCAGTCAGGAAATTTAGGCTTGAAATTAGACGAAGGTTTCTAACCATCAGAGGAGTGCAATTCTGGAACAGCCTACCGAGGGATACAGTGGGGGCAAAGGACCTCCATGACTTTAAGATTAAGCTGGATAAGTTTATGGAGGGGATGGTATGATAGGATAACGGGCTTAGTCAATAGGTCAATTAAGTGCCACACTGGTAATTAGTACAATGGGTCAATGATAGGATATTGTTAGCCTTTTTCTAGAGGTTATAGCTGGAGAGTCTTGCCCGCATGCTCGGGGTTCAGCTGACCGCCATATTTGGGGTCGGGAAGGAATTTTCCTCCAGGGTAGATTGGCAGTGGCCCTGGAGGTTTTTCGCCTTCCTCCGAAGCATGAGGCAAGGGTCGCTTGCTTAAGGAGTGGGTGGATCAGCTTATGTGGCCTGCATCTTGCAGGAGGTCAGACTAGATGATCATAATGGTCCCTTCTGATCTTGAATTCTATGATTCTATGATTCTATGATCCACATGGGTGTAAGGTAGATAAAAGGCCAATATTCAGGAAAAAAACCAAATATGATGTTTGTATAAACATATATACACATGCTGACAGCTTCTCTGCCTTCAAACAGCTCGTGTTACATCCTGCAGTCACACTTCATACATGTGGCATTACATAGGAGTGACTGAGTCCCATTTTCTGTAGTTGATTGAGAACAGGAATACAGGATTACATATATAGCATGCTGAAATGAATTTCTAAGGCTCTTCCATCAATAACTGCAGGGCTGTATCAGACCACTGGCCTGCAGTCTGGGCTCCCACTGCTTTATTTTTATCATTATTTATTAGTTCTATTTTGGTAGCACCAAGGAAGCCCAGTCAAGGATTGGGGCCCCACTGTGCTAGGCACTGAACAAACTAGTAATGAATAAAACAGCCCCTACCTCGGGTCAGAGAGCTTACCACCTAAGTGATGCAGAATGTAATTGTAAATATTCAGCAGAGCTGCTAGGCTGAGAGCTTCATTCCATACCAGATCAAATCACTGGACCATCTAGAGCCAGATCTTTGCTGTGCTTATTCAAGCAACTCTCATCACAGTCAGGGGAAGTTTTCTTCAGCTAAGGATAGCAGGACTGAGTTTCCCTGATCTGGTATTCTGCCTTGGCAATAGCTGGTACCCGATGATTCAGGTGAAGGTTCAATTTACATAATGCACCTGAATGGGTACATGAAGGATTGGGATGAGGAGCAGAAAAGTCCTCTCCAACCCTCCAAGTGATAAGATGATGCGCTGAATTGCTTATAGTGTAGTTCTCAGTGTAGCATTTCCTAGGTGATCAGAATAATCCTCAAATCTGTAATTTATAACATGAGGATCTGCATTAACTTCCTGAGACTCCCATGTTGCCTTCACAGTGAGTTTGTCTAGCTGCTTCTTTTTTTAAGCTGCCAAATGGAACATATCTGGCCTAGGTTTGCTTGCAAGTGATGCTGCTCTCTGTAGCATAATCATGAATACTGAGCTCAGCTGCTAGGCTTACAAATCCTGCTGAAATCTCTGGGTCGCTCATCCCACAAGCTTTCTGGACTTTGAGCAGGGGACTACAGTCAGGTTCAGACACTGGTGTACATTTTTGTGAATGCTCATTGTGAGGACAATATTGCCCGTGCAATAGGTTAGGTTATTTAGATATCTAAGGGATACATATCAGATGGGCTGAAGCCTGTCCTCTCTGTTGGAGGTGCAGTCTGTACCCACCAATGAGCCAGCTTTTTTGTACTTGCAAATGAGTAGTTCTGGCCCAACGCCACAAAAGGACATAGGAGTCACAAGGCTCAGTGTCCCGGTGCCTAACTTTTAGGCACCTAGCAAATCACCAGCACAGGAGTGTGATCCACAAAGCCGGAGCTGGCACCCAGGTTTCCGATACAGTGACTACGCCTTAGAATGCCGTCCACAGAAGCCAGCATCCCAGGTGGGGAGCCAGCTAAGGGAGCCAATGAGAGATGCCAGCAAGCAGTAGGGGTGTGCTAAGCCTACCCCCACCTACGTCTGCTTAGCAATCCCCAAATGCAAACCGCTGCCCAGGAGCCCAGCAGCTTAGCTGCCTACATCATTTCTTGTGAGAATGAGTTAGGCGCCAGCCTCCTGCCACATAAAATGGCCAGAGGAGGAGCCACCACATAGTTTTTAGCCCAGTGGTTAGAAGACTCACCAGTGGTTTCCCCAGGAATTGAAATTAGGGGGGGTGTTCAAATTTACAGGGGGGGTGTCAGGGCCAATGAGATATGTAAAAGAGATATGAATAAAGTAAATGTTTTGTTAGGATTATGCAAATTTAACATAAGAATAATGCAAGTTACACCAAAACACATAACAGGTCTAGATTTCTAAAAAAAATATACATTTAAAAAAAAATATTTAATTTAAATTGACTTTTGAAAAGTAAGCCATCATGGGGCAAGAGGGAAGGTCCTCTCATGGATCAGTAACTGGTTAAAAGATGGGAAACAAAGGGTAGGAATAAATTATCAGTTTTCAGAATGGAGAGAGATAAATAGTGGTATCCCTGAGGGGTCGGTACTGGGACCAGTGCTGTTCAACATATTCATAAATGATCTGGAAAAATGGGTAAACAGTGAGGTGGCAAAATTTGCAGATGATACAAAACTATTCAAGATAGGTAAGTCCCAGGCAGACTGCAAAGAATTACAAAGGGATCTCATAAAACTGGGTGACTGGGCAACAAAAAAGACGGTTACTCACCTGTAGTAACTGGTGTTCTTCGAGATGTGTTGCTCCTATCCATTCCATGTAGGTGTGCGCGCCGCGCGTGCACGGCTCTCCGGAACATTTTTACCCTAGCAACTCCGGCGGGCCGGCTGGCGCCCCCTGGAGTGGCGCCGCCATAGCGCCCCTTATATATCTCAGCCGGCCCGTCCGCTCCTCAGTTCCTTCTTGCCGGCTATTCCGACAGTGGGGAAGGAGGGCGGGTCTGGAATGGATAGGAGCAACACATCTCGAAGAACACCAGTTACTACAGGTGAGTAACCGTCTTTTCTTCTTCGAGTGATTGCTCCTATGCATTCCATGTAGGTGATTCCCAAGCCTTACCTAGGCGGTGGGGTCGGAATGAGACGTGGCGGAGTGTAGCACCGCAGAGCCGAAGGCTGCGTCGTCTCGAGACTGCTGTACCAACGCATAATGGGAAGCGAAGGTGTGAACGGAAGACCAGGTGGCCGCTCTACAAATGTCCTGGATGGGAACGTGGGCCAGGAAGGCGGCTGACGAGGCGTGCGCCCTCGTCGAGTGTGCAGTGAGTCGGCACGGGGGGACGCGAGCAAGCTCGTAGCACTCCCTAATGCAGGATGTCACCCAGGCTGAAATCCGTTGAGAGGAAACAGGGTCGCCTTTCATGCGCTCCGCCATTGCGACAAAGAGCTGGGAGGAACGCCAGAAGGACTTAGTCCGGTCGATGTAAAAGGCGAGGGCCCTACGGACGTCCAGGGTGTGGAGCTGCTGCTCACGAGGTGAGGCGTGCGGCTTTGGAAAGAAGACCGGGAGGAAGATCTCCTGATTAAGGTGAAAGGCCGACACCACCTTTGGGAGGAAGGCCGGATGAGGCCGAAGCTGCACTTTGTCCCCGTGGAAGACGGTATATGGGGGACCCGCCGTAAGGGCGCGGAGTTCGGAGACTCGTCTGGCGGATGTGATTGCCATGAGGAAGGCCGTCTTCCAGGTGAGATGGAGCAGAGAGCACGTGGCCAGGGGCTCGAAGGGCGGGCGCATCAGCTGGGTGAGAACCAGGTTCAAATCCCACGTTGGAGCAGGCGGATGCACTTGCGGGTAGAGGCGGTCCAACCCCTTGAGGAAGCGGGCAACCATGGGGTTGGAAAACACGGAGCGATCATCTACAGCGGGCCGAAAGGCCGAAAGTGCCGCCAGGTGTACCCTCAGGGACGAGATCGCGAGACCTTGGCCTTTCAGGTACCAGAGGTAGTCGAGGACCGTCTGGATAGGGGTCGAGAAGGGGTTAAGACCTCGCTGATCGCACCAAAGGGCAAAGCGTTTCCACTTCGCGAGGTAGGTAGAGCGTGTGGAGGGTTTTCTGCTTTCAAGCAGAACTTGCTGCACCGCCGCGGAACAGCTCCTCTCTGCGTCGGTCAACCACTCAGGAACCAGGCTGTAAGATGCAGCGACTGCAGGTTCGGGTGACAAAGCCTGCCGAGGTCCTGAGAGATGAGGTCCGGCCATAACGGTAGGGGAATGGGATCCCGAATCGAGAGCTCGAGGAGCAGAGTATACCAGTGCTGCCTCGGCCAGGCCGGAGCGACGAGTATGACGCGGGCCTTGTCCCTCCGCAGCTTGAGCAGTACTCGGTGGACTAGCGGGAACGGAGGGAACGCGTATAGAAGGGGGCCCGTCCAGGGCATGAGGAACGCATCGGAGATGGAGTCCGGAGCCCGACCCTGGTACGAACAGAACCTGTGGCACTTCCGGTTGGTCCTGGAGGCAAACAGGTCTATTTGGGGAAATCCCCACCTTTGGAAGATGGTGTGAGCCACATCGGGGCGAAGGGACCACTCGTGGGAGGCGAAGGACCTGCTCAGACGGTTGGCCAGCGTGTTCTGCACTCCTGGTAGAAAGAACGCTTCGAGGCGAATCGAGTGGGTCACGCACAGGTCCCATAGGAGCATCGCCTCCTTGCACAGCGGGGAGGATCAGGCCCCGCCCTGTTTGTTCAGATAGAACATGGCCGCCGTGTTGTCCGTGTATACCGCGACACAGCGGTCCCGGAGGTGAGCAAGAAAGGCGAGACAAGCCAGGCGGATCGCTCTCAACTCCCGCACGTTGATGTGCAGGGAGAGCTCCTGGGCCGACCAGAGGCCCTGAGTGTGCAGGTCTCCCATGTGAGCCCCCCATCCCAGCGCCGAAGCATCTGTGGTCAGGGTGACCGACGGGCGAGGGGGGCGGAACGGAACCCCTGCGCAGACCACCTCCGGATGCAGCCACCAGGTGAGCGTCTGGAGAGTGGGGTCCGAGACCGTGACCACCATATCTATAGGGTCGCGGTGAGGGCGGTACACCGACGTCAGCCACATCTGGAACGGCCGGAGCCTCAGCCTCGCGTGCACGGTCACAAAGGTGCACGCGGCCATGTGCCCCAGCAAGCGGAGGCAGGACCGCACCGTCGTGGACGGGAAGGCTTGTAAGCTGCGAATGAGCGAGACCATCGTCTCGTGTCGAGAATGCGGGAGGCAGGCCCTGGCGAGGTTGGAGTCGAGGACCGCTCCTATGAACTCCAATCGCTGTGCCGGAAGCAATTGGGACTTCTCGGTATTGACTAGGAGGCCGAGAGACCGGAACAGGTGCAGAATCTCTGAGACCTGAGCTGACACCAGCGCTTGAGAGCGTCCCCGGATCAGCCAGTCGTCGAGATATGGGTATACGTGGATTCTGCGACGACGGAGAGCTGCGGCTACGACCGCCATGCACTTGGTGAACACCCTCGGGGCAGTGGAGAGGCCGAAGGGTAACACCGCAAACTGGTAGTGGGTCTCCTTGACCGTGAACCGCAGGAAGCGTCTGTGGGGGGGGGGGGTAAATCGCCACATGAAAGTAAGCATCCTTCATGTCGAGGGCGGCAAACCAGTCTCCCGGATCCAAGGAAGGGATAATGGTCCCCAAGGTCACCATCCGAAACTTGAGCTTGCAGAGGTATCTGTTCAGCTCCCGGAGGTCTAAGATGGGACGAAGGCCTCCTTTCGCCTTGGGAATGAGGAAATATCTGGAGTAGAAACCCCTGCCCCGCCTGCAGGGAGGCACCTCCTCGATAGCACCCACGCTCAACAGAGTCTGGACCTCCTGTAAGAGGACTTGCTCGTGAGAGGGGTCCCTGAAGAGGGACGGGGACGGTGGGTGGGAGGGAGGGGGCGAAATAAACTGTAGGCGGTAGCCGTGCTGGACGGTGCTGAGGACCCAGCTGTCCGATGTTATAGCCGACCACGCCGGAAGGAAGCGGGAAAGGCGACTGGAAAACAAAAGGAATGGATCCTGGGGGGAGAGTGATGGGCCGTCCTCGGGCGTCCCATCAAAAGGCCGGCTTCTGAGCTTGCGGGGCCTTGGACGAGCTCTGCGCCTGGTTGCGCCGCCCCCCCGACGGTCTACGGCGGAAGGGGGCCGTCCGGCGGTTGTTAAACGGCCGAGTCCTGGCCTGGTTGAAGGGTCGGTAGGGCTGCTGACGGAATGACCGTCTCTGCGTGGCCGGCGTGTGCATACCTAGGGACCGTATCGCAACCCTCCCATCCTTTAGGGACTGAATTCTGGCATCTGTTTTCTCAGAAAACAGTCCCTGCGTGTCAAAAGGGAGGTCCTGGAGGGTGTACTGGACCTCAGGTGGGAGGGTGGAAGACTGTAGCCACGCGATGCGGCGCATCGTCACCCCGGATGCTACCGTCCGAGCCCCTGAGTCTGCTGCGTCCACGGCCGCTTTTATCAGGGTTCTGGAGGCTAACTTGCCCTCCTCGAGGAGCGCCGAGAATTCGGGGCGGGAGTCCTGAGGGGTTAGCTCCGTAAATTTTGCGAGGCACCCCAAGATGTTGAAGGTATATCTGGATAGCAGGGCCATCTGGTTGGCGATGCGGAGTTGGAGACCTCCTGCCGAATAGATTTTACGCCCTAACAAGTCCATGCGCCGGGCGTCCTTGGACTTCGGCGCAGCGGCAGGTTGTCCGTGCCGCTCGCGGTCATTGACCGATTGGACCACCAGCGAGTCCGGGGTGGGGTGGACATACAAATATTCGTAGCCCTGGGGCGGGACGGAATACTTCCTTTCGACGCCTCGCGCCGTGGGGGCGACAGAGGAAGGCGACTGCCAGATAGTGGCACTGTTCTTTTGAATGGTGCGAATGAACGGGAGTGCCACTCTGACAGGGGCGTCATCTCCCACAACGTCCGTAATCGGGTCCTCGACTTCTTGCACCTCCTCTATGGGCAAATTAATGGCCTTTGCCACCCTTCTGAGAAGGTCCTGGTGTGCCCTGAGGTCAATGGGCGGGGGCCCTGATGGCGAGGAGAGGACGACGAGGAGTGGCCCGGCAGCACCTGGAGAGGACGACGAGGAGTGGCCCGGCAGCACCTCCTCCTGTTGGTGCTCCCCCACCTGGCGATCTGGTGGCAGCGAGTCCTGGCCCAAAGGTGGGCCGTGGGCGGCAGCTTGCGTCGGTGGGGACGGGGGGGCTCTACTGATGGTGGCCACCGGTACCGACGGTGCCGAGCCCGGCTGCCTGGGTGGCAGGGGAGGCCCCTGTTCATATTGCGCCCAGGGTACCCAATGTCCCCAATACTGGGGTCCATGATCCGGCGGAATGGAACCGGCTCCGAAATCCACCGCACTGCCTTGGGGTGAGGCTACGGAGGGTTCCCTTGAGGGCCAGGGTGGGGCCGTGGCGGTGCCTGGGCGGGCGTCCAGCGCCGGTGTGAGACGACCCTCCGGTGCCGGGGGTCGGTGCCGGGCGTCTCGGGGGTCCAGTGGCGAGCGGGATCTGTGCTGCGCATGGTGCCGGGAGCCGGATCTCCGGTACCGGGAGCCAGATCTGCGGCGTCGGGAGCTGGATCTCCGGTGCCGAGAAGGGGAGCGGCGGCGGCGGGAGCTCGACCGGCGACGCCGGGAGCTCGACCGGCGGTGCCGGGAACCGGACCTCGAGCGAGATCCGCGGCGCCTTGAGCGGCTGCGCAAGTCTCTATGTCCGCGGTGCCTGGACGCGGACCTGCTGCGGTGCCAGTGACTTCAGGACCGGGACCTGGAGCGCCGCCGGGAGTACGACTGGCCCCGCGATGGAGAGCGGTGCCGGGACTGCGACCGGTGCCGGGACGCTGAGCGGCGTCGCGATGGCGATCTCCGGCGGGATGGGGAGCGGTGCCTCAGTGACCGTCTCCGGGAGATGGACCGGGATCGAGTCCGGATCCTGGAGCCGCGGTCGCCGCGGTCGCCCGGGGATGACGGGCGCACCATCGCTGGCTTGCCGAGGGACTTGAATGTCCGCACCGGTGGTGCCGGCGGCTGATATGACGGGCCCGTCGCCTCGATCAGTTCTCTCGCCGTCGCGAACGCCTCCGGCGTCGACGGGATCCTCAGCTCCTCCTCGGTGGGCACCGGGGAGCTGGGCGGAGCCGGACTCGACGGGCCTTGCGGCGCCGGAGTCAACGGCGCGGTGCACTTCGCGTGCACTGCCTCAGCCTGCACCGTTTTCGTCGGAGGCGGCTGGGCTAATGGCTTCCGCTGGTGTTTAGCGGCGGCCGTCTTCGGCGCCTTGTGCTTCCTCCCCGGGGAGAGGGAGCGGTGCCGGGTCTTTGGTGCCGGCTCGGTGCCGGAGCGGCCCGGTGCCCCCGGAGCGCTGCTCGTCGAGGCGGTTTTCGGTGCCGCTGGAGCTGGCGCCGGAGGTTGGAGCGCAGACTCCATCAGTAAGTGCTTCAAGCGAGAGTCTCTCTCTTTCCTCGTACGAGGCTTAAAGGCTATGCAAATAGAGCACTTATCTGGCCGATGCGACTCTCCGAGGCAGCGAAGGCAAGAGTCGTGCGGGTCGCTAACCGGCATGGGCCGCTGGCAAGCCGCACAGGGCTTGAAACCCGGTGCCCCGGGCATAAGCCCGCACCGGGGCGGAAGAAGAGGGGTAAGCCCTCTAATTCCCTAACTATTAACACTATACACTATATATATACAACTATAACAAGAACTCAACTAACTAGTAACACTATGCTAAAACTATGGAGAAACACTAGGGTTGTGGAGGTAAGGGAGCACTCCACTGTTCCAACTGGCCGTCACGGGCGGGAAGAAGGAACTGAGGAGCGGACGGGCCGGCTGAGATATATAAGGGGCGCTATGGCGGCGCCACTCCAGGGGGCGCCAGCCGGCCCGCCGGAGTTGCTAGGGTAAAAATGTTCCGGAGAGCCGTGCACGCGCGGCGCGCACACCTACATGGAATGCATAGGAGCAATCACTCGAAGAAGAAATGGCAGATGAAATTTAATGTTGATAAATGCAAAGTAATGTACATTGGGAAACAATCTCAACTATACATACAAAATGAAGGAGTCTGAATTAGCTGTTAACGCTCAAGAAAGATCTTGCAGTCATTGTGGATAGATCTCTGAAAACATCCACTCAGTGTGCAGCGGCAGTCAGTGATTCCCAACATTCTGTTTGCTTTTTTAAAAAGAACAGGAGCACTTGTGGCACTTTAGAGACTAACAAATTTATTTGAGCATAAGCTTTCGTGGGCTACAGTCCACTTCAACGGATGTAGCCCATGAAAGCTTATGTTCTTTTTGCAATACAGACTAACACGGCTGCTCCTCTGAAACCTTTGCTTTTTTTAAAGAAAGGGATAGATAATAAGACAGAAAATATCATATTGCCTCTATATAAATCCATGGCACATGTACACCTTGAATACTGTGTGCAGATCTGGTTACTCTATCCCAAAAAAGACATACTGGAAATGCAAAAAGTACAGAGATGGGCAACTAAAATGATTAGGGGTATGAAACAGGAGAAAAAATTAAAATGACTTGGAATTTTCAGCTTAGAAAAGAGACAACTAAGGGGGGATATGCTAAAGGTCTATAAAATCTTGACTGATGTGAAGAAAGTGAATAAAGTAAATGTTTTGTTAGGATAATCCAAATTTAACATAAGGAAAATGCAAGTTGCACCAAAACACATAACAGATCTAGATTTCTAAAAAAAAAAATAATTTAAAAAAAATGTATTTAATTTAAATTGACTTTTGAAAAGTAAGCCATCATGGGTTAAGAGTGAAGATCCTCTCATGGATCAGTAACTGGTTAAAAGATGGGAAACAAAGGGTAGGAATAAATTATCAGTTTTCAGACTGGAGAGAGATAAATAGTGGTATCCTTGAGGGATCAGTACTGGGACCAGTCCTATTCAACATATTCATCTGGAAAAATGGGTAAACAGTGAGGTGGCAAAATTTGCAGATGATACAAAACTATTCAAGATAGTTAAGTCCCAGGCAGACTGCGAAGATCTACAAAGGGATCTCACAAAACTGGGTGACTGGGCTACAAAATGGCAAATTAAATTCAATGCTGATAAATGCAAAGTAATGCAAATTGGAAAGCAATCTCAACTATACATACAAAATGATGGCATCTGAATTAGCTGTTAACACTCAAGGAAGACATCTTGGAGTCATTGTGGATAGATCTCTGAAAACATCCACTCCATGTGCAGCAACAGTCACAAAAGCAAACAATGTTGGGAATCATTAAGAAAGGGATAGATAATAAGACAGAAAATATCATATTGCCTCTATATAAATCCATGGTACGTGCACACCTTGAATAGTGTGTGTAGATCTGGTCACCCATCCTAAAAAATATATATTGGAATTGGAAAAGGTGCAGAGATGGGCAACTAAAACGATGAGGGGTATGAAACAGGAGGAGAGATTAAAGTGACTGGGAATTTTCAGCTTAGAAAAGAGATGACTAATGGGGATATGATAGAGGTCTACAAAATCTTGACTGGTGCGAAGAAAGTGAATAAGGAAATTTTATTTAATCCTTCACATAACACAAGAACTAGCAGTCACCGAATGAAATTAATAGGCAGCAGATTTTAAAAAACAAAAGAAAGTATTTCTTCACACAATATAAAGTCAACCCAGGGAACTCTTTGCCAGGGGATGCTGTGAAGACCAAAACTATAACAGGATTTTAAAAAGAACTAGATAAATTCCTGGAGAACAGGTCCATCTGTGGCTATTAGCCAGGATGAGAGGGATGCAACGCCATGCTCTGAGTGTCCCTAGCCTGTTTGCCAGAAGCTGGGAATGGGCAACAGGGGATGGATCACTTGATGATTCCCTGTTCTATTCATTCCCTCTGAAGCACCTGGCCTTGACCACTGTTGTAAGACAGGGTACTGGGCTATATGGACCATGGGTCTGACCCAGTATGACCATTCATATGTAAAAATTAATTATAATAAAAATGTTTAGTACAGAAACTCCCCAACATAATGACCTCTCAAGATAGCAACAATGTGAGATAACAACCTTGGCAAATACTGCATTTTAAAAATCTTGGCCTACTGGGAAACATATTTATATAAGTTTCCATTCCCAGTCACAAATCTAGCATTCTGGAGCAAAGTGACTAAAATATAGTCCAACAAACAAATGTTTATTTAACGTGCCCCTCGCTTTTCCCTCCACCGCATTCCACTCACCGGTGTTGTCCTTGGTCAGTGGAGACTCAGAGTTCAGAGGTGCTTTCACGTGAGTACACCTTCCAGGTGGGGGACAAAAAGGCACAGTTTGCTCTGGCCACGGCTGTTCGTTGTCCCATGGTTCACTCCACCACTCTGTTGCCAATGGCCCTGCACAGTCACCTTCTGCTGTCACCTACCACTGTGACCTCTGCAAGTTGGTCTCTTGCGGTTCCACCAGCTCTCAGTGATTTCAGCTGAGCTCTCAGTGCGGGAACCTTGCTGCTAGTGCAGTCTGGGCTGTCTCTTACACAAAAACACTGTACCCACAGGAACACTGTCCCCACAACAGGACTAAGCATTTAGACCTGATTGTCAGTGATTTCAGCTGCAGTGGTCACTTAACAGAACAAAAGACTATCTATGGAGCCTAATCAGCTCTGTCTTTAAACAGTGGAGAGGGACAGGTCCCCACCCTCTCTCTTGATGCCTTCAAATCATCACAGACTAAGTACAGTTCTACTGCCCTTTACTCATACAATAAGAACAACATTTCATCCCCCCTTCCCCCACATTCAAGTGGTTTGTAACCCAACCCCAGACAAAATCTATCACTTGGACAACACAGCTCTGTTTGCTGGATACCTAGGTAGATTAGGTGTGAATGTAAATATAATCTGGCCCTGAAGCCTTAGCCCCCAGCTCATCACTAGCTGTCAGGGAGAAGCAGCAAAGAATCCTGTGGCACCTTATAGACTAACAGACGTTTTGCAGCATGAGCTTTTGTGGGTGAATACCCACTTCTTCGGATGCAAGTAGTGGAAATTTCCAGGGGCAGGTATATATATGCAAGCAAGAAGCAAGCTAGAGATAACGAGGTTAGTTCAATCAGGGAGGATGAGGCCCTGTTCTAGCAGTAGAGGTGTGAAAACCAAGGGAGGAAAACCTGGTTCTGTAGTTGGCAAGCCATTCACAGCCTCATCCTCCCTGATTGAACTAACCTCGTTATCTCTAGCTTGCTTCTTGCTTGCATATATATACCTGCCCCTGGAAATTTCCACTACTTGCATCCGAAGAAGTGGGTATTCACCCACGAAAGCTCATGCTGCAAAACATCTGTTAGTCTATAAGGTGCCACAGGATTCTTTGCTGCTTTTACAGATCCAGACTAACACGGCTACCCCTCTGATACTTGACACCATGCAAGGCACTGCATTTAGCCGTATGGAGTGGAAATCCATCATCCTCATGAAGATACTTGCACAAATACAGACAGATATCATCTTCCTTTCCAAATGCAAACGGATGGACATCATACCAAATGGACTAAATGTAAAAAATCCACTGCTATCTACATACTACACAGACCGCAGTGAGAGATTATGCCATACTCTATCAAAGAAACTGAGGAACCACCTGATCAGCATCCTATACAGCAAACAGGAAAACATCAAAAAAGAGCTCTCCAACCTGGAGACTCTCATTAATAACCAAACTTCCATACAAACGGACTTCACTAAAATAAGACAGGAGATCTACATTACTCACTTCACCTCTCTACAAAGGAAAAAAGACTGTAAGCTGTCTAAACTCATACCTGCTACGTGGGGCCACAACCGTGGTACCCCTAACCCACCCAGCAATATCGTCAATCTATCCAACCACACACTCAGCCCAGAAGAAAAGTCTGTCCTATCTCGGGGACTCTCTTTCTGCCCTGGCACCCCCACCAACATGATACAGTTCTGCGGTGATCTGGAAGCCTACTTTCGCCGTCTCCGACTCAAAGAATACTTTAAGGACAACACTGAACAGCGCACTGATACACAGTTACCCTCCCACCAACAGCACAAGAAGAACTCCACATGGACTCCTACTGAGGGTCGAAATGACAGTCTGGACCTATACATTGAATGCTTCCGCCGACGTGCACAGGCAGAAATTGTGGAAAAACAACATCGCTTGCCTCATAACCTAAGTTGTGCAGAACGCAATGCCGTCCACAGCCTCAGAAACCATCCTGACATTATAATCAAAGAGGCTGATAAAGGAGGTGCTGTAGTCATCATGAACAAGTCTGACTACCAAAAGGAGGCCGCCAGACAACTCTCCAATACCAAATTCTACAGGCCACTTCCCTCAGATCCCACTGAGGAATACACTAAGAAACTGCATCATCTACTCAGGACACTCCCTACACTAACACTGGAACAAATCAACATACCCTTAGAACCCCGACCAGGATTATTCTATCTACTACCCAAGATCCACAAACCCGGAAATCCTGGACGCCCCATCATCTCGGGCATTGGCACTCTCACTGAAGGACTGTCTGGATATGTGGACTCTCTACTCAGACCCTATGCCACCAGCACTCCCAGCTATCTCCGTGACACCACTGATTTCCTGAGGAAACTACAATGCATTGGTGACCTTCCAGAAAACACCATCCTAGCCACCATGGATGTAGAGGCTCTCTACACAAACATCCCACACACAGATGGAATACAAGCTGTCAGGAACAGTATCCCTGATGATGCCACAGCACAACTGGTTGCTGAGCTCTGTGCCTTTATCCTCACACACAACTATTTCAAATTTGATGACAATATATATCTCCAGATCAGTGGCACCGCTATGGGCACCTGCATGGCCCCACAATATGCCAATATTTTTATGGCCGACCTGGAACAACGCTTCCTCAGCTCCCGTCCACTCACGCCCCTTCTCTACCTACGCTACATTGATGACATCTTCATCATCTGGACCCATGGGAAGGAGACTCTGGAAAAATTCCACCAAGATTTCAATAGCTTCCACCCCACCATCAACCTCAGCCTGGACCAATCTACACGGGAGGTCCACTTTCTAGACACCACAGTGCAAATAAGTGATGGTCACATTAACACCACCCTATACCGAAAACCTACTGACCGCTATGCCTACCTTCATGCCTCCAGCTTCCATCCCGGGCACACCACAAGATCCGGGTACAACCACATCTGCTCTAACCCCTCAGACAGAGACCAACACCTACAAAATCTCCACCAAGCATTCTCAAAACTACAGTACCCGCACGAGGAAATAAGGAAACAGATCAACAGAGCCTGACTTGTACCCAGAAGCCTCCTACTGCAAGACAAACCCAAGAAAGAAACCAACAGGACTCCACTGGCCATCACATACAGTCCCCAGCTAAAACCCCTCCAACACATCATCAGGGATCTACAACCCATCCTGGACAATGATCCCACACTTTCACAGGCCTTGGGTGGCAGGCCAGTCCTCGCCCACAGACAACCTGCCAACCTGAAGCATATTCTCACCAGTAACTGCACACCGCACCATAGTAACTCTAGCTCAGGAACCAATCCATGCAACAAACCTCGATGCCAACTCTGCCCACATATCTACACCAGCGACACCATTACAGGACCTAACCAGATCAGCCACACCATCACCGGTTCATTCACCTGCACGTCCACCAATGTAATATACGCCATCATATGCCAGCAATGCCCCTCTGCTATGTACATTGGCCAAACTGGACAGTCTCTAAGGAAAAGGATAAATGGACACAAATCAGATATTAGGAATGGCAATATACAAAAACCTGTAGGAGACACTTCAACCTCCCTGGCCACACAATAGCAGATCTTAAGATGGCCATCCTGCAGCAAAAAAACTTCAGGACCAGACTTCAAAGAGAAACTTCTGAGCTTCAGTTCATCTGCAAATTTGACACCATCAGCTCAGGATTAAACAAAGACTGTGAATGGCTTGCCAACTACAGAACCAGTTTCTCCTCCCTTGGTTTTCACACCTCTACTGCTAGAACAGGGCCTCATCCTCCCTGATTGAACTAACCTCGTTATCTCTAGCTTGCTTCTTGCTTGCATATATATACCTGCCCCTGGAAATTTCCACTACTTGCATCCGAAGAAGTGGGTATTCACCCACAAAAGCTCATGCTGCAAAACGTCTGTTAGTCTATAAGGTGCCACAGGATTCTTTGCTGCTTTTACAGATCCAGACTAACACGGCTACCCCTCTGATACTTGACATATTTTATCATACACTGTATAAGATTTAAAGTGTGTATTAATGTTTCAGTTTAAATTCAGATTTCCAAACAGTCACTAAATTAGTATGTAACTAGCTCACAAAACTTGGGGGGGTGTTGGGAAAATTCAGGGGGGGTGTACACCCCCCCTGGGGGGGGTGTAGGGAAATCACTGAGACTCACCTGGGCTGTGGGAGACCCAAGATCAATTCCTGCCTCTAGCTGAGTGTGGGAAAGGCTTTCAACAGGGGCGTCCCACAGGTCAGCAGGCTGCTCTAGCCCCTGAGCAATGGACTATTCTGATGGAGGACCCTCAGTCTCTCATGCTGAAGCTCTTCCACTCTGGACTGGAGCAAGGGACTAGACCATGGATCTCCCACCTCCCAGGTGAGTGCCCTAACAACTGGAGTACAAACTCTCTTTTGCTCCCCCTCTCAATGACTGTTCCACTGTGGATAAATAGTCTACCTAAGTTTACCTTTACTACTTAGGTGCAGAGTGAGGTTTGGTGCCTACAGTGTTCGGCAGGAGTTTAGTGGATCACCATGGAGCTTAAAACTGGGACTTAGCCATCTTGAAGTCCTGGTTTTAGGCACCTAAGTACCTTTGTGGATCAGGGCCCCTATGTCTAACTGAATTGTGCTGGATGTTGCAAGGTGCTCTTGGGCCAAAATAAGGATGTGTGTACCGTCTGTTGCTCCACCGCAGTTCGGGAATCCCATAGGTGCAAATCCATCTGTGGTCCTGCATGTTGCCAAGAGTCACAGTCCTGAGTAGCAGGAGACAATTAATGGCTCTGCATGACATCCACCCCCAGAGTGGATTTTCCCACTCCAAAATTACTTCCCACTTCCCAATCCAGCATTGCAAGTTTCCCCATTGTGATTGTCACTCGCTTCTCCACTGTCACTGCAGCTCTCATTTTGGTGTCTCTACACTGAAGGGCTGGGTGAGCTCTGCACACAGCTCCAGGAATGTGTCCTTGTGCATCTGAAAGTTCTGCAGCTGCTGGTCATCCCAAACCTGCATTACCCTGCAATCCCACCCGTCAATGCTTGTTTCTCAGGCCCAGATGCAGCACTACTCTGCACTACTCTGCACTACTCTGAGGTCCCTTCCAATCCTGATATTTTATGATTCTATGATGCAGGTTCAGAGAGGAAATACCTGCAAATTTTTTTTCTCTATCTTGTCTTCTTTATCATAGAATTATAGAATCATGGAATATTAAGGTTGGAAGAGACCTCAGGAGGTGATCTAGTCCAATCCCCTGCTCAAAGCAGGACCAATTCCCAACTAAATCATCCCAGCCAGGGCTTTGTCAAGCTGGGCCTTAAAAACCTCAAAGGATGGAGATTCCACCACCTCCCTAGGTAACCCATTCCAGTGCTTCACCACCCTCCTAATGAAATAGGGTTTCCTAATATCCAACACAGACCTCCCCCACTGCAACTTGAGACCATTGCTTCTTGTTCTGTTATCTACCACCACTGAGAACAGCCTCTTTGGAACCCCCCTTCAGGTAGGTGAAGGCTGCTATCAAATCCCGCTTCACTCTTCTCTTCTGCAGACTAAATAAGCCCAGTTCCCTCAGCCTCTCCTCGTAAGTCATTTTCATTGCCCTCCGCTGGACTCTCTCCAATTTATCCACATCCTTTCTGGGGGGGGGGGGGAGAGTGGGCAAAGCTGGATGCAATACTCCAGATGTGGCCTCACCAGTGCCAAATAGAGGGGAATTATCACTTGCCCTGAGTGAATCCATGTTGACTGTTCCTGATCACCTTCCTCTCCTCCAAGTGCTTCAAAATGGATTTCTTGAGGATCTGCCCCATGAGTTTGCTGGGAACTAAAGTGATGTAGTTCCCCAGATTCTCCTTCTTTCCTTTTTTAAAGATGGGCACTCTATTTGAGTTTTTTCCAGTTGTCTGGGACCTCCCCCGATTGCCATGAGTTTTCAAAGATAGTGGCCAATGGCTCTGCAATCACATCAGCCAACTCCCTCAGCACCCTCGGATGCATTAGATCTGGACCCATGGACTTGTGCATGTCCAGCTTTTCTAAATAGTCCTTAACCTGTTCTTTCACCACTGAGGGCTGCTCACCTCCTCCCCATACTGTGTTGCCCAGTGCAGCGGTCTGGGAGTTGACCTTGTCTGTGCAGACCAAGGCAAAAATATCATTGAGTACTTCAGCTTTTTCCACATCATCTGTCACTAGGTTGCCTCCCACATTCAGTAAGGGTCCCACACTTGTACTGACTTTCTTCTTGTTGCTGACATACCTGTAGAAACCCTTCTTGTTACCCTTCACATCCTGTGCTAGCTGCAACTCTATGAGAAAGGTGAGCTGTTCCTCTGTTTGACACACAAGCTAAGTTGCTTTTTAATTGTGTATATTATTAAAGTCTATCATCCAGATTCAGGGTGAGAATGCCGTGAAAGTCCATGTAGCTGCAGCATAATCCAGAGTGTAATTCTAGCTGTCATATTTAACGTCTGTGTCTATAAAACTTGCTATTACATTTAAACAAAAAGGAAATGCTCTGTTGAAAATTATCCTTCTTTCCTTGACGGAAACAAAGAAAAACTATGCACGTACTTCATCAATTTTTTATGGTCTCCCATCCTTCAGGAGACTGCATGGATCATTTTGTGATCACTGAGCCTTTGGCATGGGAAAATAAAAAGCTATCAAAGAATCTAGGGTATCAGCTGAAATCCATGTAACAAACCCTTCCTATCATTATTATTAGTTTGCTTATCACAGTCTCTTCAGATTACAGCATTTGCATTGCAGCTGTAGATGCTGCGTAAGTGCCGTGCATTACTACTTGGTCATGTAGCAGTGACTGAGTTTAGTTCAATTAGGCTGTTTTCACACACACTGAATTTTCAGTAACACTCTCCCTTTGGCCTGATTCAGTCTTAAAGAACAAACAACCGTGAACCTCAGTGAATGGTGAACCCTGCAACTCCCTCCCCCACGCCCCCATTTGAGATGTGAACACTGCTGCCTAACTGGGACTCATAAAGACTAGCCCAGCTTCATGATGTCATATTGACGCATAGTAACTTTTAATATTTAAAGAGTTACCGAGGAGACAGCACAGCTACTTCTGTAATGTTTTCAATCAGCATGCATTGTGTAATGTGCATGGCAAATCAGAACCCAGAATATTGTATATATTTCTGGCAGAAGAGCTTAGGAAAAGGTGAGACATGTCATTAAAATGTTTAAAAAGTGGAAAATGTTGCAGTGTTATTATTCCAGGTGTATGGGCCTGCACTGCACCAAATGCCCTGTCCATTTTATTTGCTATTTCCTTTATTGCCACTTGTACAACAGTTCTTAGAAACAAAGGTTTAACTGCCTGATATAATTAAAATTCTGCCATAGTTTGAACTCTACCATCACTACTACTCCCCCATGAGCAGAACCCTGCATGGTACAACATTTGTATCTGCATCTGATCTATGATCCACAAACATGGTCCGTGGAGATCCGCAGATTTTCAGGGCTCTGTTCAGAGTACGAGCCCAGTAGGGCAGCAGATAGAGTTAAGAACTGGTTAGGCCCATGGCACGTACTGAGGGATACACATAGTTGGACTCTTCATGCTGATGCTACTTCCCTGCTGCCTTGATACCGTCTGTTGACTGCATCATTTCACTCCTAGAGATCAAGCTGGGAAAAAGTGAGTTTAAGTTCTCAAAATATGAGATAGCCACTAACTATTATATCTTGGTTTGAAGACCCAAGACCCAGTCTTCCTCCATCAATGTAAGAGAGTCACTGGAAAAATCTACTATCTACAGACCATGGGGTTTTCCTTGCAATGCACACACGTGCTGTGTTTTATAAAGTAAAAATAGATGGTGTCTGCATCCTAAAAAATCCACTGGATTAGCTGGCCACTGTTTTGGTATTCTCACCAGAGGCCAGAAATGGAATGGGCCATGGGATGTGAACTCCTCTCAGTCCTAGAGGTGGTCTCTCTGGGGCTGGGATGAGGCACATTTGCAGAGTGAGATGGGTGGATGTGACTTGTACTGCCCCTTTTTCTCAAAACCTGCTCTGTGGCTAAATAAAGAGCATCTCTGGGGCTGTTAATCCTGCATCTCTCACCAGTATGAAATTCACCAAAACAAATTAAAAAGAAAAGGTGGGTATGGAAAACATGCCAGGCCTCCTGCAGAAAGGAAGCCTGTTTCTTCCAATGACCTGGTGAGCTTGCCTGAGAACAGATTTCTTGAAAAAAATATTACCCAGCCTTCTCGAAGGCTTCTGCCAAAATTGGAGAGCCTGTTGAGACCAAACCTTCCCCCACTGATGTCAATGGGAAAGTGCCATTTACTTCAATGGGAGCAGAGTTATGCCTGTTATTTGTCAGGGAACTGGCTGCTCCATAAGCAGCCTCAGGGAGTTTGACTTGTTTACCCCTAGCTTTGTGACAGGACTCTGAGGTTCGGCCGTCACTGCGAAGTGGGTTTGTTCTTACAGCAAGGTAGTGAACTCAGGATAAGCCCAGCTAGTCTTTACCTTGATGTAGCTAGTTGAGGTAACCCCTTGTGGGAGGTATAGGGTTGATCTTGAGTAGCCACATCAAGGTAAAAAGTAGCTGGGCCTTGTCTCCACCAGGATCTCTTGATTTACTGTGATGCAAAAACACAGAGAAGACATAGTCTAAGGCCCATTATAACAGCTTATTCCACTATAGCTCTTCCAGGCATTTCCTCATGTAAACAAGCCCTAAGTGTAGGATCAGTAACAGACAATTGTTTGTTTATTCATGCCTCTTCCTTTACGTGGAAGGCTCCATTATCTGGCAGAGTCTTTGGAAGAGGCTCATTACATGGCCTTATCCCAGCTTGTTCTCATATGCAGCATAAGCATCTTTGGGGAGGGCTTTTGTCATCTGTTGTCATCGGTGAAAGTGCTGGAGTTCCCCTCCTCTCCCACATAGGAGACATTGCTTAGTTCTGCATCGCTTGGCAGGCTAGTTTGGGGAGACGGCGGTGCCAAGGCAGCCTGTGTAGAATGCTCTAGCCCAGCACAATGCAGTGCATGTGGCCCATCCCTGAGTGACCTAGGACAGGTTAAACTCTCACTGGGCCAGGAGGAGGAGCCTATTTGGCCTGGTGGGAGCTGCTGGTAGCTATGGCTTGTTCAGCAGCTGTGAGGAAGAACTGAGAGCTGGGCACCCTGAAGGAGACACCAAGACACAGAAGGAAGCAGGAAGCAAGGAATGGAGGGGAGCTGCTCTCCATTTTCTCCTGACCCAGGTGGATCCTGAAAGAGATGTGGCCTTGGGATGGAATTCCTGTGGGCTAAAAAGGACCATATTGTGTGGTCCAAGCCACTAGAACTACAGCAAGACAGTTCCTGTGTATGGATACATAAATGTGGTGGGGGAAGCTGCCCTACAACTGTGTCATTTTCCCCCAACTCTGAGACTCTATCTCATCCTTCTCCCCCTGCCAGTTGTCTGCCTTCAAGTGGCTGTGACCCCAAGTGGACATGGCTGGTGCCAAGTTACCTGTGTCATTGAAGGGGAGGGATAACTGGCTTTGACTCATGTTTTCTCTTAACCCTGGTGATGATAGGTTACCCATGAGGCTGACAAACTAAAAGGGCTGGAGGAGAGCCAGCCAAAACATTCCTGCAGCAGCTGACAATACAGCAATAAGAACGAGTGAACACACAACAGGCCACTAGTGTTATACAGACAAAACTATACAGGATCTTTTCAGGGGGCAAGACAAAGATGCCACATTTATTATGATAACAATTTGATTTATGACCAATAACTAACATCTTAATCCTTATACACACACACATACCTAATACCTATACATACGCACACACACATCCATCAGATGTTCTGCAGCTGCTGCATAGTTACCAGTCCTGAACATAGCTTGAGTTAGTGGCTTGATTTTGCAGCTTGGGTTCATAGCTTGTGGCGGCTAACTGGCCAGGAAAGCCGGGCACAAGGACGAGCTGGGTGTCTGTTGGGCATGCACCGACGCCCTTCCATGTTGGCAGCAGAATGTTACCCTCCAAAGTCTTCCATTTCTCTCACCCATCCTTTTTGTAGGCTTTAGTTTGAATCCAGAGTCTATAGGTCTTGCTGTGTCAGGCTGCCTCTGGATTTGGTGATCGATCACCCATCAATTGCAGGTGTGACTTTCAGCCTCGGACCTGGCTTTGATCTTCCTTCCATTGCACCTTTTCTGTTTAGGGTGGACTCTTCTTACTTTGTTAGGGCTCTTGTCTGCATCTTCAGCTGGTGGGGTTTGAGCTCTATTTCATCAGGACAGGCTGGGGCTGGAGGCTGATTCCATCATCCATACATATCTCAGTCACACATCTAAACTAAACTAATAAGAGTACCGCAGGATTTGCAAAAATGAAGGTTGGAGGAAGCTTTTACAAAATGGAGTGAGCATTTTAAAATGGGGTTTGAATTACAATATGACAAACAGTGAACAGAAGTTACAATATAGACAAGTGTAGTGGATGGCGAACAGTAAACAGAAGTTACAATGCAGGCAAGTGTAATAAATGGTGAACAGAAGTTACAATAGTGAAACAGTGCAAGTCTCAGTGACTTAAGCAGGAATTGGACTGATAGTGAAACTTACCAAGGCAGCTGACTGAACGGCTATGGCTCTTAACAAGCATTTTTATTGTCAATTAGCCAGTTATTGGGGTAATCGGTTTTATGAATGAACATTGTTTCATTCATAAAACTTTACTTATGAAGTTACATTAATAAAGTGAACAATTAAAAACAGTTTCATTCCGAACACACAAACAGGCCACCAGGACCTGTTGAAACAGATGTTGCTGCCCTGGATCGTGCTCATCAGCTAACCAAGCTGGGACCACGCTTCCCCAAGGGGAAAACTCCATCCTTGTGGAAGCTTCAGGGAGACTGGGGTGCTAGCAGGTACCCCCACCAGACACTTCATCCAGGGCTAGAAACACAGACTGAATGGTGCTCCCCTCTAGAGACCTCTGGTTTTGCTTCTCTTGTAAGTGATGAGGCATATTAGCTGCAAGTGCCCTGGGTGAAGTGTGGCTTTACCCAGTCCCATGCCTCACAGAGCAGCAGGGCTCTGAAGTACCCGCTCCTTCTTTGACCAAGGGGCAGAAGCTGAAGCACTGGTGGATGTGGGGCGTAGCCAAACCCTGGTGTGGCAGCAGGCCACATCCAGCCTCAGACTTGTGGCTGTAATGCATCTGTGGCGGTGTGAGGACTTACCCCATGACTTGAGTGAAACTGTCAGAACAGATGGTTGGCCAGATTTTAAAGGTATTTAGGTGCCTAAAGATGTAGATTGGTGCCTAAATACCTCTAAACACCCGGTCTTGTGTGCTTAGCAATTGGGGTTGCAGAGATGCGCCCATGCCCAGTAGCTTTGGGATGAATGGCTCAATACCCCAAATTTGCTTAGAGAGGCCCCCCATATTTAATCATTGGAACAGTTTACCAAGGGTAAATTCTGGGGGATTCTCCATCACTGACAATTCTCAAATCAAGGCTGGATGTTTTTCTAAAAGCTCTGCTCTAGAATCAGTGTGGGGCGGGTCTCTGGCCTGCGTGATACAGGAGACTAGACTAGATGATCACAATGGGCCCTTCCAGCCTTAGAATCCATGGCACTATGATGGGTTTCCCTGTTGCCAGGGGTGGCGAGTTGTATGGGCCTGTGGTGCCTGTTTTCCAGGAATATTCAGGGCTCGGAGGCCCAGCTCCACCAATGTTTGGGGCTGGGTCTCTCCCCCGGGCCCTGCCTGCCATCCAGGGCCGGCTCAAGGTTTTTTGCCGACCCAAGCAAAAAAAATTTTGGCTGCCCCCTGTCCCAGCCCTGGGCTCTCCCCCCCACCCCCCGCTGCCCCAGCGCTGGGCTTCCCCCTTCCCCCCCGCACCAGTGCCCCCCACACACACACCTCCTGCCACCCCAGCCCTGGGCTCTTCCCTCCCACACACACACATCTTCACCCTCCTTCCGCTGCAGCCCTGGGTCACTGGTAACTCGCTCCCAGGGCGGGTCATTCAGCAGGAATTTTGGATGTGCACAGAACACAGACAGGATTGGTTCCCATATGGTTACAGAGCTGCAGTAAAGTGGAACAATTTTCAGCTTGTGTGATTGGAGGATATCTGGATGCATATTATAAGACTGTCCTCCATAAATGAGGAAAATTTGAGGTGCCTTTATTATTCTTTTGTTCCACTCTCTTTCTATGGGGAATTTGCCAATGCAATATCACTGTCTTCCTTTTAAACAAACAAACAAACAAAAAGGCAATGGCTGTTGAAAATAGCAATTCCAGTCCTAATAACCACTGGGAAGCATTTCTTGCTCAATTTTATCCTACTTTTTCTACAGCAAGTTACAGTGGATCAGTATATTTGATTTGGGAGAAATGAAGTAACAGCTGCCCAAACTGATCTTGAGCACTCCTGAATCCTGAGGTGTTCAAATCTGGAAGGCAGGTGTTGTGTGGGGGGGACTGTGGGCTCCGCGGGGGAGCACAGCAGCATGTATGTAGCAGCGTGTCTGGAGCTGTTTGGAGCCAGAGACGCTGCTCTGAGCGGCACGGTAACAGGGCTGGGAGTTGGAGAAGGGGTAGGAGTTGCGGGGGGCAGTCAAGGGACAGGGAGCAGGAGTGGTTGGATTAAGGTGACCATTTTTTTCAAATTTAAAACCAGGACATTTAAAATAGCTCAGCCAGCATGAGTAATAGTCGCTGTCGTAGAATATAAGTTGAAAAAATATTGCGGAGTATGCTTATCTTTTTTTTTCTTTAAGTGAAAGAATACAATAAAATGTACTTCTTTTATTTATATTATATATTATAAAAATAATTTTGCGGGGAAAAAAATTTGATATGGGTAGATTAGTACATAATTGTATACTTAGGATTTTGGGATCCAAGTAATAAAGAAACAAGTGTAGCACTAAAACAAAATGGTTTTAATAAAAAATGGTACAAAAGTACTTAATCTACATTCCTAATTTTGCTTCTTATATTTTTGTGAAGAGTGGATTGATTTTAATAATAATTCGTTTTCCTGGATGTTTTAATAAAATTCCATGCAAGTTTGGTTAAAATTATATTTAGTAATTAGCAAACATTTCAAAGTTTCAACATGTAATTGAGTTTTATCACTGGACCAGATATTGTTCATCAAAGAAAAAAAGACGTTCGGCAGGTGCATTGGTTCTGGTAAACAGAGACAATATTCTACCAATTTGCCAATATTTTTGTAGGAAACATATTTTCACTGAAGGCTTTGAATATTTCAATCCATCTGTTCGATAGTGGTACAGAATTTTGTCTCCAGTGAGTAATTTTTTCATCTGTAATGTAGCGCAGGACAAAGCAGGTTTCATCAAACAGTTCATCTTCTACTAAATTGATTTCAGAAAAATACTGAAGAATGTAATCACTGCAAACTTGAATGTTGTCATGGGTGAGTTTAGTGTTTTAACAAAACCCAATTGAATTTTTCGGTATGCTTAATAGGTCCTTCCCATTCCTCTAGATATTGAATACATGTGTCATAAAATTCTACCACTTTTTCTTTGAAAATAGCAGGTTTTAATATGCCTTCTTCCTCAAGCTGCTTCACATTTTGCCACACCTGTAACGGCAAGAAAACGTTTGCTTTTCTGTCAGCTAATTTTGTTTTTAAGTCACTGTAAATATTGCTAGTTTCTATAATAGAAATCTCCTGTCCTTCTATTTTCAAAATAGCATTGTGGAACATTGATGACATGTTATGCAAAAAGTAAAGCCAAGACTCTGTCTCTGAATTATCAAAATAATTTGTGATAATTGTGGGGCTCTTCTCGTTTGAGGCAAAATATGATTTTAAGGCAGGATATATTTGTAGGACGCGCTCAATCGCGGGTCATAACGCCAACCATCATGTGACACTGTATCCCAAGACTTTCTTATATTCGATGTCCATGAATTCACAAAATTATTTCAATACATTAACGCACACTGTATATATATAAAAGTATGAATAAATCTTGGTGATGAAAGTTTGCACATCAATTGGTACACAGTCAGCTGCAGTTTGTATAGCATTGTTCAAAATATGAGCGGCACAACCAATTCCCACAAGCTCTCTTCCACCCAAATTTGATTTCAGCGTGGTAAAAATGTTATTTTTCCCACTTCTTCGCATTCCTTCAAAGTTAGTATTGGTGTTGTCAGCACAAAATCCAAGTACCTTGGTATCTAAACGATACTTTTTTAACACTTCCAAAATATAATCAGTAACTATGTCAGATGTTTTGTCTGGCAAATCTCTTACTTCCAAAATTTTGACGTGTATTCCAGACTGGTATGAAAAATATCTTCTTATTATGGGAATCAACTTTACTTCCTTGTGGTTTGATGCATCCGAATAAATAGAAATAAAATGTGCAGCATCTAAATCCTCTTCCAATAACTGTTTCGCATAAGGCACCAGCACATCGGTAACTATTGCCTCGCATTTTGTTCTAGAACATGTAAACCTGGCATCAAAACATGTTTTAATCAGTTTGCAGGTACAATACATTGATCGGAATGAGTGATTATGCATTACTGTGTGGTACGCCCATAAACCTTCAGCTGCAGCTAGTTTTCTTTCAGCATCTTCAAATTGTTTTTTCTTAAAATATGATGTCACACTCGTACTTGCAATTACTGCAGACACGGCCTGTTTATGTTTGACTGTTTGTATGTGGTTTTCAATGTCGGTTTTTCCACTGTTTGCAATAGAAAATATACTTCTGCATTTTACACATTCCACCTCACTATTGTCATTATTAGTACTTGCTTTGATGAATGTATATTTCGATTTTAACTCGTCATTGAAGATGCACTTTCATCGTTTTGGCGCCATGGGTGTCCAAAAATAAACAATTATTACAAACTTCGTCGGATGTCGGTCTTGGTCCGAGGGGGCGAAGTCACCGGCCCAGGATCGAGGGGGGCGAAGACGCCGGTCCTGGTCCAAAGGGGTGAAGGCGTCGATCCTGGTCCAAGGGGGCGAAGTCATCGGGTCCTGGCGAAGCAGCGAGGTGCGCCGTGAAAACGGCGGAGCGAAAAGCTCGAGTAACCGAGAGAGCGCGGAGCTCTGAGGGCCAGTGTCACGGTCCGAAGATGCCAGATCACTGGTGCCTGTCCTGTGCTGCGGAGGGCCTTTTATAGTCCGAAGCTAACACCGAATTGGTCGATTTTGGCGGGCTCTGTGTGATGACATCATCATCGAGTTCCCAGGTCGGGCTGTATGTAATGCGCGGGAGTATTATCAAAGAGTTGCCGCGGCCACAATATAGTGAAAGTGCGTGTGCTGAATGCTGAGTATTGCCGAGATCCAATGATGAGAACCGTTGTGTAAAATAAAACTAAAACTAGGATAAATTAATAAAATTGATTTAGGCTGGTTTATCAAGGATTGATTTGATGTACTCAATCTTTTGATAAATTAATAATTTTTGATTTTGTAGTCCTAAACTGTACTGGTTACATCTCACGACTAACCAGACCAATGTCCAAAAAACCAGTACTGTACTGGTAAAACCAGTATGTATGGTCACTTTAGGTTGGATGGGGCGGAGGTTCGGGGGGGCAGTCAGGGGACAGGCAGCAGTTGGATAGGCATGGGAGTCCCAGGGGTTTGTCAGGGAACAGGTAGGGGGTGGGGTCCTGGGGGGAAGTTGGGGGGGTCTCAGGAGGGGGCAGTTGGGGACAAGGAGAAGGGAGGCTTAGATGGGGGGTGGGGTCCTGGGGGGCAGTTAGGGGCAGGGGTCCCGGGAGAGGGTGATCAGGGGACAGGGATTGGGGGGGCAGTTGGATGGGTTGGGGTTTCTGTGGGGGGGGCAGTTGGAGGGAGTGGATGGTGGCAGGGTGGGGCTTCCCCCCCCCTGGAGTGTCCTGTTTTTTGAATGTTAAAATATGGTCTCCCTACCATTCACAGCACTCACAGAACGCTGCCGCATGAGGTCCCCCTCCTTCCTTTCCAGTTGGTAGTGGCCAAGGGAATGCTGGGAAATGTAGTTCTTTCCCTGCTCCAGGGCTGGCTCCATAGGCAGGGAGCTAACCAAGGAACTACAGCTCCCAGGGCCCCCTGTTGGTTCTCAGCTCCCATGCCACCCCTGCAAATGGGCTGCCCCAAGCAGGTGCTTGTTTTTCTGGTGCCCAGAGCCGCCCCTGCTGCCATCCCCACATGCCTTCCCCAGAGTGTCTCCTGGCCCCACCTGCTGCCCAACCTGCTGAGGGGCAGCAGCAGGGGAGGAGGCGCACAAGTGATGGAAGCCCTCCCCCCTGGCACCCACCACAAGGGAGGGGAGGGGGCTTCCTCGACCTAAGAGGGGCCCTAGGAGCATGTGCAGTGACAGTGGTGCGGGGTGACTGTGCTGCTGGGGTGGGGAGAGGGCTGGAGGGACTGTGGAGTCCTCCTCTCTGGCCCCAGCCCTGGGGCAGCCTGCCTGCACTCCAAACTCATCCCCAGCCCTGCCTCACCCCAGAGCCTGCACCCACAGCTGGAGCCCTCACCTCCCCGCACCCCACCCTCTGCCCCAGCCCTGAGCCTCTCCAATGCCCCAAACCCCTCATCCCCAGCCCCACCCCACAGCCCTCACCCCTGCACTCCTTCCCATCTCCAGAGCCCGCACCCCTTCCCCCTTCTACACCCCCACCGCCAGCCCAGATCCTGCCCCCAAACTCCCTCACGGAGCCTGCACCCCTCACCCCCTCCTGCACCCCCACCCCCTGCCCCAGCCCAGAGCCTGCACCCAGCACCCAAACTCCATCCCAGAGCTTGCACCCCAGACCCCCTTCCCCACCCAAACTCCCTCCCAGAGCCTGCACCCCTCCTGCACCCCAATCCCCTGCCCCAGCCCAGGGCCTGCACCCCAGACCTCCTCCCCCAACCCAAACTCCCTCCCAGAGCCTTAGGCCTGGTCTACACTGGGGGGGGGTCGAACTAAGGTACGCAAGTTCAGCTACGCGAATAGCGTAGCTGAACTCGAACTACCTTAGTTCGAACTACTCACCCATCCAGACGCCGCGGGATCGAAGTCCGCGGCTCCCCCGTCGACTCCGCCACCGCCGTTCGCGGTGGTGGAGTTCCAGAGTCGACGGGAGCGCGTTCGGAGTTCGATATATCGCGTCTAGATGAGACGCGATATATCGAACGCCGAGAAGTCGAACGCTACCCGCCGACCCGGGCGGGTAGTATAGACGTAGCCTTAGGCAGGTGGGTGGCAGAGTTTGCGGGGAGGGGCACCACCAACATTTCTACAAACCTGCCACCCCTTGGGGGAGGGTCTGCCCCCGAGTGAGTGCCCCATCTTACAATCAATTCTGAGCTATTGCCCCATGCCAGCAGCCTGCCAGGCAGGGGCAGAACAAGTACAATTGCTGGTATCAAGACCTTAACATCAAGAGATGTGAGGCTGACCAAAGCCCATGTGTGCACTGCTCATTTCAGGGGAAAAGAGAACCCAAATCAGGTTAGTGGCCCTGTTTTTCTGGCCAAGACTACGGAAAGTGGCTGACTGCTGTGTGGTTTGTCACACCATGGACAACTTGTACCTCCCCATACTGGGGGCACAATCTAAAGGGGAGGACACATGACAGCCCCACATGTCTCCTCTGCCCAGCGACCCCCACCCCGCCCCGTGCTCAGCCTAGGGCCCCCATGCTTTCCCCACCCCACCTTACCCGGGGTGGGCGGCTTTGTCCCTCTGCGCCTTCCCCCCCACACATTTGGCCACTCTCCCTGGCAGCCAGGCCTGGGCGGGGAGCCGGACGAAGCTGCTTCTCACTGCTGAAGCCGGCCACTCCAGGTTGCTGCTCTGTGCAGCACAGAGGCTGCCTGAGAGAGCCTAGCTGAGGAGGTGGTGGCACCCCACTCCCTGCCCAGGCTCGGCTGCCGAGGACAGGGGCCAAGCATGCCAGGAGGTAGGGGGGGCCCCAGCTGGCTTGGCCCCTGTCTCCAGGAGCCTGGCCCAGGCCACTGGTGGGCTGCTGCCTTCCCAGCCTGATCCTCTCAGGCAGCTGCTGTGCTGCACAGAGCAGCAATGCAGCGGCCGACGTGAGAAGCTGCTGGTCCTGCCTCTTCTGCTTCCCGCCCAGCCCAGCTGCAGGGACAGGAGCCAAGCATGCAGGGGGCAGGTGCAGTGGGAGGACAGAACACCTCTCCCTCCTCCCAGCAGGACAATCCACATGCCTCCCTTATGCATTGCCTCTGGGCCACACCTTCCCTGCATGCTCCCATCTGGCATGGCACAATGTGTGACAATAGCTAGACCTATTCCTCTCCTGGTGTTCAGCCAATCCACCCAGCCTCCAACACTTTCTCTGCCAAGGTGTCAGGCCTCCAGCTCACTCACAGAAGTTCTGTGCCTCCCAGGGTAGCCACATTCAAAAATAAACATAAAGAAACAAACTCCTCCACCCATTCTGGGCTCAGTTTTCAGCACATTCTGCTCCCCTCCCGGGCCTGGCAGAGCACCAGGAAAGCAAACCCTTCCATCTCATGTGGGCTCACTCAGTCACTGGCAGCCAATCATCTCACAGCCAAAGCCAGGAGGGACACTGTGATCACATCATCTGACCTCCTGAGTAACGCAGGCCAGAGAATGTTTCACAGGTAATTGCTTTTGAACTAGAGCAGATTTTTTTTTTTTTAAATCCAGTCTTGATTTAAAAATTGCCAGTAATGAAAAACCCACCACAGCCCTGGGTGAGCTGCTCACAAGATTAACGGCCCTCACTGTTAAAAATGTACACCTCATTTCCAGTCTGAATTGGTCTATCTTCAAATTCCACCTGCTGGATTTTGTCTGCTAGATTGTAGAGACATTATCAGAAGTTTGTTCCCCCTGCCCTGCATCTTGGCGGAGATTAGATTAGATGGCCCTTGGGGTTCTATGATTCTATGTACTGTAACCCTTCTGCAAGATGGAGCCAGCAGTGAACAGGCCCAGGTTCAGTATCTAGGGTTCCTTTTCAACAAAACAACACAAAACCGGCTCAAGCCCCCACCCAGTAAACTGGGAAAATTACACACCACCCCTGGGTGCCTCTGAGAGGCAATACTTCTCCATCGCAGGCACAGAGTCTGAATGTAGAAAGGAAACTTTTAATGAAAGGAGGGAAGTCACCCAACTTTAGTTAGGGAAAATGCTGCAAGCGGGATTCATAATCATAACACTGTGAGCAGGTGCCCCACCCCAGAGTGCGTGGGGCAGAGCCTTCTGCCTCATGTTTCTGAGTCCTACACCCAAAAGTTCCTTTTCGGTGCTCCCTCTGCTCCCTCACCAGACCCCACTCACAGTGATTGTCCTTGGACAATGAAGACCCAGGGTTCAGAGTTCACCTCCCACCTGGGGAAAAAGCCACCTTCCTTTGAGGATGAAGACTGATAGGTTGGACATAAAGTGATTGCTTTGTGAAAAGCGTTCACTCCCGGGGGAAGGGGGTGTTTTTGTCTTTTATAATTTTCCTGTGTGAATTCATTCGAGTGTGTGGTGATTGTCTGGTTTCACCCACATCGTGGTTGTTGGGCCATTTTGTGCACTGGATGAGATACATCATACATTGTGATAGGCATGTGTAGGACCCAGGGATCTGGAAAGGTGTGTTGTGGAGGGGTGCTGATCATTGTAGCAGTGGAGATACGTTTGCAAGTTTTGCATCTGTTGTTCTGGTAGGGTCTGGTGCTGCTTTGAGTTGTGTATCCAGGTATAGCAGAGCAAGCACCCCGCTCCAGAGAGAATAGGGTGACCAGATGTCCCAATTTTATAGGGACAGTCCCAATTTTGGGGTCTTTTTCTTATATAGACTCCTATTGCCCCCCACCCCATGTCCCGATTTTTCACACTTGCAGACTGGTCACTCTAAGAGAGAAAGGGGTTAAAACCAGCTCTGGGAAAGGGCTGCCCCGAGGAGCCAATCAGGGGAAGGCAGTGTCACAGAGTGTGGGGGAGTCAGGGCCCTGCACCCTTCTTCCTGCGATTCACTGTGACTCTCAGCCAGCCCGTAAAACAGAAGGTTTATTAGATGGCAGGAATACAGTCCCAAGCAGGGCTTGTAGGTACAACCAAGACCCCTCAGTCAAGTCCTTCTGGGGGGTTGGGGGACAGGGAGCTTAGACCTCAGCTTTCGGTTCCCTCTGTTTCACCACCAAGCCCAAAACTGAAAGCCAAACCCCCCTCTAGCCATCTCTCTCCCTCTTCCCCCAGCTCCTCCCCTCACTTTGTCCAGTTTCCCAGGGCAAAGGTGTCATCTGGGCCCACCCCCCTCCTGGCTCAGGTTACAGGCTCAGGTAACCCTCAAATAAAATCATCCCCTGCTATCCCATCCCCCATGCAGACAGTCCCAGTAAAACTAGAGGACATTCCCAGGTCAATCTGCCCCGCTCCCTACTGCATCACAGGCAGGTAGCAGCCAATCCAGGCCCGGGAGGGCTGGTATGAAAAGGGCTGTGAGCTAGGAGGCAGGCAGTCTCACTCCAGCCTTGGGGAAAAGGACTGGGCTTCCTGGGAGCACAGGGTACCTTTGATAGAGCAGTGCTGGGGAAGGCTGAGCTGGAGAGCTCAGGCCTGGTGACCTCCTATGCTGAGGCCTGACAGGAAGGCCTAAGGAGGTACTAGGGCTGCAGGGAAAGGCAGCAGGTCCAACCCCCTAGCCAATGATGAGTGGCCACTTCAGACTGCAGTTTGCCCCTGAGGGACAGGGCTAGATGAAGACTGGCAGTGGGTCACTGAGGTGAGGTGGGCTCGGGGGAGTGGGGTTCCCTGAGTGAGGGGCAGCACGCCAAGGTAAGGGGCACCATAGTCTGGGAGGGACCTGGGGGTGATAAAGGGACTGCAGAGGGGTAGGTAACAGGGGGCGAGACACCAGCCCATAGAGGGTACTCCAGGGCTGAGAGAGCTAACTTGTGGATGACCAGCAGGAGGCGCCGTGCTGGTGAGTCAGTGATCTACTACACATGGTGGAGAATGTGGGCATATGCGGTGTTCCCCCCCTCCCCCCCCCCCCCCGATACAAGGGGAAGAGAGAGGACTGGGCGGATTGTGCTGCATAAAAAGAATTAAGAGACCAAGGGTGGAGAAGATGGACTATTACTGGAGGGCCTGTGTGGCCCAGATCGCAGAGCAGCAATGGGGACTGTTCTGGCTGCTGCGGGGGTGGGCACATGGACCTCATGAGAGGCCAGGCACCAAGGGCAGGAAGAGCTGTTTTGCCTGTGAGTGACCGGGACACTTTAGAAGGAAGTGCCCCTACCGGGTTGGGGCAGAGAGGCCCCACCCAGAGAAGGAAAGAACTGGGAGCATGCCCCCTGTGAGGGAAACGGGCGGGGGGGGGGAGGTTTTTTGGGCATGTGGGAAACTGGGGCACAGAAAGAAGGCGTGCCCTCAGGGGACTTGCAGGGCTCAGGCTAGCCCTGAAGGAAGGGCTAAGCCAGGGACAGACTGGGGGAGGGCTGTGGGAAAGGGGAGGCACAGGAGATGCTTCCACTGCCACAACAAAGGCAATTTAAAAGGGCACTGCCGCCAGAGAAGGAGGGGGAGGCCAGAGAATTGGGCTTGATCTGAGACTGCCCCCAATGAGGGGGTGGTGAGGAACAAGGCCCTAAAAGGGAGACTGTCTGGGCCAGAGGGGCCCCAGATAGATAAGGGAATCCATGCAGTGGTGAGACAGGCCATGGTGGAGACTCAAGCAGAGAGGGGAAACCCATGCAGGAACTGAGAGGGCTAAGGTGGGGACCCAAACAGTGGAAGAAGGGAGCAGGCTGCTCCAGATAGTGGAGAGTCTGTGGCAGGAGAGGGATTCCCTGTGGGCCCAGCTGCAGCAGAGGCTGGGGAAATAGGGATTCCCTCCCCCGTGAGCATTCTTAAGTGGGAGGGTGTGTAGAGAAAAAGGGCTGGAACAGGCCAGAGAGGCTGTACGGACCGGCAGCCTGTCAGCAAAGGCCTGTGGAGAGCCCATCATGGCAAAGAAAGAGGCAGCCAATCAGGGCCAGGCTGGACCCTATATAAAGGCTGCCTAGCAAAGGAGGACTGGCTCCTGAGGTAAGGAGGTAACACCTTGGATAGAGCAGTGCTGCACAGGCTGGGGGGAGCAGAGAGAGGGCTCCCACCTGTGGCCCCTGACTAGACGGGCTGAGAAGGTGCAAGGGGCCAAAGGGGAAGTGGCCCAGGGAAGATAGGTGGACAAGGAGAGAGAAGGAGGGCAGAGAGAGGCTGCTGCTAGAGGGTCTCTGGGTCAGGACCCAGAGCAGCGGGCAGGCCTGGGTCCCCCTCCCCCTTGCACTGTGCCTGGCCATGGAGGAGTGTGGCTGATATAGACTGCAACTTGCCCGGAGGTGAGGGGCTAGATTTTGGGTTGAGGTTGGCTACTGAGGCAGGTGCAGACAAGGGACTGCCGTTACCCATCGGAGGGGGAGAGAACCGAGTGGGGCACAGTTGGAGGGCTCTACCCAGAAGAGGATGCTGCAAGCCAGGGAGCAATGCAGGTCCCTGACAGCACAGCACAGCAGAGCAGGCAACGGGTGGGACACCACCTGCTAAGGGTGCTCCAGAGCTAGGACAGAGCTAATTCCTGGAGCAACCAGCAGGAAGCGCCATGGAGATAAGTCTGCACCCCATCACACCAGGTCTGTGGGGAACTTGGAGACAGGGGTTCTGGAAGGCCAGATGTGGGGGTTCAGGACAGATTTCTTTCAGGATGGGGTCCCCATCGAGTATGGGTTGTAGTTGTTTGATACCCTGTATGGGTTCCAGTGGGGGGGGGAGGTTATTTCTGGTTCAACCTGCTTTAGCCAAACAAGTTATTAGGCTCAGTACAGGGGCAAGGGGGTGAAATTTAATAGCATGTGATATACAGGAGGTCAGACTAGATGATCAAATGATCTCTCTTCTGGCCTTATGAAACAAAGCTACCCTCATCTCTACCACTGCCCCACTGCAGTTTACAGGTCTCAGGAAGCAGTGGGGCAAGCCACTTGTATCGAGATGGAATACTTCACTCTGCATCTGTCTGTGTCCTTCATAGCGAAGATGAGATGGGGCAAATAATCTCCTCCACTTCATCAAAATTATTTTCAGCCTGTGGCCAGAGGCAGATTAAGATTTATTGGGACCTGGGGCACAAAGAAAATTTGCCCCCCCCAACCATCCCTTACCAGGGCACCCTACCCCCTGCTCCTCCCCTGCTTCCCCCTGAGGCCCTGCACCCCAGCCAGACCAGAAGCCAGAGCTAGGCCTTGGTAAGAGCTGTCCTTGGAGCCCAGTGGCTTCTGCAAAGGCTCAGGGGGAGCACCCAGGTTTGGGAATTCAGCCCTGCAGCTTCTGCCGGGAAGGGGGTTCAGTTCTCCTGTTGCTCCAGCTGAGCTCAGCCTCCTCCATCCCTGAGCTGCTTCTCTCCCCTTAGCTCTTCCCACTCTGGCTCAGGCACCTCCAGCTCTCATGGATGATGGGGCCCCTGGGCTCCTGATTCCCTTATTGGCCTGCCTGCCCTGTCAATCCAGCTGACTTGGAGCATTGCCCTCTCCCCATTAGCCCTGGGGACTGTCAGTCTCAGGATCCTGACTCTTCTTTGGTCCTTCCCCTTTCCCCTGGTAATGGGCAAGGGCCAACCAACCCCCTCTTCCCCCAACTAAGTTTCAATAAGGGGCAACAGATGCTTTGCACAAGCACAGCATAACTCAGACTCAGGAAAACACCCAGCCATATTTATAAATGTACAGTGAGCACCACACAGGTCCAGAAGTGGGCAATCTCTCCTATGGTCACTAGATGGCGATGCAGCCTGGCACTTTCCCATTCTTGCGATGATCCGACGTTTTGGTTAACCAATCTGGCCCTGGTCCCAATTCGATGGGGTAAAGGGGGTTCCGCTCTCCTTGTGAGCGATCGTTTGATGCAGGGGATCTGCTGCTGGTGTTATTCCTTGTGGAAAAGTACAAATTGCAAAACTGATGGGAGGGGCCTTCTGAGGTGGTAGGGAGGGGTCACGCTGTTACCTGCAATGTACACAGGCCCCGCAGCAGGGACGCACCTCGGACTGTGCATAGAAACAGGTTAAAAGTGCATCACAACAGTGAAGCCGTTGTCAATATGCTATTCTGTGCAGAGGATTGTAAGACAGCCCCTGTTCCTGATCTGAGGCCTGAATGCCGTAGGGATATCCCACTCGAGAGCATTGAGGTGTGTGAAGAGGTTAGCGTAACTGAAAAGACAGTGGTCATGGCTGTGCTGCAAAGTCACTGGCAGGTATTATCAAGCACGCCAGGCCTGACTTACAAAAGTTGCCTAAGATGAACACTGTGGGATCACAACCTGCACCCAGCAAAGCATCCACAGAACTGGTACCTTGCGGCAGCAAGTTCATAAGGAGATGACAAACCTGCTGGACAGGGAATAATTAAAGAGTCAAACAGTCCCTGGGGTGAGGAGGTTGTTTTGCTGATGTTTACAGGGAGCTCCTCCCAAGTGTGGGGGGCAGAATTGCAGAAAGCACGAAGGGGCTTGTTTGATGGTGGTTAGCATCATGGACCATGTAACTGCGAACACTGTGTGCCCTTAGCCCAAGGGTGAGCAAACTGCCCCATCTGCAGGCACTGCCTCTGAAGCTCCCATTGGCTGTGGTTCCCAGCCAATGGGAGCTGCAGGGGTGGTGCTTGGGGCAAGGAGAGCGTATGGAGCCTCCTTGCGTTCCCTATGAATAGAAGGCAGATAGGGGATGTGCTGCTGCTTCTGGGATCCACATGGAGACACGGCACTTGCTTTTTTGTCGCTCTTATCTGGACTCTCTGCAATTGGTCCACATCTTTCCTGAAAAGTGGTGCCCAGAACTGGACGCTAGACTCCAGTTGAGGCCTAATCAGTGCGGAGTAGGGCAGCAGAATCACTTCTTGTCTCTTGCTTACAACACTCCTTCTCTTACTTCCATATTACAAGTGACAAACTGAGGCAAAGGAAGACTAAACCCAGGTTTTTTAAAGGTATTTAGGCCACATAAATCCCATTGATTTCAATGGGAATTAGGAACTGAAATCCCTTTAAAAAATCTGGCCCTAAGTGATTTGCTCAAGGTCGCAAAGGAAGTCTGCAGTGAAGGCAGAACTTAAACTCAGACCCCTCAAGTCTTAGTCGAGTGCGATAACCTCTGGACCATCCTTCCTTTCTCCTGTGTCTGTCTAATGACGTGCTTCTGTCTATCTAACCCCAGACATAACCATCTCTCTCTCTATCTAGCCCCATAGAAAAATATCCGTCTGTCTAGTGTCTACCTGTCTACCTACTTTTCCATAACTAAGCCAGGAGCTAGGCTATTTATAATAAGTCAATTAAAACCACAAACTAGGAATAAACTCTGATTACATTCAATAACCAGCATTCTTGTTGAAATCAGTAAGATTATGTTCACACTGGGTCACTGTATATTAACTGAGGAGATATGAATGAAGAGCAAAGTTAAGCAGCAGGAGCTGAATTAAAACTATGGGTGAAACCCTCATGTCTGCTCTGGCTTCTTGCACAGCCTAAAACTGGAGTTCTGCAGTGGGGAAGCAGAGGCAGCAAGTGAGTTTGCAAAAGCTTCCCTCTCCATAAGAAAGGACCCTAATGAATACTAAGTAAAACATCTCCCTCTCTCTGCCGTGCTCACATGCAGTATCTTCTCATCCTGTACAACCTACGGCTACAAATCTCTATAATTTACCACGAGTGAATGAAGAGAGTGGGAGGACCAGCCTGTCCTTCTCAGAAGATAGTTCGTTAGCAGAGTCATAAAGCAGCTTCCTAGAGAATACCCACTGATCTCCACCTAAAGGGCCACAATGAATTGCAGGTCAAACAGCATCAAGAAAGATGGTTCCCTTGGAAGCTAGGTGAGTCCAGATGTTCCTGTTCCTTCTCCCGCTTCAAACTAAGAAGAAAACTCAACTATGCAAGAGCGATTTCATTCCCTTATTGGTGTGTATCCACCCCGAACCCGTGAGACCTTCCATGGGGGCAGAGAATGGTGCACTGAGGAAGCCCATTCCATACTGTACTGTCTTTATTCACAATCTTCTCTCTCCAGGGCTGTCGACTGGGAATATTTCACCAGCACAAAACTTACTCTGGGAAGTTTTAAATGAAAATGTTTGATATTCAAATAAATGAAACACATTTTTAGAAAAAAAAAGAAAAAACCCTCCATTAAACAAGATTCTGTGACACCAAGGGGTAATTTTAAACAGACTATTTTCATCTTGATCTGCACAGCGTATGACACCTTTTAACTCAATACAGCACAATGGACCAGATACTCGGTTGGTATAAATCACCATAGCTCTGCTGATGCTGATGGATCTGTGACAACTGACGCCAGGTGATGATCTATCCTGATATTCCCAAACTCTGACATGCAGCGTTCAGGATAGTTTAGGCAGTTGGTCCCATTTCACTGCAAGTTATTTTGTGAGAAACAATGAAGACAACATTTTGGGGTCAAATGCATCAGCACTTTGAGAACAGAAAAGCAATATTTTCTCTTGGTAGACAGAATGGATTTTGAAGCTTTCCTCAGGTATTAGAACTGAAAGAAAAATAGACCACTCACCTTAGTCTTTGCCCCGTAATGTTAAAACTTGTTGCAAGACAGATCTCTCTTTCTTGAACTCAAATGGATTGTGTAAGGGGTAATTGGAGGTGGGGTTTCTTTGTTCTGCCAACACAAGAGGACAGAATTCATAGAATAGCAGGGCTGGAAGGGAACTCAGGAAGTCTCTAGTCCAACCTCCTGCTCAAAGCAGGACCCATCCCCAGACAGAATTTTACCTCCATTCCCTAGACAGCCTCCTCAAAGATTGAACTCACAATACTAGGTTTAGCAGGCCAATGCTCAAACCACCGAGCTAGCTCTCCTGAATCTCAGGTCAGGCACAAGCGGAGTGAGTGTGTCATTAAAATACCAGTTGCGTCTCCCGGCAGCATATGGTCTTCAAATATTGTTCAAGTTCTTAGACATGGTCATGCTTCTCTTTGTCTTTCCCTCTGTTTTATGCAGTTCATGTATCTGAGAATCCCCCCTAGCAAGAAGCACGTCCAATCACAAATACACTTAGAGGAGCACGGCAAGATTTTAATCAATATCTGCCAGGATTAGAGCTGTGAAGACGGTTTCTTTCAGAGCAGCAGGACTAGACATCTGGATGTCGCACAGCCAAAGGGCAATGAGCATTCTGCTGCTCAGCGCTGAGCAAGAAGGAACATTTGCAGCAGCAGCATGAGAGGGTCCAGGAGTCCAGTAAAAAGTCAGGAAATGCACCTGCACGTGCCTGTCCGATTCAGATCTCGATTGGCTGCTGTCAAGGGCCCTCAGCAAAGAGCCTGTCATGCCACATGCCATTTAGCTAAGCCCTGGCGGGATCCGTATCAGGCAGGATAACGAGGGTGATGCTGCAGCTGGGAACAGGGAAGATCTTGCCAATGTCCCTAAAGGCCAGGATGTGACCTCACATCAGATCAGGAGGACCAGTTTGGAGATGATAGCAGTGAAAACTCTGGAGAGGGGGATGTGCCTGGCCAGAGACTGGAAGTCCAGGTGGTTACTGCAACTCTCTAACCCCTCCCTCCCATTGTTTTCTAGAAAAATTGTCCTTTCAACACTGAGGATGTGGTAGGTTATGGCCAAATCATTTACTGTCCTGGATATTATGCCCTGCATTGCTGTGTGTGTGTGTCTGTGGGGTAGTGCAGATGCCACAACATTTTCATGGCCTCCTCTCCCTTCCCTTCCCCTCCACCAGCCTCTGCTGGGCACAATCCCAGGTGGATGCAGAGCACTGGGGGGAAAGGTTTGGGAAAAGCCAGCTTTGCTGTTTATCCAAGAGTTCAGAGTATGGGCTGTAGGGCTTGTGCTGAAGCCCACGGTCTGTAGCAAGTTCACAACTAGAAATCAGTGCCCCTCTGTCCGTTTCACCGCAGGCAGGCAGGTGGGGGTGGAGGGGTTCAAACACCGCTTGGATCAATGCTCTCCATCCTAGCTCAGGCTTTGGTTGGTTTCCTTCATTTCTCCCCCAGTCCCGGTATCTTCTTCTGGGAAGTTTCTCAGGCGGCAGGAATTCTCCATGGCCTTTCAGGAGAACTGGGAGTGCAAACCTGCTCGGGCCTCCATAATAGCCAGGTCCCTACCAAATTCAGGGCTCACTTTGACTAATTTACAAACCCTCTGGCCTTGAAATTGACCAACGTCACCATTTCAGATGTTTCCACCTGATATTTCCTGGTATTGTAACCATGGGGGTCCCGACCAAACTGGGAGAATGGGGGAGTTCAGAGGGGGGTCACAGCATTGTCACCTTCACTTGTGTGCTGCCTTCAGACCTGGGCTCCAAGGGCAGCAGCCAGCAACCTTTCTGAAGCTAGAGGAGGTTCCCAGATGTGCAGGTGGGTCCCTGATGTTGGGAGCACCTCAGCTCCTACCTATTACTTGGGAACACCTCGGCTGCTACCATTTTTGGGGCATCCAGAGAAATGGACCCCTGAGCCCCAGAAGGAACTGCAAGGGAAGCCCAGAGCTCTCACTTCAGATGCCAGGCAGAAGCCCCGAGCCCAGGCACCCAGAGTGCCGGCAGGAGTTGGGAGGGGCATGGAAGTCCTGAGCCCATTGCCCCAGCACTGGCTGCAGCCACAGGGGGCCAGAAGCTCTGAGTCCGGGCACCCAGAGACGTGACTGGAGCAGAAGCTGCCAAGGCCAAAGCCCTGAGCCCAACGCCGGGCTGATGCAGTGCACTCACTTCTGCATTTCCTCTGCAGGTGCGTCTGATATCCCCACGGAGAGGAAGTCCTGTCACCAGCCGGGCAGAGAAACAGCTAGGAGGCCCCTACTGGGTTCTCCTGGCTGGGGGGTCCAGCAGGACGGGGAGATCGGATTTCACGGGGCAGGGCTAATTCAATCTAGCCAAAAAAGGCACAACAAGAACCAACAGCTGCCAGCTGAAGCCAGAGAAATTCAAATGAGACATAGGCACACATTTTTGACAGTGAGGGAAACTAGCCACTGGAACAAATTACCCAGGGGAGAGGTGGAGTCTCTGTTTCCTGGTGTCCTCACGTCACAACTGCCTGTCATTCTGGAAGGTGCCTTTTAGTGACTTACAAGCAATTAGGCTTCATATGGTGCAAAGTGTGTGAAATTTCATAGCCTGTGAAATAGAGGCCAGATTAGGAGATGGAATTGTTTCCTAACCTCTATGAAAAGCTCAGTGTGGGGTGCGGAACAGACTCTGCTGTTTTACTGGGTAGAATAATGAGCAAGTGGGGTGATCCGGGCTGCAGCTTAGGACAGCCAGGCAGGACAGGGATGCAGGGCAGGGGGAACCTCGGAGAGCCCTGTAGCCTTGCTGCAGCAAGCCTCCATCTCGCGGTCTCTCGCTGAGGACCAAGAGACAGTTGCTGTAGAGGAGATTCTGTGCGTGTGTTTTTCATTTCGATGTGGATTTGTTTCAAAGATATTGTCATCTGTGTAGAAGGTAAGAAAAAATATAGGCTCTAAGTACAAGATTGGGGACTCTATCCTAGCAGATTCAAAGGCATCACCACCCTCCTAGTGAAATTTTTTTTGCTAATATCAAATCCTTCCACACTGCAACTTGAGAGCATTTCTCCTTGGTCTGTCATCTGCCAGCTCTAAGATTTCATGACAATCAATCTTTCATTAGGACAATAATTCAAAAATACAAATACAAAAAACTTGGAGTGAAATCAATCCGTCCTGATCTTTCGTGTGTGGGAGTGTGGGCCTCGGGGACCAGACTGAGACCCTCATGAGCTAGTAACACCCAGGAAGCCAGTAAAATAATTCCAGTTCTCTTAGCATCCAGGCCTCCCTAATCCAAGGAACACCTGAGGGCTGCGGGAGACAGAGGGGGGCTGAGACTGTCTAACTCATGACTGAAAATACAGAGAGGTGTTATTGGCTTTGGTTGGGGGACAAGTAACAAATCTGTTGGGATTCTTACCCCAAACAACAATCGCCCATTGTCCTTTAGAGCACGAGGGCCCTAACACGCCTGACTTGCTCAAATCTCTCTCCTGCTAGGACTGAGGAATTTCCTCCATCCCCCATGATACCGAGGGAAAGAGAAAAGAAGTGACCTCTCTTTGGTCACACAGCAAGGTCATGCCAGAGCTAGAAAGAGAAGCATAAGAAACAAGTTGTATCAAAATGTTTTGCATTTCAAACTAACTGATTTCTTAAACAAAGGCAATTTGATGTGTGGTTAGTGAACTGAAATGATACAACCGTGGGGTCGGGACAGGACCGGGGCTGGGACCGGGACTGGGACCGGCACCGACACCGCCGCCACAGGGCCTGAGCTGCAATCACAGGGCTGGAGCCGCAACCACGGGGCCGGGCCTGGACTGGCACTGGTGCCACAGCGCCAGAGCCACAACCGCGGGACCAGTGCCGTCACCACAACCGCGGGCCCGGCACCAGCACTGCAACCGCAGGACTGGGCCGGCACTGGCGCCAAAGCTGCAGCCGCGGGCCCGGGCCCGGGCCCGGGCCGGGAACAGCTCCGGCACTGGTGCCGCGGAGCCACAACTGTGGCCCCGGGCTGGCACAGGCGTGGTGGAGCCGGAGCCGTGGGGCCAGGCCGGGACCAGCACCGGCGCCGCGGGGGCTGGGCCAGAGGCACGGGGGGCCGGGACCAGCACTAGCATTGCGGGGGCCAGGCTGGAGCCATGGGGCCAAAGCTGGGGACCCTCAGCTGGGGCCGGGACAGGACGGGGCTAAGGCCGCTTGGCCAGGACCAGGAGCTGGGCTGGAGGGAGCCGCTGAGCTGGCCGCACCTCCCCTCCCCCCGCACCCCAGCTTAACTTCCTGCCTGCTGCTTGTTTCAGGCTTCCCGCCAACATCTGATTCGCGGGAAGCAGAGGACGGGGAGGAGAAGGGGGAGCAGAGCATTGAGGAAAGGAGGGGGAAGTGAGCTGGGGCCGGGGCGGAGTGCAGGAGCTTTTGTTAAATAAAGCCCTTATAGAACTGGATGTCCCAGAACAACCGGTTCTAAAAGGCCTTCTAAATTTAACAAGCGGCTCCTGCGAACCGGTGCGAACTGGCTCCAGCTCACTACCATTAGGCAATGATTTCCAACAGGTCAGTGGTTTGACTTCCTCTGACACCTGGCAGCAAACATGGACTTCTTCATATATGTATTTATTTAAATTACTTTAATAGGCTGGAGCAGCTGCAGGGATTAGGAAGCTTCTCCCCAGCTCCCCAGCCTAGGTCCCCGGTGCTGCAGCATCTTGCCCTGGCCAAAAGCCTGACAGGATCAGTTTATTCCCCAGTCTGCTCCTCCCTCCAAGTGGAGAGGATCATGCACCAGTCTCTGGTCCTGAGCAGGTGCCCCAAGCACATCTAGCAAAACACAGAGTTTTAGGGGGAAATAGAACACACATTGATTAACTACGCAAAGATAGGCTTGAAGGGATTGTAAGCAATGAGCGCACAGCTCAACGCAGGTTACCCAAGAACTGAACCAAAAGAACCCTCTGCTTTGGCCTCAGCGGCAGATCTGGGGCAGTGAGAGCTGAAGCTCCAGACTCACTTTCCTGCTCAGCCCCAGCTCTTTCCCCCAGGTCTCTCCCCTTGCCGGCAGGCTCCGGCTCAGCGGCCGACTCCAGCCACCGCAAAGAGTCCGAACCCTCCCTGCCGCCCAGAGCTGGGCACAAAGGGGGCTAATGCAGATCTCTCCCCCATACAGACCCGGCTGGGGCAGCAGCAGCAGCAGCCCAGGCACCCACCGGCCCCCCAGCAGCCCCCACACTCCAAATGCCCTGTACCGCACACACCCGCCGGCCTCACAGCTCCTCCCCACCCTCCCATGGGCTCATGGGCTCATAGACTCATAGACTCGAAGGCCAGAAGGGACCATAATGATCATCTAGTCCCACCTCCTTCACAATGCAGGCCACACAATCTCACCCATCCACTTCTAGATCAAACCCCTAAGCTATGTCTGACTTACTGAACTCCTCAAATTGTGCTTTGAAGACCTCAAGCTGCAGAGAATCCTCCAGCAAGTGACCAGTGCCCCATGCTGCAGAGGAAGGCGAGAAACCTCCAGGGCCTCTGCCAATCTGCCCTGGAGGAAAATTCCTTCCCGACCCCAAAGATGCTGATCACTTAAACCCTGAGCATGTGGGCAAGACTCACCAGCCAGCACCCACGAGAGAATTCTCTGCAGGAACTCACATCCCAACCCATCTAACATCCCAGCCAGACCACTGGGCATACTTACCTGCTGATCATCAAAGATCAATTGCCAGATTAATTGCCAAAATTAGCCTATCCCATCATACCATCCCCTCCATAAACGTATTAGGCTTAGTCTTGAAGCCAGATATGTCTTTTGTCCCCACTACTCCCCTTGGAAGGCAAGTCTAAACTCCCTAGTGTCCACTTGATAGCCACTGGTTCTTCTTCTTCTGCACGGCATCGCTCGTAGAGAACAAGGACCTGCAAATCTACAGTCGTAGTCTATCTTTGTTTCAAGAATGAAAACAAACTAGCGCCTCAGAGGACCGGAACGGATTTCAGCTGATGGACAGCTTTGCTCAGTGTTTGTACATTTTAACAGGAAAATGTTGAATGATGAAATTCATTTCACGTCCCCGTTCAGCGGAACTCCTGAACATACAGGAGATGGATATGAAAATATAGATCAATTAAAAAAGAGGACATGTAAGAGAGCAGCTGGACTTGAACCAGAAACCTCTTGATCCTCCATCAAATGCACCACCACTGAGTTCCCTGAGGCAGCTGAGTGTTGGAGCCAGGGATCTTGAAGAGTATGAAGGGGACACTTATTTCAAAGAGCTTCTCTTCCATTCCCAGACATGGGTGGTTTTAAAAATGGAGTTTCATTACATTTTCTATGTGCATGTAAACACCACAGCTTGCACAATCCCCACAACTGCTCAGTCTCACCAGAGCACAATAACTTTGGAGGCCCCACGCCCAGCTCTGCGGCCTTTAACCTCTTCAGCAGTTCTCCAATGCCTTAAAGCCACAGGGCGCAGCATGTCATTTGACCCCATTAATCCTAAATCAATTTGGATGAAAAATCTTTGCAAAAATAGTTCGTTTTCCAAACCAAAAGCATCTCCCGTTTGTGGCGTCCCCTTAAACTGTCTCTTCGCACACAAAGAGGAGACACTTTAATTTAGAAACGAGATAAGATGCTTCAGTCAGGTTAAGCAGTTGCTCCCCTTCATGATTGAAAGATCATAAAATGCCAGTCAAATTGACTCTTTCAGCCCTTACACAGCAGACCCCACTGAGGGCAACTAACCGGGGCTGGGTGGGGCAGGTCACCTTCTCAAACCTTCCCATACCCAGGGGAACGGGAAAGTGCCAGGCTGCAGCGCCACCTAGCGGCCACAGGACAAATCGCCGGCTGCTGCACCTGTGGGCACTGGTGGTTCAGTTAAGATCGAAAGCTGCCTAATGCAAGGTTGGCAAAACGGGGGTCTGCTGCACTACATCATCATCTGCAATGACTCAACCCGATAGGACACCTCCTGTGCTACGCTGCTACTAGTGACCCTCTCAAACAGGTCCCCACAGCTCCCCAGCCTCCCACCACCAGGAGGCAGCTAGGAGAGGCTTGTTACATTGCTCTACAGCCAAAATGCTTCTGAAATAAATGGAGTCCAACTTTACTAATTCTGGGTCACTCAGAATGAAAATGATGCTTAAAATTCTTGATTGGCTCTAGTTTTCAAGATATGCTATTGGGTCAGTATTTATGACCCTTGACTTGGGAATGGCGGAGAAGTGAGTTATAAAGGGACGGGATCTCAATTTAACCAGTAATGACTAAAATCCATCTTTGACTGGATCTATGAATAAATCTATGAATGGGTTTGGACAGTACTTGCTTTTTAGGCAAAACAATGAAGGATGCAATCTGAAGCTGGTATTGCCTCATACATGATATGAATTGCATCATGTTATTCCTAGAAGTCATGGATGATGCAATCATAATGAAGCTGAACCAATTGCCCTATATCAGCTCTAGAAATCATACAGTGTCGTGCTCTCTTATTTGTCAGTGTTTGATTTTGCAAAGGGACCCATTTCTCTTTAGCCAAAGTGAGCAGAGATGCCTCATACTTGTGTGAACAGTGCAGATAACTTCTGCTATGTTTGTGGTGAAGTGACTTTTGCATCACAAAAGTGCAGTAGAACCACAAAGTACTGCTGTTTTCTCTGCGAATGGGATAGTCGTGCAACAGATTCCCACTACATCAAGAAAGGTTGGCCACTCCGACAGTCATTGGAGCCTGGGAGGGAAAGTGTTCAGCATCCACCACTTGTTGAATCAAAGAAGATTTTGTTACCACCCTTACACATCAAGCTGGGGCTGATGAAGAACTTTGTCAAGGCCATTGACAAAACACAAGCAGCTCCGTGGAAAATTCCCAAGGTTAAGTGAAGCTAAGATAAAGGAAGGTGTCTTTATTGGTCCTCAGATTCATGAACTTCTTTGAGATGATGCATTTGACCATGCACTGCGTGGCAAGGAAAAGACGGCATGGAAAGCATTCCACTTAGTGGCAATACATTTTCTCGGAAACAACAAGGCAGACAACTACAGGTTGTTGGTGGAACACCTCCACAAGGCTTACAAAAGCCTTGGTTGCAACATGTCACTAAAGAGACATTTTTTGCACTCTCATCTAGATTTTTTTTCCACCCAACTGCGGAGCAGTGAGCGACGAGCACGGCGAGCGATTTCACCAGGACATTGCAACAATGGAGAACCGCTATCAGGGCAAATGGAGCCCATCAATGCTGGCAGACTATTGCTGGACAGTGACAAGAGATGCTCCATTTAATGAATACAAGAGACAAGCCAAGAAGCGCCGAGTAGACACTGAATAGGACTAAACTATGTACAGAATAGTTTTTTGCCTTTTGTTTCATAATACATTTAAGCTAGATAACCCTTTTGCTGATTTTTAAATTGTTACATAAACAGGAGAGGTGAAATATTATCATGTAAAGCAACCATAAACACACAAAAAGACCTAGGTTTAAAATTGATGATTACAACTCTGCTATCTATACAATATACATAGACATAAAATGTAAAAAACTTAAATATCTTAGAAACAGAAGCCAATCAGTTGTTTTAATTGTTATATTGGAATTGAGCAAATCAAAATAAATTCTAAATCGCACATTTGATCTCTGAAGCAGACGACTTCTGAAAAATTGTAGCCCAGTGTAAGCCAAGCAACCCCCTCCCTTGCTTTGTGCTGGGTGCCCAGATGTGGGCTTGTGTGTGTTGGAGGGGGGGGGGTGTTGTGAGCACACTCCAGTCAGGGAAGGGGTGGAGTTGGCCAAAGGGGAAGGTTGAATCTTTAGCAAAGAATTCCTTTCTCCTTTGTGTTAGCTAAGCGTTGCTGTTAAATGTCAGTAGACGAATGCAGCATTTGAAACAATCTGACTCTAACCCCACTGCCATCTCTGTTGCTGTAGTTCTCACACCCTCTCCTCTTGTCATGTCACCACAAAACATGGTGTCTTATTCCCATAGCGTCCTGTAGGTTAGACAGGACTTAAGTTTATAAGGGAAAAACTGAAGCATAACATCCCAAACCCCTCATTCCCAGCCCCAACCCAGAGCCCGCATCCCTAGCCGGAGCCCTCACACCCCTGCACCCCAACCCTTTACTCCAGCTCTCAGCCTCTCATCCCCAACCCCACCGCACACACTGCACCCCCAGACAGAGCCCTTTCACCCCACCTTCTGCCCTACCTCAGACCCCTCCACACTCCTAACACTTCAGCCTCACCCTGCCACACACCATCCATCTGCAGAATGAAGTTTGGAATGAGCACCAATAGACAGGTGAGGTGTCACACCTCACCTCTGTATTGGTGCACTCAGCAAAATTCATTCCGCACACGGACATAGCAAATTAGAGGAAACACTGCCCCTGACTTTCAACCTCTCTCTCAGATCTTGAATTTCATACATTGACTCATCAGAAGAAAGTGCTCTCAAGTGAGCTACAGACCAACAGTGGTTCATAGTAATTATTCAGCAAGTATTTTAGAAGACCTAGAACATTAGAGGAAATCATCACCTGCTAAGAGACAATTAATGGAGAGAAGCAGCAAGATTAATCCCGTACATTGGATTGGTTGTGACTTCTTTGCCTGATTTGAAAAAAGACCAAAAGGACCTGAGTCTCCTCGCTCACGATAGCCCCCTGCTCGGCCAATCACCACTGAGACTCTAAGGGGCGGGAGGCTGAGGGGTCTCACCAGATGTCCCAAAGGACAGCCCAGGTCACCATCACAGGGGATCACTCTCAGATCCAGCCCCACCTCTTGGTGAGGACCTCTGCAATGAGAGCAATACCCCTCCCCTGCCGCACTCCACACACATCCCTCCTCGGTAGAGGGAGGGAAGCTGGGAAAAGGGAAAAAAGAAGCAAGAGAAGAGGGGAAAGGAGGGAGGAAAGAGGAAAAGAGAAACGAAAAAGGACAAACCCCAATGTCCCCAGGGATTCCAACCATCAAAACCTAGGGAGGAAATCAAATTCTGCCACCTGAAGCCAGTGTTTCCTGGGCCTAGAATGCTGCCTGCGCCAGGTGGATCAGACTGAACAGGTTCCAAACCTCTCTGAGCCTCTTACCTTCTCAAAGGGAAGTTTCTTTTCAGCACAATCCATGGTAGGAAAGGAGAAAACTCCACAGTCTTTCCTCCTCATGCTCACATCCATGAATCTGAATTCTCTCTCAGCCCTCGAGGAGAGACCTCCCGAAGGAGACTTGCGGCAGCAAAGCCGGGGGCTCTCAGAGACAGACCTGGCCCTGCACCTCTGTCCTGCCCGGCTGATGTCGGGGTCTCTCTCTCTCTGAGGTCACCCCCTCCCCACCACCTTTGCCCAATAGGCCGCGGTCCTGCAAAAGGCCTATGTGATGTCACTGCCACACCCACCCCTCCCCTCAAAGCTGATGTCCTGCCCCTGGCCAGACTCGTTGGGTCTTTGAGTTGTTTCCCCTGGATCTGGGGTTGCCAACTTTCTGACCCAACAAAACTGAACACCCTCATCCCGCCCCTTCGCCGAGGTCCCGGCCCGCTCAATCCATCTCCCTCCGTCGCTCCCTCTCCCCCACACTCACTCACTCGCTCCTTTTCATCGGGCTGAGGAGGGCTGGGGAGGGTCCCTTTTCAACTGGGTGTTGTCGGGACAGACCTGGGAAGGAGGCTGCCTGCCAAACACCTTTAAGAGGAGCCGTCCCTCCCTGTCAGAAAATCATCTCCCTCCTTCACTTCAGTGATGGCTTCAATTGTTCCTTATCCCGGCAGAGCCGGAGGATTGAAAGCAGCAACATCAAACCCCTGTGCAGCTAGCAGGAATGGACACACACACTCCCTTGTATCTCAACAGATATTTAGTTTTACTCTTGGTAAACTACAAGGCTAAAGGGACGGGCAGTGGCACCACATCTAAGGAATGAAACACAACACAATCATCATCCTTATGCCCATCGGTGCCTCTTGATTCTTCCTTTGTCTCTCTCTGACCACCGTCGCCCTCTGTCGGTTCACTGAGAGTGCCACACTCACTGCTTCCGACACACAAAGACTCACACACACATCTTGCATGCAAAACCTCACCAAGGAGTCAGATGCACCTGCTGGTTCCCTGCACCCCTGTTCTACAGAATCCAATCCCAGGGAAAGCTTGTCGGGCCCACAGCTGGTGGGGAGTCCTGGGCTGGAGGATTTAACCTACAGTGACGGCACTCGCAGGAAAGATGCTGAACGAGTGCAAGTTAAACATTGGGAGCTCCGCTTCCAGTCCCCTTACAGCTCAGTCCATCTCTCCAGGAAAGGGGCACATCTGAATTCGCAGCTGACTCAGTCTAGCTGCGTAGTTCTTGTTTACACCCAGTCAGCTCTGAGGCCTGTTTCGCACCCTGGGTTTGAGGAGACCGTCAGAACCGACTCTCTGCAATAGCAAAAGGAGGAGGCCGTGTTATTGCTCCTGCCCCAGCACAGACAGACAACGAGGGAAATGGTCTGTGTTGGAGGGTGGGGCTCCCTGCCCTTGGCTAAAGACCAGCACCTCCCTTTTCCCTTTGTCACTCGTGAAGCTTTTCTTTCAGCAGCGAGCCCTAGAGCTCAGTTGCTGGAGCGCTGTGTTTGTCACTGACGCTCGGGGAGCTCCAACATCACTGGGCTCTTCTACCAGCAAGTCCAACGAAAGGACTGATTTCCTCATGTAGCCTGCTCCGGGACCGTCAAAAGGATCTTGTCCCATTCTTCTTCATGGAAGGCCATCTTGTAGCCTGCAACAACATCCATGGTGTGATGGCAGCCCTCAACATCGTTCACAGTCCACATGAGTGGAGACTGTTCGTTGGTTCATCGAAGACGAGTCTTAAAGATGTTTTACTGCATAATGGCAGTGTTTTGCCATCAATTCCACTTGGTCATGCAGTCCATATGAAGGAAACCTATGACAACATGAAACAACAACATGAAACCTCTCTGAGGCTCTTCTCTGCTCCACAGGGGCGTCTGTCTTCTCACTCAATTAGCAGTGGGAAAGGGGAAAACCCCAAGGAGGCTCCTCCTCGCGCTCACAGGCGTGACCCTGTATTCTCTCTCACTCCTCAAGGGGAGACCTTGAGAAGGAGACTCCCTGCAGCAAAGCCATTTCCCCCACCCTGCAGCCTCTTTACCTGCCCCTGCTCATAGACTCTCTGTGAGGTCACCGCTTCCCAACCTCCTTTGACCAATCAGTCCAGCTCCTGTAAAAGGCTAGTGTGATGTCACCGCCCTGGACAGCCCCTTTGCATCTTTGAGCTGCTCCTGCTGTGTCACCCCCACACCCCCACTCACTCAGTGTTACTTCTGGACACGAAGCAGGCGACACATGAAAACATCAGAGGCTGCTCAATGGGCCATACTTAGTTTTGCAGAGATTTGTAGACGTTAAGGCAAGAAGAGACCTTTGGATCATAGAATCATAGGACTGGAAGGACCCCAAGAGGTCATCGAGTCCAGTCGCCTGCACTCAAGGCAAGACTAAGTATTATATAGATAATCTCTGACAGGGCTTTGTCTAACCTGCTCTTAAAAATCTCCAATGATGGAGATTCCACAACCTCCCTAGGCAATGTATTCCAGTGCTTAACCACCCTGACTCTTAGGAAGTTTTTCCTAATGTCCAAACTAAATCTCCCTTGCTGCATTTTAAGCCCGTTACTTCTTGTCCTATCATCAAAGGTTAAAGAGAAAATGTTTTCTCCCTCCTCCTTGTAACAACCTTTTAGGTACTTGAAAACTGTTATCATGTCCCCTCTCAGTCTTCTCTTCTCCAGACTAAACAAACCCAATTCTTTCAATCTTCCCTCATAGGCCATGTTTTCTAGACTTTAATCACATTTGTTGCTCTTCTCTGGACTTTCTCCAATTTGTCCGCATCTTTCCAGAAATGTGGTGCTCAGAACTGTACACAATAATCCAGTTGAGGCCTAATGAGTGTGGAGTAGAGTGGAAGAATGACTTCTCGTGCCTTGCTCACAACACACCTGTCAATGCATCCCAGAATCATGTTTGCTTTTTTTGCAACAGCATCACACTGTTGACTCTTATTTAGCTTGTGGTCCACTATGACCCTTGGATCCTTTTCCGCAGTGCTCCTTCTTGGGCAGTCATTTCCCATTCTGTATGTGTGCAACCGATTGTTCCTTTCTATGTGGAGCACTTTGCATTTGTCCTTATTGAATTTCATCCTATTTACCTCAGACCATTTCTCCAGTTTGTCCAGATCATTTTGAAAATTCATCCTATTCTTCAAAGCACTGGCAACCCCTCGCAGCTTCGTGTCATCTGAAAACTTTGTAATGGTACTCTCTATGCCATGATCTAAATCACTGATGAAGATATTGAACAAAACCGGACCCAGAGCTGAGCACGGTGGGACCCCACTCGTTATGCCCTTCCAGCCTGACTGCGAACCACTGATAACTACTTTCTGGGAACAGTTTTCCAACCAGCTATGCACCCACCTTATAGTAGCTCCATCTAGGTTGTATTTCCCTAGTTTGTTAATGAGAAGGCCATGGGAGACTGCATCGAAAGCCTTCCTAAAGTCTAGATATAGCATATCTGCCGCTTCCCCCCATCCACAAGGTTTGTTACCCAGTCAAAGAAAGCTATTGGGCTGGTTTGACACGATTTGTCCTTGATAAATCCATGCTGGCTATTGCTTATCACCTTATAGATTCATAGATTCTAGGACTGGAAGGGATCTCGAGAGGTCATCGAGTCCAGTCCCCTGCCCTCATGGCAGGACAAAATACTGTCTAGACCATCTTGGATAGACATTTATCTAACCTACTCTTAAATATCGCCAGAGATGGAGATTCCACAACCTCCCTAGGCCATTTATTCCAGTGTTTAACCACCCTGACAGTTAGGAACTTTTTCCTAATGTCCAACCTAAACCTCCCTTGCTGCAGTTTAAGCCCATTACATCTTGTTTTATCCTTAGTGGCTAAGGTGAACAAGTTTTCTCCCTCCTCCTTATGACACCCTTTTAGATACCTGAAAACTGCTATCGTGTCCCCTCTCAGTTTTCTCTTTTCCAAACTAAACAAACCCAATTCTTTCAGCCTTCCTTCATAGGTCATGTTCTCTAGACCTTTAATCATTCTTGTTGCTCTTCTCTGGACCCTCTCCAATTTCTCCACATCTTTCTTGAAATGCGGTGCCCAGAACTGGACACAATACTCCAGTTGAGGCCTGACCAGCGCAGAGTAGAGCGGAAGAATGACTTCTCGTGTCTTGCTCACAACACACATGTTAATGCATCCCAGAATCACGTTTGCTTTTTTTGCAACAGCATCACCCTGTTGACTCATATTTAGCTTGTGGTCCACTATAACCCCTAGATCCCTTTCTGCCGTACTCCTTCCTAGACAGTCTCTTCCCATTCTGTATGCGTGAAACTGATTGTTCCTTCCAAAGTGGAGCACTTTGCATTTGTCTTTGTTAAACTACATCATGTTTACCTCTGACCATTTCTCCAATTTGTCCAGATCATTTGGAATTATGACTCTGCCCTCCAAAGCAGTTGCAATCCCTCCCAGTTTGGTGTCATCTGCAAACTTAATAAGCGCACCTTCTATGCCAATATCTAAGTCGTTGATGAAGATATTGAACAGAGCCGGTCCCAAAACAGACCCCTGCGGAACGACACTTGGTCTACCTTTCCAGCAGGATTGGGAACCATTAATAACTACTCTCTGAGTACGGTTATCCAGCCAGTTATGCACCCACCTTATAGTAGCCCCATCTAAGTTGTATTTGCCTAGTTTATTAATAAGAATATCATGCAAGACTGTATCAAATGCCTTACTAAAGTCTAGGTATACCACATCCACCGCTTCTCCCTTATCCACAAGACTCGTTATCCTATCAAAGAAAGCTATCAGATTGGTTTGACATGATTTGTTCTTTACTGGCTATTCCCTATCACCTTATCACCTTCCAAGTGTTTGCAGGTGATTTCCTTAATTACTTGCTCCATTATCTTCCCTGGCACAGAAGTTAAACTAACTGGTCTGTAGTTGTTTCCTGGATTGTTTTTATTTCCCTTTTTATAGACGGGCACTATGTTTGCCCTTTTCCAGTCTTCTGGAATCTCTCCCGTCTCCCATGATTTTCCAATAGCTAGAGGCTCAGATACCTCCTCTATTAGCTCCCTGAGTATTCTAGGATGCATTTCATCAGGCCCTGGTGACTTGCAGACATCTAACTTTTCTAAGTGATTTTTATCTTTTATTTTATCTTCTAAACCTACCCCCTTGCCATTAGGATTCACTATGTTAGGCATTCCTTCAGACTTCTCCGTGAAGACCGAAACAAAGAAGCCATTAAGCATCTCTGCCATTTCCAAGTTTCCTGTTACTGTTTCTCCCTCCTCACTGAGCAGTGGGCCTACCCTGTCCTTGGTCTTCCTCTTGCTTCTAATGTATTGATAAAAAGTCTTCTTGTTTCCCTTTATTCCCATAGCTAGTTTGAGCTCATTTTGTGCCTTTGTCTTTCTAATCTTGCCCTTGCATTCCTGTGTTGTTTGCCTATATTCATCCTTTGTAATCTGACCTAGTTTCTATATTTTATATGACTCCTTTTTATTATTTAGATCATGCAAGATCTCGTGGTTAAGCCAAGCTGGTCTTTTGCCACATTTTCTATCTTTCCTACCCAGCGGAATAGCTTGCTTTTGGGCCCTTAATAGTGTCCCTTTGAAAAACTGCCAACTCTCCTCAGTTGTTTTCCCGTCAGTCTTGATTCCCATGGGACCTTATTTATCAGCTCTCTGAGCTTACCAAAATCCGCCCTCCTGAAATCCATTGTCTCTATTTTGCTGTACTCCCTTCTACCCTTCCTTAGAATTGCAAACTCTAGGATTTCATGATCACTTTCACCCAAAGTACCTTCTACTTTCAAATTCCCAACGAGTTCCTCCCTATTTGTTAAAATCAAGTCTAGAACAGCTTCCCCCCAGTAGCTTTTTCAACCTTCTGCTGCCTGAGAGATTTCACCAGCAGGCACCTTTCACATTGGATGGTCCCCCCACCCTGGATGTCAGTAAGTGGGAATAGCAAATCACAGTCTCTGCAAAACCACACTAGGATCTGGGTAGAAGCATCCATGCTTATCTTCTAGATGTTTTCAGATGGATTCCTTAATTCTTTGCTCCATTATCTTTCCTGGCACAGAAGTTAAGCCGACTGGTCTGTAACTGCCTGGCTTGTCCTTATTTCCCTTTTTATAGATGGGAACTACATTTGCCATTTTCCAGTCTGCTGGAATCTCTCCCGTCTCCCATGACTTTTCAGCTATAATAACCAAAGTAAAACTAGCCCATTGGGTCTGTGAGCAGGTGAATCACCTCCCTCGCCCAGCAGCTCCCCCAGGGCAATGACCCAATGCCTCCCCCTCGCCACAGGGACAGAGGCTGAAAGTCCATCTGATGGCAGGTCAGGGGCTGGCGTGGAATGTGCTGGGATCTCGGCCTGGGCCCTAGTGGGGTAGGTGACCCCGTCACCCACAACCACACCCAGCAAGGCCTGCACCGATTTTCTCCCTGTCTGTGAGTCCCAGCAGAGAGACCAGGGACTCATTGGTCCATGGAGAATGAGCTCCTCTCCCCCAGCTGGGGGCTGCAAACCAGTGGTCAAGGGCAGCGGGTGAGGGGAGCTTGCACTAGCGCTCCTGCAGGGTCCCTCGTGTGGGGTGAACAGAGAAATCCAGTGTCCAGGGCTCTCAGGCCACGTGTCCATTCCACTGCAGGAGGGGATCTGGGAGCAGCCCGCGGGGACTGGGGCAGGAGTCGGGAAAGCAGCCGTCTGGGAGAAGGAGGGAATTCAGCTGTGCTGGGGAAGCTGGGCTGAGCAGAGATGCTGCTGCAGATGCAGCGAGTTCCCTGAGTACGACGCTGCAGCACTTTAACTACCTGGTTAATACAGAGGTTGCAGCTCAGCTGAGTAGTGTGCTGCACTCATTTTAATGGTGTTAGTGGCTTTGCCAGGGTATAAAACTGAGGTGCAGCTTCATCCTGGCCACACCCCTCTATCCCTGCTCCACCCCCTCCCCCTCCAGCCTGTCCATGCTCCCCCCCCTCCCGAGCACTCCTTGTGCCTGCAGCTGCTGCGGGGAGGCACAAGCGGCACCTGTGTGGGAGGAATTTCCCAGGGTGGGGGAGGGCTTTACCCCTTCCCTACAGCCCCGTTGGCCCACCCTGGGCAGCATGGGAGGCAGAGCACAGTGGTGGGCTGGGGCCAGATTTCAGGAATGTCTCTTGATGTAGGGTCCAAATATGGGATCCTGCCTTTAAGTGTGTAGGGGCTGGTTCTCTGAGGGGCTGGACACCTGCAGTGCCCACGGACTCCAGATGCAGCTGTGGCTGCAGTTGGAACAAGTTCCCTGCAGTCCTGGAGTTCAAAGAGAGAAACTGAGGTACCCAAAATTAGGCCATTGTTGTAAATTGAGGCCTTTCCGCCTTTCCCGTTAACAACAGTCGGTGGGCTAAGGCTCATTGTGAGTCACTGTTTATACTGGATCACGGCTGACCTGGGCCTGGTCGTAAGCAGAGGCCTGGCAGTGAAAGGTCCTGATTCCATCCCCAGCCTCCAGAGGCAGATGGTCCCCCAGGGATGGAACAACCCTGGGAATATTTTACACTCACAATCTTTCCCACGGGCTGGGCAATTCCACAGTCTCATTCACAGGGCTGAGAACCTCAGGGTTAAGTTGCACAAAGTGAAACTAACTGAAATATGCCCCCTGCTCTGCACACTGTGCAGTGCTGCCCTGGGGAGATGTGGCTTTAAGCTGCTGTCCCAGCCTCTTCCCACTCTCAAGAAGGACTGGGCCAAAAGAGATCTGATGAGGTTCAACAAGTGTTAGGATTTTTATCTCTCTAGGCCGATCTGATCAGAAGATCTCGGGGATCCTTACAGTTTATCTCCTGCTGAGTTCCCCTTTTAAGCCCAGCTATCAGAGCTGACTTTAATGAACTCCACACACACACAACTATAAAATAAACAACAACACTTTATTTGCTAAGAGGAGAGGAAGGAAGGGAAAGGGGAATGGATTAATGATTCTGGAGATTCGGAATAACACACAGGCACACACGTGCACTTATAATACAAGATGTTCTATCTTTACAGACATCAGCGATAAAGGGGTGCAGGATCCAGAAAAGAGAAGCCAGTAGTGAACACTGACCGTGGACGACAGATGAAACAGACAGGTACGTATCCCTATCTTAACTCCCACCCTAACCCGCTTTGCATCGTCCCGAGTGCACGATTGATCTAACTAATCGGACCAGGTCCGTGTATGCAAGTTTGCTTTCCCAAAACAACAACCAACCAACCCCAACTTAATTAGTAAGTAGCTATTGCAGGCCAGTGCCAAGATTGTACCGCACCAGGAGAGAGAGCAGCCACCTGCACCTCTGACGGCTCAAGAGCCAGTGCCCCTGGCCCCTCCCCTCATTGGTCTCTGTAGGGAGCTGTTGCTGGGCAAGGTCAGATTCCTGCTCTTCCCACTTTCCCGCCTTTTCTAGGTACTGAGGACCACGAACCTGACCCCCAATGGAGGTTGCCTTGTCCTTTTACCAACACAAAATGGCCTTTTGAGTTACAGAACTTATTTTAACTTTCATACAGAATAATTTGGCAAACATGTAAACTGAAATTAACAACAGCCCTCAATACACATCAGAGGATCCACACGGGAGAGCGCCCCTCTGAGTGCTGTGAGTGCGGGAAACTGTTCCGTCCGAAAGCAACCCTAATGACACAGCAGGCAGCCATACGGGAGAGAGACCCTCTCAGTGCTGTGAGTGCGGGAAAGGCTTCAGTGTGAGCTCAGCCCTCACTGTACACCAGAGAATTCACACGGGAGAGAGACCTTACCGATGCTGAGAGTGCAGGAAAAGTTTCACCCGGGGCCCACACCTTACAAGACATCAGGGTGTTCACAGGACAGCGACGCAGCGTAGAAACTCTGTGTAGGGCAGAGAAGAGACTTTTTAAAAAACACATTTGCTAATTCCCACATAGTGGCCTTTTGGGTTGTTTGCACCATTTGTATCATTCTGTTCTCTCATCTGCCTCGTGTGTCGCACACTCGTGCCTTTTACAGGTCGCCCTTCTCTGGGGTGGATCCTGTGCTCCTTGCGCCCAACTCCTTTCTCCTGTGAGTCATCATGGGAGCATTGCCCCTCCTGGCAAGGAGTTTCCATCAGCCCCAGGTGGGGAAATTGGGGTGACCACAAGTAGCCTCATTTCCCTTGGAGTCGGTGTGCTCAAGGTAGCTATCCTGATGTAAACACACCGCTCTGTTTGCAGTGCTGACATCGCCCAGGCACAGGGGTTGGGGTTAGCTGGCATCTTCCCCTTTGGCCTGTCCTAATGGACACCCATTTTCCTGGTCTGGACAATCCCTGAGCATCACGTTTATACTGTCACCCCAGTAGCAGAGCGATTGTTAGTCACCAAGTTCCCTCTTTGCTGGCAAAATGTCTCCTTCCCAGTTGTGCTCACGCTGGTACAGGTCGTGCTGGGCATTTTTCTTTTTTACCATTTTCCTTATTTAAAATGCATTTCCATATAACAAGGAGGAGCAGGAGCGGGGCAGATGTACCATTTCAGCCTCTGTGACGCCGGAAGGAAATGGGGCGAGTCGCAGGGATTCCCTCCTTCCCCATCCCCATCACTATAGCTGCTGACTCCAACCGCGCTGGCCTATGTCTGAGGCACAGTAGAGTTTATCCACCTGTATTTTGTCCCTCCCCCTCCCAAGAGTCTCTGCACTTAGTATCAATTTGATCCTGTATCCAGCTCATTGGAGCTGGAGTTGAAAGTGTCCCGGGTCTGGGTGGGGGATTCCAATGGTGCAGGAGGGTGCTCGGGCCGGGAGAGAGGACTCTTCCCAGCTGTCTCACCCTGCAGCAGCACCCAGGCTGGGGGGAGAGGCACCTCCCCCCCGTATCAGCTGCAGGGCTGGGGCCACAGGATAGGCGCCTCTCCTTGGCAAGGCCAGGGCTGGGTTCAGGTCTGGGCAAGGGCAGCTCAGGCACAGCTGGGTTCGGGCAGGTTGGAGGCTGGGATAGATTGGGGCTCAGGGAAGGGTGCCCCCCACTAGCCATGGCAGGCCCCCGGCTGGGTTGTCTGAGTGCCCATGCGGCACTAAGAAGGCTACTGGGTGGCTGTGCAGCTTACAGGGAACTCAGGCTACTTGTTCTGTACTGTAAGTGTAAGTGCTGTTACTTGGAGGAAGAAAAATCTGTTGTTGTTTTTTCACATGTATTGGAAGTTGAAAACTTGGTTTACAAGCACGGCCTTAATCACGGAGACACTCCCGACACCCACACACTCCTCCTTGTGTCTGCTTTGTGCGGTTAGACTTGAAGCCCCTTCCCCTAGGAGCTGTGTCTCGCGCTGTGTGTGTCTAATACAGCACCGAGCGCACTAGCGCCTCAGGCTATGGTGCAGCCTCTCAGGGCCGTCCTTACCCACATGCAAAGTACGCAGCCATGTGCGGCACCAGGACGTTTGGGGCACCACGTTTCCTGGTGCCCTGTGCAACTGCGTGTTGCTCCAGCCCCTGCTCTGGCTCTTCCCCAGGCCCCCGCCCCTGCTCCCCCCCACTCCCCTGAGGACTCCAGAAGCGGCCGGGCTGCCCTCACCCATAAGTAGCGCGACCCGGCTCCGGCCTGCCCCGCTCCCCGACTCCAGCCGCGCCGCCGGTGAGTGCTGGGGGGCGGTTCCCCCCGTGCCCAAGCCTGGGAGCTGGGGGAGCAGAGCAGGCTGGGGCCAGGTCACGCCACTTCCCACAGAAAGTAGCCAGACCCCATCTCCCATGGAGGCCTGGGGCGGAGCCCCACACAGACCCCCCATAGGGCACCAAAATCGCTCGGGATGGCCCTGCAGCCTCTGGCTGCTACTGTGTCAACAAGAATCCTGCTAGCAACAGGACCAATGACTGTTCAGTCAGAGCAGATGCTCCACGGGCAGGAAACCCCCAGATCTCAGGCTGAAGGGATACAGTGTGGGGGGAGTGGGGCAGAAAGAGCCTTTCTCGTCCCCACACAGGACAGTGAGGTGGATGTAGGGCGGAGAGGGGATGAGCAGGGCTTTAGGGCTCCTTATCTCTGTGGCCTCTTGACATCCCTGGCTCACTTGCCTGTGCCCAGCGTTGTCATCACAGCAATTGAGAGACGCTGCCCCTCCCCCCATCATTCTTCTTGGGGGGTCATTCTTGGCCCTTTAGAGTTCGGGGGGTGTTCACAGGACACTCGTAGGCCAGTTCGAGTCTCTCTCTGGCTCTGATGCAGGGAGCTCACAGTTCTCAGCCTCAGCTGTCTGGCTCTGAAAAGCAAACCCGGCAGCCTCCCAGCTCTTCCCCCACTCCCGAGTATATCTCACATCTCTGCAGGCATCAGGCAGTAACTTCATTCCCTGTCTCAGTCTCTGCCGCTCAGTGTGAGAATCCAGCTTGCATGCTCAGTGTTTTTGCTGAGAGAGATCGATAATTGCCATTGTTCAAACAATCTCACGACACGGGGATAGACAAAGGTTGAAGTGAAATAAGATTGAAAAAAGGCTCTTCAGGCAAATGATGGTTTGTCTAGTGAAGTCCTCAACAAATCTGAGCTACATCCTGTCAAACTAAGCTAATATCAAAGTATGTGACCAAACAGCCTTCACCAAGAGAGAAAATCCACAATTCAGGATGGGCAATAAAACGCTTGCACATTCATAAATTGACATCTCAGAAAATCTTTTAAGACTCAAAATCGGGGAAATAAATTTACCCTTTTTCTTATGAAGTAGCTAAACCTGCTTCACTATTCATCTCATTATTTGGCTGTATTAGTTACAAAAGTTTTAGCATCATTATATTAAAAGAAAGAGAGCGAAAACCCCCAAACGACCCATCTACAAATGCTCTGAACTAGCCTAGAATAAGTCCAGAAGCAATTTTCTGAATAGCTGGAACCAGGGCTATAAGATTGGACAGGTCACTCTGTGCTTTGAGGTTCAGTGGGAATTCCCTGCCCACTCCCACGTTTGACAGTTTCTTCTCCAACCCTCCAGAGACCGACTTAGGATCATAGAAGAATAGGGTTGGAAGAGACCTCAGGAGATCATCTAGTCTGTAGCAGTACATGGGATTCTTCCGTCCTAAGTACAGGACTCTGCACTTGTCCTTGTTGAACCTCATCATATTTCTTTTGGCCCAGTTATATGCTCTGGGGGCTGGAGGGAGAGCCCGTCTCCCACCACCCCATGTCCCCGAGGGGTGGGGTGTGTGACTGCTTTCCTCCGAAAGGGCAGCTGCACAGTTCACTCTCTGAGGCTGAGTTCCAGGCTGGTGGCCTGAGGGAGCGTTGGGGGCAGGGAGAGATTGAGCCAGCCCCTCTGGGTGGGGCGTCCATCCCCAAGTGACCAGCATGAGGACGTTCCTGCGCTAACAACATGACTTCCCCAGGGTGCTCCTGGGCACACTCACCTGCTGAGAGGGTTGCTCAGGGCTTTGGTTCTCTCCCACTGGAGCTTTCCTAGACATTTTCCATCTTCTTCAAAAGGCCTTTCCCTGTTTTCCTTTCCTGGAGCCCCCTCTAGGCCACCATCCCTGGTGCTCTCTAGGCCAGGTCTATGCTTTCCTCACCTGCACAACTCCGGCTGTGAACAATTGGAACAGCTTGTTCAGTGAGAGGTGCCTCTTCGACCCCTTTGTCTCTGAGGGCACTGGGCAGGCTGCCTTCCGCTGCACGGCAGGAGTTCATCTCAGCACCTCCCTTTGCTGCTGGAGACACGCCGCTTCCCTCTACTGCCGGGGTGTCAGAGAGACTGTCTCTGTCTCCCTTAGTAGCTTCTGGGATTTCCCCCCTTCTCCCTGGGATCTCAACACAAAGATGCATTTTGGCTGCGGGTGATCACTTCCACACCCTGAGCCACATAAAAAAATAATTCCCAATAAGCATGTCAGCGGGGAAGTCGTCCACCGCCCCCACTTGTCAATCACTTTGTAAACCATCATCTTCTGTGTGCACCATGGCTAAAGGGACAAAACGCCTAGATCGTCTTCTTAACCCAAGCTCTGCCCTTGCGCCAGGCGACAGGTCAGATTTTGGAAACACACTCGACTTAACCAGAGAATTTGTGTCCCTGTATCTTTCCATCCTGTTCCTACTCTGTCATGGATTTACCAGCCGTAATAGGCGTCTTCTCTATCTCTGCAGAGCCAACCCTCTCAAACCCTTTCAAGTAATCCTCAGGTGCAGTGGTTTCCCCAGGAATTGAAATTATGGGGGTGTTCGAATTTACAGGGGGGGTGTCAGGACCAATGAGATATATAAAAAAGATATGAATAAAGTAAATGTTTTGTTAGGATTATGCAAATTTAACATAAGAATAATGCAAGTTACACCAAAACACATAACAGATCTAGATTTCTAAAAAACCATACATTTAAAAAAAATGTATTTAATTTAAATTGACTTTTGAAAAGTAAGCCATCATAGGGTAAGAGGAAAGTCCTCTCATGGATCAGTAACTGGTTAAAAGATGGGAAACAAAGGGTAGGAATAAATTATCAGTTTTCAGAATGGAGAGAGATAAATAGTGGTATCCCTGAGGGGTCGGTACTGGGACCAGTGCTGTTCAACATATTCATAAATGATCTGGAAAAATGGGTAAACAGTGAGGTGGCAAAATTTGCAGATGATACAAAATTATTCAAGATAGGTAAGTCCCAGGCAGACTGCGAAGAATTACAAAGGGATCTCATGAAACTGGGTGACTGGGCAACAAAAATGGCAGATGAAATTTAATGTTGATAAATGCAAAGTAATGTACATTGGAAAACAATCTCAACTATACATACAAAATGAAGGAGTCTGAATTAGCTGTTAACACTCAAGAAAGATCTTGCAGTCATTGTGGATAGTTCTCTGAAAACATCCACTCAGTGTGCAGCGGCAGTCAGTGATTCCCAACATTCTGTTTGCTTTTTTAAAAAGAACAGGAGCACTTGTGGCACCTTAGTGACTAACAAATTTATTTGAGCATAAGCTTTCGTGGGCTACAGTCCACTTCATCGGATGTAGCCCACGAAAGCTTATGTTCTTTTTGCAGTACAGACTAACATGGCTGCTACTCTGAAACCTTTGCATTTTAAAGAAAGTGATAGATAATAAGACAGAAAATATCATATTGCCTCTATATAAATCCATGGCACATGTACACCTTGAATACTGTGTGCAGATCTGGTTACCCCATCCCAAAAAATACATACTGGAAATGCACAAAGTACAGAGATAGGCAACTAAAATGATTAGGAGTATGAAATAGGAGAAGAAATTAAAATGACTGGGAATATTCAGCTTAGAAAAGAGATGACTAAGGGGGGATATGCTAAAGGTCTATAAAATCTTGACTGATGTAAAGAAAGTGAACAAAGTAAATGTTTTGTTAGGATAATGCAAATTTAACATGAGGAAAATGCAAGTTACACCAAAACACATAACAGATCTAGATTTCTAAAAAAATATATAATTTAAAAAAAATGTATTTAATTTAAATTGACTTTTGAAAAGTAAGCCATCATAGGGTAAGAGGGAAGATCCTCTCATGGATCAGTAACTGGTTAAAAGATGGGAAACAAAGGGTAGGAATAAATTATCAGTTTTCAGAATGGAAAGAGATAAATAGTGGTATCCTTGAGGGGTCAGTACTGGGACCAGTCCTATTCAACATATCCATCTGGAAAAATGGGTAAACAGTGAGGTGGCAAAATTTGCAGATGATACAAAACTATTCAAGATAATTAAGTCCCAGGCAGACTGCGAAGAGCTACAAAGGGATCTCACACAACTGGGTGACTGGGCAACAAAATGGCAAATTAAATTCAGTGTTGATAAATGCAAAGTAATGCACATTGGAAAGCAATCTCAACTATACATACAAAATGATGGCATCTGAATTAGCTGTTAACACTCAAGGAAGAGATCTTGGAGTCATTGTGGATAGTTCTCTGAAAACATCCACTCCATGTGCAGCAACAGTCACAAAAGCAAACAATGTTGGGAATCATTAAGAAAGGGATAGATAATAAGACAGAAAATATCATATTGCCTCTATATAAATCCATGGTACGTGCACACCTTGAATAGTGTGTGTAGATCTGGTCACTCATCCTAAAAATATATATATTGGAATTGGAAAAGGTACAGAGATGGGCAACTAAAATGATGAGGGGTATGAAACAGGAGGAGAGATTAAAGTGACTGGGAATTTTCAGCTTAGAAAAGAGATGACTAATGGGGATATGATAGAGGTCTACAAAATCTTGACTGGTGCGAAGAAAGTGAATAAGGAAATTTTATTTAATTCTTCACATAACACAAGAACTAGCAATCACCCAATGAAATTAATAGGCAGCAGATTTTAAAAAACAAAAGAAAGTATTTCTTCACACAATATAAAGTCAACCCAGGGAACTCTTTGCCAGGGGATGCTGTGAAGACCAAAACTATAACAGGATTTTAAAAAGAACTAGATAAATTCCTGGAGAACAGGTCCATCTGTGGCTATTAGCCAGGATGAGAGGGATGCAACGCCATGCTCTGAGTGTCCCTAGCCTGTTTGCCAGAGGCTGGGAATGAGCAACAGGGGATGGATCACTTGATGATTCCCTGTTCTATTCATTCCCTCTGAAGCACCTGGCCTTGACCACTGTTGTAAGACAGGGTACTGGGCTAGATGGACCATGGGTCTGACCCAGTATGACCATTCTTATGTAAAAATTAATTATAATAAAAATGTTTAGTACAGAAACTCCCCAACATAATGACCTCCCAAGATAGCAACAATGTGAGATAACAACCTTGGCAAATATTGCATTTTAAAAATCTTGGCCTACTGGGAAACATATTTATATAAGTTTCCATTCCCAGTCACAAATCTAGCATTCTGGAGCAAACTGACTAAAATATAGTCCAACAAACAAATGTTTATTTAACATACCCCTCACTTTTCCCTCCACCACTCCACTCACCGGTGTTGTCCTTGGTCAATGGAGACTCAGAGTTCAGAGGTGCTTTCACGTGAGTACACCTTCCAGGTGGGGGACAAAAAGGCACAGTTTGCTCTGGCCACGGCTGTTCGTTGTGCCAGCGTTCACTCCACCGCTCTGTTGCCAATGGCCCTGCACAGTCACCTTCTGCTGTCACCTACCACTGTGACCGCTGCGAGTTGGTCTCTTGAGGTTCCACCAGCTCTCAGTGATTTCAGCTGAGCTCTCAGTGCGGGAACCTCGCTGCTAGTGCAGTCTGGGCTGTCTCTTACACAAAAACACTGTACCCACAGGAACACTGTCCCCACAACAGGACTAAGCACTTAGACCTGATTGTCAGTGATTTCAACTGCAGTGGTCACTTAACAGAACAAAAGACTATCTATTGGAGCCTAATCAGCTCTGTCTTTAAACAGTGGAGAGGGACAGGTCCCCACCCTCTCTCTTGATGCCTTCAAATCATCACAGGCTAAGCACAGTTCTACTGCCCTTTACTCATACAATAAGAACAACATTTCATCCCTTTTCCCCCCACATTCAAGTGGTTTGTAATCCAACCCCAGCCAAAATCTATCACTTGGGCTTTGGCTACACTTGCATTTCAAAGCGCTGCCACGGCAGCGCTTTAAAGCGCTAAGTGTAGTCAAAGCGCCAGCGCTGGGAGAAAACTCTCCCAGCGCTGTCCGTACTCCACCTCCCTGTGGGGAATAACGGACAGCGCTGGGAGCTCCCAGCGCTGGGGCTTTGACTACACTGGCGCTTTGTAGCGCCGCAATTTGCAGCGCTGCAGAGGGTGTGTTTTCACACCCTGCTGCAGCGCTGCAAATTTGTAAGTGTAGCCAAGCCCTTAGACAACACAGCTCTGTTTGCTGCATACCTAGGTAGATTAGGTGTGAATGTAAATATAATCTGGCCCTGAAGCCTTAGCCCCCAGCTCATCACTAGCTGTCAGGGAGAACTCATTTAGACTTTGCTTACAAATCAGCATTTGAAATTATTAGGTTGGCCAACATCACCGAAATGAATGCACTGACATCATAAAAAACAGCTGTATAAGGAAGCAAGGAAGCTAGTCTATGTTCATACTTTTCAAATCTATTATACTTTTTCAGATACACATATTTTATCATAGACTATATAAGCTTTTAAAGTGTGTATTAATGTTTCAGTTTAAATTCAGATTTCCAAACAGTCACTAAATTGGTATGTAACTAGCTCACAAAACTAGGGGGGGTGTTGGGAAAATTCAGGGGGGGTGTAGGGAAATCACTGCTCAGGTGCCTCTGGGGTTTCTGTGCTGAGGACAGTGAATGAATGTGAACTGGCTGAAGCTTGTTTTTTCTCAGCTCAGGGCCCTGATTTCTCTGGTGCGCTGGGTAGTTCCACTGATCACACTTCCTCAGGCTCCTCCCTGACTGGAGATTTGTAATGGGAATTACTAGGAGAGGAATGATCCTGGGGAAGTCAGTGCCTAGCCTCCCAACCCTGCTCCTTTGGCTTTGTTTAATGAACAGATGAAAGATAAGAGCATTGTACTCAATACGTTCAGTGTTCATACAATCTCGGTGCACACTGGATTTGAAAAGTTGTCCTTCTTCATCCACGAGTGTCCATTTGAAATCAGAGGATTCATAATGCCCCATGGGCTACTTCCCTGTGATACACAGGGTCACACACATCGTGGTGAATAGGAAAGATGACTAAATAATCACAGTGGGTTTCACCCCCGTGGGATCACCTGTAAGGATTTTTCCTTCCTTTAAAGAGGGCAGGACCCAAACCCCATTCAGAAGACGTGGGGAATCTTACAGTAAATTTTTCCCACCTGGTCCCCTTTGTAAAGCCCGTCTATGGGAGCTTCCCTTAGCACAAGAAAATAAGGCCACGCAGTGGTAACCACACAAACAAGACTTTATTTCCTATGGGGAAAAGGGCTAGGATAGGACAGAGAAGGGGCAGATTAACAAAAACTTTAACTCTGGAAATGCTCCACTCTCCCAAACAGTTACACCCAGGGGGTAATGTTGATGTTCTCTCTCTTCTCTTGCAAGGACAGTGGTGGATGGCTGCTGCTCTCTTGACATTGGACGTTAGGGATGGACTTCGATGCTGGACACAGGAACGGGTGAGTAGACCTAACTAAAACCCCTCCCTATCCCTCTTTGCGTCGTCTCTGCCTGGATGTTAGACCCTATCTACGTGGATTCAATCCGTGCGTGGGTGTGTGCTTCCCATCCCAAAATAATAGAGCACATGGCAAAAGGTCACCACATTCTTTTCCCAAGTCCAAGATGGCCACCTTATAGATAACGCAAAAGGTACATGCCTTTCTTCCCTTCTTTTACTAAAATTTGGCAGGGGCAACTAGCATTTTACAACCTGGAGACTGGATTTGACCAATCGGGGAATGAACGGGGACAGGGTGACCCATCTCGAAGGGGGTTGTGTATCCCCTCTGAGAACTCCTCCGTCTGTCCTCTACCAATTGAAGTGGGCGTCATCCCTGTAGGACCACCCCGAGAGGGGATTTGACCAAACATGGAAGTAAGGTAGCGGAGTGACCTGCCCGCAACAGGATCCCGTGGTCCCTCTAAAAAGTCCTCACACCACCCTCTAGCAATTGTCGATGGTTTCACTCCCACCTTGGGCCATCACAGAAGGAAACATGTACCAATCAGAACAGATATAGCCCGAAGGTCGAGGCCATGATTTCCGCAAAACACATCCTTGGAACGAGTCGGCTTCTTCCGCGCAGTGTTGGGTTGCAACTTCCAGGACGATGCTGCCAGTCACGCAAACATGGAGCTCCGGAGATCAGCGGCTTCTGGCCTAGGCCTTCGGGCACTACCTATTCTGATCAGTACGTTTCCCTTCTGGGATGGCCTAAGGGGTGAGTGTGAAACCCTGATCGATTAGCAGAGGACGGTGGGGGGATTTCATGGAGGGGTGATGGGCCCCTCTTACGGGCAGGTCACCCCACCACGGCACTTACCCTGTCTGGTGAAATCCCCTCTCTGGTTGCTCCTAAGGGGATGAGGCCCACCCCAACTGGGGTGAGTTCTTGGAGGGGTTACATGACCCACTTCCGGATGGGTCACTCTGCCCCAGAACTTTCCCCCATTGCTCAGATCCATTCCTGAGGCAGATCGATGGAGATAAAACACCCCCAGATTGGTAGAGGAGTGGGAGGAGCTCTTAGAGGGGTCACATGCCACTCCTTGCTTCTGCTCACATTTGCATCTTGACCCCGAAAGTCTTATGTCATGGGGTCAGTCTCCTGGTGACAGACGAGGGATGCCTCAGAGATGAAGGGGCGAGGTCCCTTGGCTGGAACCAAATAACTGCCCTTAGCCTCAGTGTGGTTTGGCCTAATGGCCACAGTCAAAATGGCTGCCCTCCCCCTCAGGGCTGTGTGGCCCAGAGACCAGAGTCCGTGCAGCCGCCCTCTCCGTTGGGGCTGTGGGGTCCAGAGACCAGAGTCCGTGCGGCCGCCCTCCCCCTCGGGGCTGTGGGGCCCAATGACCAGAGTCCGTGCGGCCGCCCTCTCCAGCGGGGCTGTGGGGCCCAGAGACCAGAGTCCGTGCAGCCGCCCTCTCCGGCGGGGCCGTGTGGCCCAGAGACCAGAGTCCGTGCGGCCGCCCTCTCCGTCGGGGCTGTGTGGCCCAGAGACCAGAGTCCGTGCGGCCGCCCTCTCCGTCGGGGCTGTGGGGCCCAGAGACCAGAGTCCGTGCAGCCGCCCTCTCCGTCGGGGCTGTGGGGCCCAACGACCAGAGTCCGTGCGGCCGCCCTCTCCGTCGGGGCTGTGGGGCCCAACGACCAGAGTCCGTGCAGCCGCCCTCTCCGGCGGGGCCGTGTGGCCCAGAGACCAGAGTCCATGCGGCCACCCTCTCCGTCGGGGCTATGGGACCCAACGACCAGCGTCCGTGCAGCCGCCCTCTCCGTCGGGGCTGTGTGGCCCAATGACCAGAGTCCGTGCGGCCGCCCTCTCCGTCGGGGCTGTGGGGCCCAACGACCAGAGTCCGTGCGGCCGCCCTCTCCGGCGGGGCTGTGGGGCCCAAAGACCAGAGTCCGTGCGGCCGCCCTCTCCGTCGGGGCTGTGGGGCCCAGAGACCAGAGTCCGTGCAGCCGCCCTCTCCGTCAGGGCTGTGTGGCCCAACGACCAGAGTCCATGCGGCCTCCCTCTCCAGCGGGGCCGTGTGGCCCAGAGACCAGAATCCGTGCGGCTGCCCTCTCCGTCGGGGCTATGGGACCCAACGACCAGAGTCCGTGCGGCCGCCCTCTCCGTCGGGGCTGTGTGGCCCAACGACCAGAGTCCGTGCGGCTGCCCTCTCCGTCGGGGCTGTGGGGCCCAATGACCAGAGTCCGTGCGGCCGCCCTCTCCGTCGGGGCTGTGGGGCCCAACGACCAGAGTCCGTGCGGCCGCCCTCTCCGTCGGGGCTGTGGGGCCCAACGACCAGAGTCCGTGCAGCCGCCCTCTCCGGCGGGGCCGTGTGGCCCAGAGACCAGAGTCCATGCGGCCACCCTCTCCGTCGGGGCTATGGGACCCAACGACCAGCGTCCGTGCAGCCGCCCTCTCCGTCGGGGCTGTGTGGCCCAATGACCAGAGTCCGTGCGGCCGCCCTCTCCGTCGGGGCTGTGGGGCCCAACGACCAGAGTCCGTGCGGCCGCCCTCTCCGGCGGGGCTGTGGGGCCCAAAGACCAGAGTCCGTGCGGCCGCCCTCTCCGTCGGGGCTGTGGGGCCCAGAGACCAGAGTCCGTGCAGCCTCCCTCTCCAGCGGGGCCGTGTGGCCCAGAGACCAGAATCCGTGCGGCTGCCCTCTCCGTCGGGGCTATGGGACCCAACGACCAGAGTCCGTGCGGCCGCCCTCTCCGTCGGGGCTGTGTGGCCCAACGACCAGAGTCCGTGCGGCTGCCCTCTCCGTCGGGGCTGTGGGGCCCAATGACCAGAGTCCGTGCGGCCGCCCTCTCCGTCGGGGCTGTGGGGCCCAGAGACCAGAGTCCGTGCGGCCGCTCTCTCCGGCTGTGCAGTCTAGTGGCACATTGGGGAGGTGGGCTGCCACCCAAGGATGGATGGTGGCCAGGGTAGGGGGACCCGGACCCTTGTTACTCTTCCCCGGGTCCTAGCCCAGGGCCTTGTCCATGGCCAGTGTGTTCGGCCTTGAGTCAGTGGGGATCCAGCCAGAACATCTGACGTCACTCAGCATGACGGTGGCTAGTTCTCCCAGGTTACTTCCTACGAGATGTCTCTAGGCCATGGGCTGGGGGTCTCTGGGCTCCCGGCGTGGGAATCTCCCAGAGACTCCGAGCTCCCTTGCACGTCTGCAGGCACCTGGGGATGGGGTTGGGTCTCAGCACCTCGGGGCTCTGCAGTCAGGGGCTTCAGCTGCTTCTGGACTGGAGCCTACAATGTGCATCCTCCATTTTCGGCATCTGCCTAGACTGAGCTGAGCTGCTCCCTGTCACACTGGTGCTCCAGTTGTAGCATGTCCGGCAGGGTTGGGGAGGGGCTTGGCTTCCACCGCCTAGACTGTGAGGTTATGTGTGCCTGGTGCACCCCGGCACATCCTGCTCTGCCTCTTCTCTCTCCTCCTTCCCATGCAACAGCTGCTTTGGCGTCTCCCAAGAGATGTGATCAGTGGTGGGCTCAGTTGGCTCCTGTTAGCCTCTAGATGTTTGTAAGAGGGAGAAATGGCAGGAACACAAATCAGAAGAACAAAACCTTCAAGCAGGGTAGTTTTCCACAGCACAAAACCACCGCACTTTGCTAACGCTCCTTTGTAACTTCCCTGAGAGCTGGCATTGCGTAAAGAGAGCACCCAACCTCCCACAACCTCCGCTACCCTGTGGGCTGGCAATGGATAAAGGGAGTCTGGGAGACTTTCTCCTCTCTCCGCCTGGCTCTGATGACTGAGGGAATCGCATGCGAGAAGCTCTGTGAATGTAGGGCTCTGTGCAGTGGGGAGAGATGTCAGACATGGAGCCCAAAGGTGGGGTTGTCCTGACTCTGCAGTAACTTCATTACAGTGAGAGAGATTTCAGAGCTCAGCTACAGGGTTCTGCCCTGTAACCGTGTGTGGGGCTGAGGCAGAAGTGGGGCAGTGATGGACTCATGAAAGGAGTAGGGCTAAGGGGGGGCCCCGTGGTACAGCCGCTAAAGCCCCTGTGTGCTGCGTTCCAGCCAGGCCGGCTCTGCCTGGCTAGGGTGGGGCGAGGCGGCTCCGCGTGCTGCCGTTCCTCTCCCCCCCGCAGCCGCAACGCCGCAATGAGCACCGCGCTGGGAACCTCTGTCCGGGGAGGTAGCTCAGTGGTTTGAGCATTGGCCTGATAAACCCAGGGTTGAGAGTTCAACCCCTGAGGGGGCCATTTGGGGATTTAGTTGGGGATCGGTCCTGTGTTGAGGAGGGGGTTGGACTAGATGACCTCCTGAGGTCCCTTCCAACCCTGCTAGTGACAGTCTATGAGCTGCTCTTGCCTGTAGGCTCCGCCCCCTACAGCTCCTGTTGGCTGCGAATCGTTAATCCCGCCCTGGCCCTGCCCCTAGCTGCTCCTCACTCTGGCTCCAACCCTTGGCTCTCCTCGGCTCGACCACCACCACCCTGCCCACTAGGCCCCACCACCTCTGCTCCAGCCACTGGGCCCAACCGTCCATGCTCTGGTGTCCAACACCAGCGATATGTAGGAGTCGTTCACCTCACTGCTTTCCATGCGCATGGCCCTGACTTTGTCAGCTCTGTGTTTCATCTGCCATTGTGCTGCGCAGTCGCATGGCTTTATTAGATCCCTTTCCACTTCTTCAAAGTCTTCTCTACGCCTCACTGACCTACACAATTTTCTGTCATCTGCCAGTATCCACCTCGTTGTTCAGTCCCTGTTCCAAAGACGCTGTTGTACGTACCATAGCAGGACAAAGAGGTCTTCTGTGTCGGTCCCGGTTCCCTAGTCGAATGCGGAGCCCGACATGAGATTTCCAAGCTTCTGCAGCCATTTGTAATATCTATTGAGGATGTGCCCTGTGGTCCTGTCACATGTCAAAGGCACTTCCTGAAAAGCTGAAACAAAGAGGAAACGGGTTGAAAGCCCCATGGTGCTGATGTGACTGGTGCCTAGGAAACCTCCCCTTCAGATGGCCATTGCCACATGCTATTAGCTACCCAAGAGTCTGCGGGCAAGAAACAGCAACTCAGCTACTCCCAAAATAGCCCTGGACAGAGAGGAGACCCCATTCTGTGCGTAACTTCCCCCTCCCCCAGCATACACACATCCACACGCTAAAACACAGGCAGGTGGGGGCAACTCTGCTTGGGATGGAACAGAAAAGTGACAGCAGCAGAGGTGTTAAATGATCCAACATTTACGCACAGATCTGCAGAGAGATTTAGACTCCTAATGTCTACTGAAATCCTGTGTGGCCCTGTGCCTTCATTCCTTAAGAGGTCACAGGGAAAGATGTTTCCAATGGGCACTCAGGGGATTTCCTGTGAGTTGATAACCAAGTTCTGAGTGGTTCCCTGGCCTGAAATCTCTCCATTACAGGGAGGGCAAGTGATGAATCTTTCCCTACAGAGGGTAATTGTCATCCTCATCATTGCCCTTAATAATAACAACAGCCCTTTTCAATTCTGTCAGGCCTTCCTTTAGAGACGTTCTGACCTCTAAGAAGACAGTCTCCCCAAACAGCTCTAAGGCTATGTCTATTCTAGGAGCTAGGGATGGAATTCCCCTGCTCCCGTACACATATTGTGGCACCTCGATCAAAGCTCGCGTGACCATCCTTCTTCCTTAAACACTGTCCTTAGACAGAGAGGGACACATTCCAACCTGTGTTCAGGCCCTGTGCTGCACCCCTGTACTTCCCACAGAGGCACAAACACACAGAGGTATTTCCTTACCTTCATACAGGCGGGAGATGCCATCTTCAGTCACTGTTTCAGACAACAAGTCACAGTAATGGTGGATAGTATTTCCTAGACAGACAATGAATCTCATTACTTTTCAAATCCTTTGCTGAAAACTGCGAAAGATGCAGCCATTCTCCCAAGACAGCCCTTGGGAAATTAAATACATTCCTTACACCTGTTCCCAAAGCACATTAGATAAAGCATCAGAAGCCTAGAAGTCACTGAGAGACTGATTTCCAAAGGAGATTGAATTCACATCATGCTGGTTTCCCCTAGGCGCAGCCAAAGAGTTGTTGTGGGCAGGGGAAGTTGGTGCGGTCAATAGAGCTAAGTTGCTCCCTTCATCTTGGAAGACATGTTAATTTTTTCTCTCTCTCTATCACACACACACACATACACCCACACACAGAGGGCCGGCTTTAGGCAGTGCGGGGCCCAATTCAAACAGTTTCGACGGGGCCCCGGCAAGGATGACAAAACAACAACAACAACAACCACATATATAAAAAAACACGTGGGGCTTGTACTCACCGGGTGGCGCTCTGGGTCTTTGGCAGCACTTCGGCGGTGAGTCCTTCACTTGCTCCAGGTCTTCGGCGGCACTGAAGGACCCACTGCCGAAGTGCCGCCGAAGACCCAGAGCGCCGCTAGGTGAGTAAAAATTAAAAAGACGCCTCTAGCCAGGGAAGGGATCCTCACTGGGTGCAGGGCCCTCTTAGGCGCCCCCCCCCCCCCACACACACACTTACTTTCAGGATTCTGGGGCTGTCGGAGGGAACAGAGCAGCAGTCTAGAAAAGGGCTTTGAAGGAAGCAGTTCAAGAAAGCTCGAGTGAAGTTGCTCTGCTTACCAATGAACAGGGCTGCAGAATGTCTGATTGTTGTCTGTGAGCTTTCCAGGTACTCTAAGGCCTGGAACAGGAATTTGGGGATGTGGCTCTTGTTGTTCTGCATCTAGGAAGAAAGGAGGAAGAAACGCACAATATACAAATGACATGTTCTTCCCACAGCGACTAGTCCAGGGAAGCCAAAGCATAGAGCCAGGTCATGGCAACAGCCAGTATGAGCCCATGCGCCACAGCAGCACCTCTCTGGAGTTACTATTGTGTTTTTCCCACCTGGTCCCCTTTGTAAAGCCCGTCTATGGGAGCTTCCCTTAGCACAAGAAAATAAGGCCACGCAGTGGTAACCACACAAACAAGACTTTATTTCCTATGGGGAAAAGGGCTAGGATAGGACAGAGAAGGGGCAGATTAACAAAAACTTTAACTCTGGAAATGCTCCACTCTCCCAAACAGTTACACCCAGGGGGTAATGTTGATGTTCTCTCTCTTCTCTTGCAAGGACAGTGGTGGATGGCTGCTGCTCTCTTGACATTGGACGTTAGGGATGGACTTCGATGCTGGACACAGGAACGGGTGAGTAGACCTAACTAAAACCCCTCCCTATCCCTCTTTGCGTCGTCTCTGCCTGGATGTTAGACCCTATCTACGTGGATTCAATCCGTGCGTGGGTGTGTGCTTCCCATCCCAAAATAATAGAGCACATGGCAAAAGGTCACCACATTCTTTTCCCAAGTCCAAGATGGCCACCTTATAGATAACGCAAAAGGTACATGCCTTTCTTCCCTTCTTTTACTAAAATTTGGCAGGGGCAACTAGCATTTTACAACCTGGAGACTGGATTTGACCAATCGGGGAATGAACGGGGACAGGGTGACCCATCTCGAAGGGGGTTGTGTATCCCCTCTGAGAACTCCTCCGTCTGTCCTCTACCAATTGAAGTGGGCGTCATCCCTGTAGGACCACCCCGAGAGGGGATTTGACCAAACATGGAAGTAAGGTAGCGGAGTGACCTGCCCGCAACAGGATCCCGTGGTCCCTCTAAAAAGTCCTCACACCACCCTCTAGCAATTGTCGATGGTTTCACTCCCACCTTGGGCCATCACAGAAGGAAACATGTACCAATCAGAACAGATATAGCCCGAAGGTCGAGGCCATGATTTCCGCAAAACACATCCTTGGAACGAGTCGGCTTCTTCCGCGCAGTGTTGGGTTGCAACTTCCAGGATGATGCTGCCAGTCACGCAAACATGGAGCTCCGGAGATCAGCGGCTTCTGGCCTAGGCCTTCGGGCACTACCTATTCTGATCAGTACGTTTCCCTTCTGGGATGGCCTAAGGGGTGAGTGTGAAACCCTGATCGATTAGCAGAGGACGGTGGGGGGATTTCATGGAGGGGTGATGGGCCCCTCTTACGGGCAGGTCACCCCACCACGGCACTTACCCTGTCTGGTGAAATCCCCTCTCTGGTTGCTCCTAAGGGGATGAGGCCCACCCCAACTGGGGTGAGTTCTTGGAGGGGTTACATGACCCACTTCCGGATGGGTCACTCTGCCCCAGAACTTTCCCCCATTGCTCAGATCCATTCCTGAGGCAGATCGATGGAGATAAAACACCCCCAGATTGGTAGAGGAGTGGGAGGAGCTCTTAGAGGGGTCACATGCCACTCCTTGCTTCTGCTCACATTTGCATCTTGACCCCGAAAGTCTTATGTCATGGGGTCAGTCTCCTGGTGACAGACGAGGGATGCCTCAGAGATGAAGGGGCGAGGTCCCTTGGCTGGAACCAAATAACTGCCCTTAGCCTCAGTGTGGTTTGGCCTAATGGCCACAGTCAAAATGGCTGCCCTCCCCCTCAGGGCTGTGTGGCCCAGAGACCAGAGTCCGTGCAGCCGCCCTCTCCGTTGGGGCTGTGGGGTCCAGAGACCAGAGTCCGTGCGGCCGCCCTCCCCCTCGGGGCTGTGGGGCCCAATGACCAGAGTCCGTGCGGCCGCCCTCTCCAGCGGGGCTGTGGGGCCCAGAGACCAGAGTCCGTGCAGCCGCCCTCTCCGGCGGGGCCGTGTGGCCCAGAGACCAGAGTCCGTGCGGCCGCCCTCTCCGTCGGGGCTGTGTGGCCCAGAGACCAGAGTCCGTGCGGCCGCCCTCTCCGTCGGGGCTGTGGGGCCCAGAGACCAGAGTCCGTGCAGCCGCCCTCTCCGTCGGGGCTGTGGGGCCCAACGACCAGAGTCCGTGCGGCCGCCCTCTCCGTCGGGGCTGTGGGGCCCAACGACCAGAGTCCGTGCAGCCGCCCTCTCCGGCGGGGCCGTGTGGCCCAGAGACCAGAGTCCATGCGGCCACCCTCTCCGTCGGGGCTATGGGACCCAACGACCAGCGTCCGTGCAGCCGCCCTCTCCGTCGGGGCTGTGTGGCCCAATGACCAGAGTCCGTGCGGCCGCCCTCTCCGTCGGGGCTGTGGGGCCCAACGACCAGAGTCCGTGCGGCCGCCCTCTCCGGCGGGGCTGTGGGGCCCAAAGACCAGAGTCCGTGCGGCCGCCCTCTCCGTCGGGGCTGTGGGGCCCAGAGACCAGAGTCCGTGCAGCCGCCCTCTCCGTCAGGGCTGTGTGGCCCAACGACCAGAGTCCATGCGGCCTCCCTCTCCAGCGGGGCCGTGTGGCCCAGAGACCAGAATCCGTGCGGCTGCCCTCTCCGTCGGGGCTATGGGACCCAACGACCAGAGTCCGTGCGGCCGCCCTCTCCGTCGGGGCTGTGTGGCCCAACGACCAGAGTCCGTGCGGCTGCCCTCTCCGTCGGGGCTGTGGGGCCCAATGACCAGAGTCCGTGCGGCCGCCCTCTCCGTCGGGGCTGTGGGGCCCAGAGACCAGAGTCCGTGCGGCCGCTCTCTCCGGCTGTGCAGTCTAGTGGCACATTGGGGAGGTGGGCTGCCACCCAAGGATGGATGGTGGCCAGGGTAGGGGGACCCGGACCCTTGTTACTCTTCCCCGGGTCCTAGCCCAGGGCCTTGTCCATGGCCAGTGTGTTTGGCACTGAGTCAGTGGGGATCCAGCCAGAACATCTGACGTCAGCATGACGGTGGCTAGTTCTCCCAGGTTACTTCCTACGAGATGTCTCTAGGCCATGGGCTGGGGGTCTCTGGGCTCCCGGCGTGGGAATCTCCCAGAGACTCCGAGCTCCCTTGCACGTCTGCAGGCACCTGGGGATGGGGTTGGGTCTCAGCACCTCGGGGCTCTGCAGTCAGGGGCTTCAGCTGCTTCTGGACTGGAGCCTACAATGTGCATCCTCCATTTTCGGCATCTGCCTAGACTGAGCTGAGCTGCTCCCTGTCACACTGGTGCTCCAGTTGTAGCATGTCCGGCAGGGTTGGGGAGGGGCTTGGCTTCCACCGCCTAGACTGTGAGGTTATGTGTGCCTGGTGCACCCCGGCACATCCTGCTCTGCCTCTTCTCTCTCCTCCTTCCCATGCAACAGCTGCTTTGGCGTCTCCCAAGAGATGTGATCAGTGGTGGGCTCAGTTGGCTCCTGTTAGCCTCTAGATGTTTGTAAGAGGGAGAAATGGCAGGAACACAAATCAGAAGAACAAAACCTTCAAGCAGGGTAGTTTTCCACAGCACAAAACCACCGCACTTTGCTAACGCTCCTTTGTAACTTCCCTGAGAGCTGGCATTGCGTAAAGAGAGCACCCAACCTCCCACAACCTCCGCTACCCTGTGGGCTGGCAATGGATAAAGGGAGTCTGGGAGACTTTCTCCTCTCTCCGCCTGGCTCTGATGACTGAGGGAATCGCATGCGAGAAGCTCTGTGAATGTAGGGCTCTGTGCAGTGGGGAGAGATGTCAGACATGGAGCCCAAAGGTGGGGTTGTCCTGACTCTGCAGTAACTTCATTACAGTGAGAGAGATTTCAGAGCTCAGCTACAGGGTTCTGCCCTGTAACCGTGTGTGGGGCTGAGGCAGAAGTGGGGCAGTGATGGACTCATGAAAGGAGTAGGGCTAAGGGGGGGCCCCGTGGTACAGCCGCTAAAGCCCCTGTGTGCTGCGTTCCAGCCAGGCCGGCTCTGCCTGGCTAGGGTGGGGCGAGGCGGCTCCGCGTGCTGCCGTTCCTCTCCCCCCCGCAGCCGCAACACCGCAATGAGCACCACGCTGGGAACCTCTGTCCGGGGAGGTAGCTCAGTGGTTTGAGCATTGGCCTGATAAACCCAGGGTTGAGAGTTCAACCCCTGAGGGGGCCATTTGGGGATTTAGTTGGGGATCGGTCCTGTGTTGAGGAGGGGGTTGGACTAGATGACCTCCTGAGGTCCCTTCCAACCCTGCTAGTGACAGTCTATGAGCTGCTCTTGCCTGTAGGCTCCGCCCCCTACAGCTCCTGTTGGCTGCGAATCGTTAATCCCGCCCTGGCCCTGCCCCTAGCTGCTCCTCACTCTGGCTCCAACCCTTGGCTCTCCTCGGCTCGACCACCACCACCCTGCCCACTAGGCCCCACCACCTCTGCTCCAGCCACTGGGCCCAACCGTCCATGCTCTGGTGTCCAACACCAGCGATATGTAGGAGTCGTTCACCTCACTGCTTTCCATGCGCATGGCCCTGACTTTGTCAGCTCTGTGTTTCATCTGCCATTGTGCTGCGCAGTCGCATGGCTTTATTAGATCCCTTTCCACTTCTTCAAAGTCTTCTCTACGCCTCACTGACCTACACAATTTTCTGTCATCTGCCAGTATCCACCTCGTTGTTCAGTCCCTGTTCCAAAGACGCTGTTGTACGTACCATAGCAGGACAAAGAGGTCTTCTGTGTCGGTCCCGGTTCCCTAGTCGAATGCGGAACCCGACATGAGATTTCCAAGCTTCTGCAGCCATTTGTAATATCTATTGAGGATGTGCCCTGTGGTCCTGTCACATGTCAAAGGCACTTCCTGAAAAGCTGAAACAAAGAGGAAACGGGTTGAAAGCCCCATGGTGCTGATGTGACTGGTGCCTAGGAAACCTCCCCTTCAGATGGCCATTGCCACATGCTATTAGCTACCCAAGAGTCTGCGGGCAAGAAACAGCAACTCAGCTACTCCCAAAATAGCCCTGGACAGAGAGGAGACCCCATTCTGTGCGTAACTTCCCCCTCCCCCAGCATACACACATCCACACGCTAAAACACAGGCAGGTGGGGGCAACTCTGCTTGGGATGGAACAGAAAAGTGACAGCAGCAGAGGTGTTAAATGATCCAACATTTACGCACAGATCTGCAGAGAGATTTAGACTCCTAATGTCTACTGAAATCCTGTGTGGCCCTGTGCCTTCATTCCTTAAGAGGTCACAGGGAAAGATGTTTCCAATGGGCACTCAGGGGATTTCCTGTGAGTTGATAACCAAGTTCTGAGTGGTTCCCTGGCCTGAAATCTCTCCATTACAGGGAGGGCAAGTGATGAATCTTTCCCTACAGAGGGTAATTGTCATCCTCATCATTGCCCTTAATAATAACAACAGCCCTTTTCAATTCTGTCAGGCCTTCCTTTAGAGACGTTCTGACCTCTAAGAAGACAGTCTCCCCAAACAGCTCTAAGGCTATGTCTATTCTAGGAGCTAGGGATGGAATTCCCCTGCTCCCGTACACATATTGTGGCACCTCGATCAAAGCTCGCGTGACCATCCTTCTTCCTTAAACACTGTCCTTAGACAGAGAGGGACACATTCCAACCTGTGTTCAGGCCCTGTGCTGCACCCCTGTACTTCCCACAGAGGCACAAACACACAGAGGTATTTCCTTACCTTCATACAGGCGGGAGATGCCATCTTCAGTCACTGTTTCAGACAACAAGTCACAGTAATGGTGGATAGTATTTCCTAGACAGACAATGAATCTCATTACTTTTCAAATCCTTTGCTGAAAACTGCGAAAGATGCAGCCATTCTCCCAAGACAGCCCTTGGGAAATTAAATACATTCCTTACACCTGTTCCCAAAGCACATTAGATAAAGCATCAGAAGCCTAGAAGTCACTGAGAGACTGATTTCCAAAGGAGATTGAATTCACATCATGCTGGTTTCCCCTAGGCGCAGCCAAAGAGTTGTTGTGGGCAGGGGAAGTTGGTGCGGTCAATAGAGCTAAGTTGCTCCCTTCATCTTGGAAGACATGTTAATTTTTTCTCTCTCTCTATCACACACACACACATACACCCACACACACAGAGGGCCGGCTTTAGGCAGTGCGGGGCCCAATTCAAACAGTTTCGACGGGGCCCCGGCAAGGATGACAAAACAACAACAACAACAACCACATATATAAAAAAACACGTGGGGCTTGTACTCACCGGGTGGCGCTCTGGGTCTTTGGCAGCACTTCGGCGGTGAGTCCTTCACTTGCTCCAGGTCTTCGGCGGCACTGAAGGACCCACTGCCGAAGTGCCGCCGAAGACCCAGAGCGCCGCTAGGTGAGTAAAAATTAAAAAGACGCCTCTAGCCAGGGAAGGGATCCTCACTGGGTGCAGGGCCCTCTTAGGCGCCCCCCCCCCACACACACACTTACTTTCAGGATTCTGGGGCTGTCGGAGGGAACAGAGCAGCAGTCTAGAAAAGGGCTTTGAAGGAAGCAGTTCAAGAAAGCTCGAGTGAAGTTGCTCTGCTTACCAATGAACAGGGCTGCAGAATGTCTGATTGTTGTCTGTGAGCTTTCCAGGTACTCTAAGGCCTGGAACAGGAATTTGGGGATGTGGCTCTTGTTGTTCTGCATCTAGGAAGAAAGGAGGAAGAAACGCACAATATACAAATGACATGTTCTTCCCACAGCGACTAGTCCAGGGAAGCCAAAGCATAGAGCCAGGTCATGGCAACAGCCAGTATGAGCCCATGCGCCACAGCAGCACCTCTCTGGAGTTACTATTGTGTTCTCCAGAACCTCAGCTTTCATTTTCAAAGACAAACGTTTGCAGGTCTGACAGTTGAGGAGAAAATTTTCAAAAATATGAAGGGATTGTAACTCCTGCAGAAACGAACCAGGAGAGAGCCTGGAATACAGTCCTGCCACCCGACGGAAGCAGATGGGTACTCAGGGTGTGGGGTTAGAAAGGTGTCCCTCAAGTCCCCATTCACCACTCTCAAGGCAAAGGGAATTGACCTACCAAGCACTTCCAGGCACACTTCATGAGCTGTGTGGAGCCATCCCAGGCCATGCTGCGGAACAGCATCTTCAAATGAGCCCACCTGAGAAACACTGCGCAGCGGAAGAGCGTCAGTTTGCATCTCTGCAAGAGAAGGTGAGACCAAGAGGGTTCTCACTGAGAGAGGGACAGTCTGGGGGACATGGAGCCTTCCCCGTCCCTTGTTCTCCTGCTTTTCCTGCTAGTGGAGGAGATTCCTGTCATTTGTTGTACACAGGAGTGTGCTCAGGAGAGGGAATTGGCTGGAGCGAGCCAGAGCCGTCCTGTCTTTGGATGGTTTGGAGTGGTTGACCAGGGCCCTGCGCTTTGGGGGGCCCCGCACTTCAGGGGGATGCAGGACGTGGGCCATGCAGGGGCCAGGAGCAGGACTCCCGGTCCCACTATGCTATGCCCCACCTCGCCAGCTCCCAGCGTCGTTCGGGAAATGAGGGGGTGGGGGTTTGGGGGGAGGGGAGGAATAGGGATGGGGCAGGGGGCGGAGCAGGGGTGAGAAGAGGTGGGGTGGCACTTGGGGGAAGGGATGGAGTGGGGCTGGGGCTTAGGACAGAGTAGGGGGTGTTGTCCCAGGCCCTGCGCCCCTCTATGGACGGCCCTGGAAAGATTCATAAGAGATCTCCACAGCTCAGTCCTTAGGCGCAAAGAGACTGCATGAGAGCGTGAGTCAGCTCTGGGATCCCAAAGAGTCAGACCAAAGGGGCCCCAGATCAGGCTTCCCTCCACATCCCAGCTGGCCCAACGAAAGAGGGCAACGTCCGGTGAATTCTGGGAAGCTGGGACCTGGAGAAGTTCTCTCAGGAGCTCCAGGGAAGAAGTCAGGGCAGCTGCACCCACTTTCCAGAAGGCTGTGGGCAGATATCAGCTCCCTGAACTGAAGGGGCACTTACAGATCTGTGCTCCCTTTTCTCTTGCTGCCTCTTGTTGTGAACCTTTGGATGCAGCAGCCCAAAGGCCTGAGGCCTGTCTTTGCAGGAGAGGGTCAGGGCTCTTTCCCAGAAAATGGCTTTTCTTCCCAATTGTGCTGTGAGAATGGATGAGGCACTGGGCTCCAGCATGGAGTGAAGCAGGGAGGAGAAGACTCTGCTTGGGCAAGGGGCTCTGGCCATTAATGGAGTGGGGACCCCAGGGGATTCTGGCTCTTTGCTCTTAAGGAAATAATGACCGTGGCACTTACCAGTGTCACACTCTCATCCCGGTCTTCAAGGTGCAGCAGGAGCGGGAGCAAGCAGTGGATCATTTTCTGCTGCACGATGGGTTTGTCTGGGTCCTTCACGCTGCTCACCACGTTGCCAAGCAGTAAAATGGCAGCGGAGCGCACACTGCCCCTCTCCTGGCAATGACACACAGGGAGTGGGGAAGCCTGGTTAAAGCCAGGCAGGATCAGAGCATAACGCAACAGAGTCATAATCCGCACGCTGCTCTGGATCCCCTGTGATAACTGACTTGGGTCGCGGGAGCTGTGAGGCCACCAGGCCAGCGCCATAGACATCTTGTGCAGAACAGGGCCTGAGACGCTGTGCAGGGCTGTGCAGCCCCATGGTGTCCTAGACGCAATGTTTGTCTGGAGAGCACAGAATCCTAGACCCCTAGAAGATGAGGGGAAAGGGAGGGAAGGCTGCTGGAGACCGGTCTGGGGAAGGGGAGGAGCAGCTGCTGGAGCCTTTCAGGGAGGTGCTGCTACAAAACACAGCAGTTCTTTTGCTCCTCGGTGCCCCTGAGAGCCCGGCCATTCCCGACCCACTTCTTTCCTGCTGGGAATCTCCACCTCTTTGGGGGCCGGTGTTCTCCAGACAGCTGGTCGCCTGCCCAGAGCCAGGCTCCTCTCCCCCAGGCCAGGCTGCAGCAGGGGCTGGGAGCATGGCGCTGAGGCTGAGGTGTGCGGAGAAGAGCTCTGACAGGGAGGTGGCTGAGCAGGAGATTCCCCACCCATGGCAGGGGCATCCCTTGGAGGCTCCATGGCAGGGCTGAGGGGTGGGAGACAAGGGGATGGGGAGAGAGAGACAAGGGCACCAGAGACAGGTGGAGGAGGGGAATGGGGTTCTCCTGTGTTTCCCAGCCTTACGTCATCAATGAAGGGGCGAAGGCTGACTGCAATGTCCTGGGAGATGGATCCAAGCCCCTCCCCATTCAGGAGGTAGATGATGTGTCCAGCTTGATGCATGGCCCCCATGACACGCACTCCGTCCTTGTCACAGAACATGTCCATGATCGCTGGCAGCTGGGCCCGTAACGATTGCACCTGCAGCAATGGAGAAGGCAGCTCATTACTATCCTGGATGACAGCCTGGGGCATATGCTGGCCCATCCCACTCCCACCTATGAGAGACCACGGCTGGCACAGCCACCCAACGGGGCACAAAGTCATTCTCCTGTCACTCTCTGCCAGCTGCTCACTGTAACCTTTGTCTTTGCTCACCCGCCTCCCCCATTGCATTACATCTGCAATCAGGGGTCAGCTCACGGGAGCAGGGACCACGTCGTGCCTTGATTTGCTCAGTAAAGCACCTCCAACATTTGAGTGCTGTGCGTTAAACAACAAGGCTTGTGTGGGGACCTCGCTCTCATTGCTGAGCTATTTGATAGACATCGGCTTCCTCGGTCCCCCGGGCAATCCATACCCCTCACCTTTTTTGGCTGGAGCACAATACTGCCAAGGCCTCGCAGACTGAGCCGACGTACAATGGGATTTTTATCTTGGGTCCATTCCATGAGCTGCGCCTGGAGCTCTGATTTTGTCATTATTGTCTCAATGGAAGGACTCTGGAGAAACTGGAAAGAGCCAAATCAACATCGGGTTGAGGAGCAGAGGTCTTCCTGTGGGGTCTGTTCCCTGGACACTCATCTTTACCAAAAGGCCACTTACTCCCATACAACGTCTCCGGTGTGTAGGGAGCCAGTTGCTGCTCTTTCAGTTGGTTCATTCCCAGAACTTAGACTAATGCACAAGTCACAAATAAACCCCCAGGGAAAGGGGAATCTCCAGGCCCCACTGAGTGCCATGGAGCGACCCCTGGGGCAGAAGAAAAGCAGAACCCCAGGAAAAGGTGAGGAGAGAAGCATGGCCTTGGGGCACCGGAGAACCATCTCCTCTTGTCACATGATCCCACCTAGGCACATCCAGCCAGGAGCGATCTCACCCTGTCTCTCCCTCCCCCTCTGTGCCATGCCCCACCACCATCCATGTGCGGAGAGGAGCTAGCTGGCTGGAAGGCTGCTGAGCTGCTGACAATGTGCCCAGAGCTTACTGGCCTGAGCTGCTCTCCTGTCAACTAATGAATCTCACCTCAGTGCAGAAAGTCATGGCAATATTTCTCTGCTCCTCCTCCTTCTCCCTTTGGACAATGGTGACGGCTTCTCTGAAGACGGCAGGGAGCTGAGGGTTCTCAAACTCTATCATGGCTCTGGAACATGGAGCAGAAAGTCCCTTGTGGTTATCAAGGGGGAGAGAGAGTTCCTCTCTAGTTGCTGGGCTGAGATGGCAGCCTGGAACAGAGGAACATTTCACACGGAAATCCCATTCCCAAGAGAGACCCACTGAAGAGGAACCTTTGGGCTCCTACCTTGCAATCAGGCCAACACCCTGCGAATAGTAATATCGTGAAGATATCATGTCCCAACCCTGCTGAAATTGGATGCTGGCAAATTCCTTCCAGTATCCGGGCATGGAAAAAAGAGTCTTCACAGCCTCCACCGACGTGCTAAAGACAAAAAATACCAGTGTCAGGCAATGCGATCAACCCCAAGCATGGCAAAGCTGCACACGCCCTGGCACACACAGCATGGACAGCAGGAGCTAGCCTCCCCGAGGATAGATCCAGTGTGATATCATGGTGCTTCCCTGCCCAATGGGCCCTGTCAACACTGCAGTTTCATTGAGTTTGTAACCAGTTAGTGACACTGTAGCTTCTGAAGATGGTTGGTGTCATCACTCAATGCGGTTGAATACTTGATTCTTTACTGTGACAGGTAACAGGACTCAAGCGGGCATGTGGGGCCAGATCCTTAGTTGGTGTAAGCGAGCCTGGGCTAACTATAGCACCCGAACAAATGATGGCCATGAACAGCCCACATGTGATTAGCAGAACAAATCTGTTCTTCCTTTTCCTTTCAGTCATTACCTTAGGGGGTTGAGGCAGCTGGATCCCTCCTCGGGGCTGGATGTCATGCTGGCCATGTAGGTCCCTGGCAAGTGCAGATCCATCACATACTGCACTTGCCTGATGCAGAGGATGAGCATCTGGGGATACATTTCCAGGATGGCTTCTCGGTATCTCCATAGGAAAAGGACCTCGTAAATGGTCCTCATTGCCTGGAGGGGGGAAAGAATTTCACTCCACTATCCCAATCTGCCACCTGCCCCCATTGCCACTCGCTATTGTCCTTTTCTCGGGTCTCATTCCCTCCCCAGCCTATTACAAAAGAGGATTGGCTCCTGAGAGGGGAGGAGACATTTGGAGGGTCCTGAACCTTCCCCCATTCCTGGAACGGAAGCAGGATGGAGCCCTACGGAACGGTCAGAAGAGTCTGGATGATGTTATTCCCCATTATTTCGCTTAATGGTGCAGACTCTGTGCTTTGGCTTTCCAGCCGTGACTGGACGGGCTGAAACCATCCTGAGGAGATCTGTTCTCATAGCCCCAGTGTTTCTGGCCCAGTCAAAAGTACCGGACATCTCATGATCCCGTGCTGGGAAGATTTCTAGTCACAATTTAGAGAGCCAGAAACCTGGATACTTCCAAGAGACACCCGAACTGCACCTGCTCACTAAAGGGCCACCTAGAGCAGCAGACAACAGAGCCAGGGTACCAGCAGATAAACCACTTCAGATCGGTAACTTTTCCTGGGCGAAGCTTTATTCACACCTCTTTGGTTTGCTAGGAGGTGGCCAGGACACACCAAGGCCTGGTCTGCATTACAGAGTTATGTCAACGCAAGGCCCCTCACCCAGCATCACCCTAACTATGGAATTTCCTTCCCATCGGCAGAACTGCCCCTTGGTGCCAAAGTCATAACTCCACCTCCACAAGTGGCAGAGAGTCCAGGTCAATGCAGTTACGTCGATTCCGTGTCAGTGTAGACACAACGTCGCGTACGTCAACTGGCTTTCAGGAGCCTTCCCACAATGCCCCACCCTGTCCGTACAATCGAGACGAGCGCTTCTGGTGAGGACATGCACTGCCGACACAAGCAGCAAAGTGCAGACACACACAAGGGATGGAATTGCTGTGGCGGCTGTATGCCGAGGTAACGCAGGTCGGCTTCATTGTGTAGTGGAGCCGTGGCATGAAGCTAAGAAGGGGTGAAGCTCCCACACACAGATGCACCATCCTCCCCGCGGTGGCAGGTTCTCAAAGTGACATCTCAAATCTCACTTACAGCCAGGGACACATTGCCGCTCTTCTCCTCCCGGCGTCTCTGCTGGAGCTTGTCCAGCAGCTGCTGCAGCACCTCCCTGGGGAGCCGTGGTTCTTCCCCCAAGGCCTTCCACAGCTCAATGGCACATCTGCAGATTCAGAAAGAGAAGTCAGACCTTCCCTGCTTGGCCACCTCTTGCCCTCCCCAGGGAGAGGCTTGGAAAGCGGGCAGGAAAGGCGTCTGTGAGAGGAGACACTGATTGGTGCAGGGAGGCTGAGGCAGGGCAAGTCCTGTCAGAGAAGGTTGTATTTATTCCTTTCCCCTAATGGGTTATTGTTCCTGAAGCTAGCACCGCTGTTTCCAGGACAGTGACCATGATCTGACCACAGAGTGACCAGCACAGTGTGACCACCAGACTGTGCAACATTCTGCTCTGTTACGCTAGGGTCAGTCCCGAGGAACTTGCCTGACCTCACTGGAGTTACTCTGGCTATTTGGGGGTGTAACTGAGACCCAGCATTTGGCCAAGTGTCTCTTAGCAGCTGAATCCTACTGCAGTGTGGTGGACGGGGTCAGACACTGAATGAGAACATGCCCTGATAGGAGAGGGTTCAGGAGCTTGGAAGGGGAGATTGTACTGCCCAGTGTGACAGAGCTGGAATGAAACTAGTACTGAAATCCCCCTCCTCTCTTCTCTCCATTCTTGCTGATCTAAGCACTGCTGGTCCCCCCAGGCATCCGCACAGGAAGACTGCAGATGGATCCAAAAGGCTTCCAGTCATTTGACTTCCAAGTTTGGTGAGGCAGGTCGGACATGGTGGTCCAGCCCTGGAGACACTGAGAACTAGGTTGGACAAATCAAGAGCAAATGGCCTGGATTTAAGGTCCTCAGGAAGCTTGACTGAAATTCTGTGCCAACGCTGCCACCGAGTTTCTATAGCTTCTGAGCACAGACCCTGGAAAGCACTGGGGCTGCTTCAAGGAATTCAAACCTGAAAGGTTTACAAATCAAACACTCAAATCAATATGAAAACCAACACTGTATTCCTCTGGTAACTGAACTGGGTAAGAAATTCAGTGTCTTTCATGCTGCTCTTCAATTCTCTCTCCCATGTGACACAGATTTGTCTATGGTCAGTGCAGAACTGCATTGCAGAGGATGCGGAGGAAGGCCGGAGTTTTGACCTCTGGCGAGGGTCCAGTTGGGTTTCACGGCCCCTAGGCGCATGGGGACTGTGTTATAAACACCTCAGCTGGATGACTCTGCAAAGTGATTGGCAATAACCAGCAGGACTCAGAGTTAACAATATACTGAGATGAAAAGAGGCACTCACCCCTCTCAGAGCTGTTATTGCCGGCTGTCTGCAGACTCAGGCAGGCTGCACGGCATTTACACTCTGGTCATGTGTGGCTCATTTATTTATTTAGTTAGTTTGCAACAATTAGGTCTGGAACTTTCTGTTTTAAGAGATTTACCTCTGCTGTGCAGCTCCATAAGGATGAGTGTGTTTTTTTCACCACTTCCTCAGCCATGGAATAACTAGAGATCTGACTACAGGTAACAATCCTGCACTGGTCCCCAGGGGACAGACAGATGAACCTCATGGGCCTTTTCCATCTCTGCCTTCTCTCACACAATAGGGAGCAACCAGACCTCATGACCCAGGGATGTGGAGTGAGCCCCAAAGTCATTTATTGGCCCTGACCTGGATGGGAGAGGAAGTGGGGTGACCCATAGAAATCAGGACAGTGCTGGAATTCTCCAGAAAACTGGCAAGTCTCCATCCTGGGGAATGCAGGAGGAGGGTTGGCTCCTCAGTGGTTGGGCCTGGGTATCTCCTGTTGGTGAGCCTGGACAGCTCTCTGCACAGCAGGAAACTCCCTCCAGCTGCGTGAGCCCAACGGACCCTTCCCGGACTGTGGCCTGTCAATAGGAGCAGGAAGAGAAATAATGGCCTGAGGTGATAACAGAGCAGCTCCCTACCTGTCCGAGGACAGCGTGTGTGCCACACAGCTCAGAACCACGTCCTGGGGGTGGGAACGAGCCAGCAAGGCTGTGGCCCTCAGCGCTGCTTTTCTGGCTCTGGGATGACAGACGTTGTCCAGCCAGATTAAGATACGTCCCACGACGTCTCCAACCTGGAAGAATGCCAGAAAGTTGAGGGATGGATTTATCCATGAGTGGCCTTCTCCCAGGTAACCCCTCCTGGCAGCCCTGCAAGCCGCCTCTCACCTCAGTTGCCCATCTTGGCTCCTCCATAATCTGAAGAAAGAGGGTTTGACAAGTCCAGGAACCCCAGCCTTCCTGAGGTCTGGTTTAGCACCTTAAAGCTCAGAAACACACACAAAAGCCTTCTCCAAAACCTTACTGTGGGCACAGCCCAAACTCCCCTGATGTCCCAGGGCCTTCCCTGCCTTAGCAAACTGCTCTCAGCCCTGCTCTCAAGGGCTTCCCTGCAGGAGCCTTTCCTCCATCTCTGCAACTTCCTGCTGATCTCTCTAGCACAATCAGTTCCTCCAGGCCCGTGCTTCTCAAGCCAGTTTCCATTGTGGGCCCCATATGTGTTGTGTGGGGCACGTCCAATACCACCTGTTTGGCCCTGAGGATGTCCCAGGTAGAGAAGCGCTGCTCCAGACCCAGCTGGTTCCACTGATGTACCCCAGAGCCCATCCCAGAGATGGCAGGCAGGGCTAGTTGGACGGGGCTAGCCAGCTCCAGGCCCCAGCCCTAAGGAGAACCTCTGCACTGCGGGATTTTAAAACCTGCCGTAACCAATCTCAAAGCCGGGTCTCTAACCTCGGGCTCAGGCTATGGCACTGGGAACAGCAGTGCAGACCTGGAGACTTGGGCTGGAGCCCAGGCTCTGAAGCCCCCTCCTCCCCAGGCTTCAGAGCTCAAGTTCCAGCCCAAGCCCAGAAGAGGCTGCGTTGCCGTTTGGCCCCACAGTGCCAGCCCTGGGAGCCCACGTCCGTAGGGCCAGGCTTTCCGGCTCCTGCTGCAGAGTTTGCAGCACAAGGTGGACAGACCCGAAAGGGACAAGCCGCCCCCTCGGGCTCTTCCATGAGGAACTGGTCATTGCTCTTTCCTCTCGCCAACAAGGAGCAGGAGCTACAACCCGGGTGGCTGGATTCTGTTGCCCTGTTCTGCTAGCAGGAGTTAGAGCCCTGCACGAATCAATCTGCTGATTGGGGGCCATTTGTTAACTTTCCCCTCGGACCTGCTGGAAACAGGGAACTCGGTCAGAGACAGGGACGACCTGCAGGAAACCCCAGGAACAGGCAGGTTTGGGGAGGAAGCTCAGGCTGAGGATTCTGTTCGTTTATTAGTTTCTGAGTTTCCAGGAAAGCCAAAGCCCAAGAAGGGAATAAGTCTGCACTTGGGCGCCATGGGCAGGCGGTATCTGGGGAAGGGCAGGAATGTCACCTATTTCCAGGCCGAGCGATTGAAGGCAACGTTTAAAGGACTGTAGGGAATGTGAACCCTGATTCCTTTCTCAATAACCCCACCTGCGCAGGCTTGGGCAAATCAAGGAGCTCTCTGGGCTTCAGTTTCCCCAGGTGTCAAACGGGTTGAATTCCTACCTCCCAGGAGGGTGGTGGAGCTTCATTAATCGGGGGAATAATGACTCTGAGAGCCTCCTACCCAGGGGATGTAGGAATGAAGTCTGCCAGAAACCTCCCTAGGCCAGTCTAATTCACGGGGGAGGCACTCAGATCCTGTGGGGATGGGCAACAGGATCAGAGCTAGGGAGAGAGAGAGAGAAAAGTGCAAAGCCAAATTCCTCCTGATCCCTCAGCTGGAAAAACAAGGCCCCGCAGCATGTCTGAGGAAACCAGTGTGGAGGCCCATGGGCAGACTAGGTAAGTGCTGCGCTGCCAGGGCCGGGGCTATCGCTCCCCTTCAGTGGGGCTGGGCTGTCCTCAGGGACGTGTCAGAGCTCCAGCGGGCAGAGAACACGCTAAACACCGGACGCCGCAGATCCCCGCGGCCAAGCGATGAAGGGAAAGGGGCTCAGCCAACCTTCACAGCACCATGCCCGTGTGTCCCAGGAACGGTTTCCTAGGAGAGGAAATTCTCCCCTCCCCCTCTCTGCGCAGCATCCCCCTGCCCCACGGCGGGAGTCTCTTACTCTCTCCATCTTGTCTCCGTGTAGAGATACGATGGTCCTCAGCTCTTCCTCGGCGGCTTGAAATCGCTCCAGGGTGGGTGTCGTCAGACCCTTCACAGCTCTCATCAGCAGGGCTTGGAGCTGGGCTGAGGGAAGCTGCTCCCCGGGGGTCTGCAATGAACAGGGACAGAGCCTTTCGGGACTGAGTATTTCCATTGCTCAGCTGCCCTGGAACAGTCTGTCCCGGCGGGAGGCTGGCAGCGCCCAGTGAGCGTGGAGACTCCGGCTGAGCCCTTTTCTTGACAAACCTCCACAGGTGCCGAGGTTTCCTCGGTCTTTCATACGCTTCCCCCTCCCCCTCTGCCTGAGAAGAGATGGGAGCCTCTCAGCCGGTGCGGGGACCCCAAGGGCACCCCATTTCCTCCCTCTCTAGCCCCTCCCCCCAGGAAGCCCAGCTTTTGCTGAGAAAGCCTCATTGGCCTGCAAAGCCCAGTCAAGTTGCTTGTTGAGTGCAGCCGAGGGGTCACTGCAGAACCTGCCCCATGTCCCATCCCACCCCGAGCGCCTGAGCAGATTGGCTCAGCAACTCTAGCAGCCCACAGTGTCTGCGAGGAAAGGACTGAGAACAGGGCCCAAACGGAAATGCCTCTTCCTTCCCCACCCTGCAGCGTGTGGTGCTGCCACAAAACAGGCAGGAATCGCCGGCAGGACAGAAAGTAGCAAAACTTCGACTGAAGGAGCAAGTCTGCCTGGCTGAGGAGACTCCCAAACTGTGGGCCTCTGGGGCCAGCCCCCCGTGGGTCAGAACTCACTGGGCACAATGTTACTGCAGGGGGGCTGGTTCCAGGGTCACCTAAACCCAAGGCCTGGGGTGCTGGAGGCCTTTGCCCTGGTGTCTCAGGCACCTCCTGAGTGTTACTGCAGCTGGCCTGCGTGGCTGGATTAGCCCCGTCTGTCCTGGACGCCAGCAGCTGAGGATGCAGTAGAGCACACCAGAGCGACACACTCGCATAGATACTCCTGGCAGAGGGGATCCAACCTGGGACCTCGGGACCTGCAGGAGCCTCTCCCGCAGGAGCTAAAACCCAACTGGCTGTTAGCTAAGGCTCTAGAGCAGACTCCTTTGATCTCTGTCTCTAAGTGGTCCTGGTGCCGCTAGACGGGCCAGAACACCCCACCCAGCAGGTGTGTGGGTTACCCCTACAAGTGCAGGGAGGGGCCTGGTAGGATTTTCAGCAGTGCCTGTGTCCCATGGAGAGTGCATCAGAATCAGGCACCTGAGTCAGGCACTTCTGCGAATCCCACTAAGCACCTCTGAACTTCTTGAGGTGCCTGAACCCCTTTGTCAACCTGGGCCTCGTTCAAGCAACCCAGAGAAACTCGTAAAGACTGGCTGGAGTCGATCACACTTGAAGAGTGTTTCTTTTCAGCTCCCTGAGCAAGGGGCAGGTAGGTCTCCTGTCAGAGATCCCAGCTCCGGGAGATATTAATACACCCAGCAGGGGAGGCTTTCCAATAGCACAGTCACAAAGCGTCATTACCATGGTCATATGGGAGGTGCTTGGTAATGAGGGGGTGGGAGTGCGCTCTTCTTCCTGCTCTTCTGGGCTCCCTTCTTCCCACTTCCCCTGCGACTCCGACGCCTCCTTCTTCATCCCTGGAGCAGAAAGAAACATTCGTAACATTTCCCTTTTCCATGTAGTATCCCTGGTTTACAGAGGATGGAAGTCGGGCCCAGAGCCCTGAAGCCACTTGCCCAGGGTCAGACTGAAGGTTGTTGGCAGCTAAGCAGAGAACTCCGATCTCATGGCTCTTTGCTGGGGGCTTTTACCACACGAGGCTTCCTCGGACCTAGGGGCCTGTTTCTTTTCAATGGTGTATTCTAGTCTTCTCCCCTTGTACACCTTTCCTGTCAGTGATGGGCAACAGGCCTCATTTGCATTTAACCCCCCAAGAAGTAATGGCTCAGCTCTGCTACGGTTCCCAGCTGTGACCTGCTGAGACCTCTGGAGCATTTTACTGATGAAACGGACCCGATCCAGGAGAAAAGAAATGATTTCCTACAACGTCCAGCCTCTCTGTTCTCCTTACAGCCTGGATCAATGTTAGTACTCCCCACCCCACAGCGCCAGATCCCCAGAGGGGGGCGACCTGACACACTCAGCTCTCCCCACCTCAGCGATGGACCTTGGCCACCCTCGCCAAGAGGTTCTGGCACTAAATGGATTCCAGAGTCTGAGGTACCCATCAGGGCTGGCTCCAGGCACCAGCCGAGCAAGCTGGTGCTTGGGGCGGCAGATTCCAAGGGGCGGCAGTCCGTCCAATCCCATTTTCGGGGGGGGCTTTGCTGCTTCCGCCGCCTAGGCAGGTTTTTTTCTTTTTGGTTTGCTGCTCCGGCGGCCCTGTAGGGGGCGGCAGCGCAGAGGAGGGGAGCTGCTGGGAGCGGTGCCAGGTCTGCAGCAAGCCCGGCACGGCAGCCCGCCCACCGGAGCGGCGTGGAGCCCTCCCAGCAGGCGGCGCGAGCACCCCGCTTAAGGAAGCCCTGGCCGCCCCCCTTGTCTCCACCCCCCGCGCTAGCTGGAGTGTGCACTCCGCTGCCCGGGGGCTGCAGGGCTCGGAGTCCCCCTGCACCCGCGCTCCCCTCGCCCCGCAGGGATTTTTTTTCTTTTTGGTTTTTTCTTTTTTCTTCCCTTCGGTGCTCCGGCCGGCTGGGCGGTTTGTTTCACCCCCCCCCCCCCCCCCCGTCGCTCCGACCGGCAGGTTTGTTTCACGCCCCCCCCCCCTTGTCGCTCCGACCGGCAGGTTTGTTTCGCGCCCCCCCTTCGCTGCTCCAGCCAGCAGGTTTGATTCATCCCTCCCCCCGCCCCCTTCATCACTCCGACCGGCCGGCAGGTTTCCCGACCCCCCCTTTGATGCTCCGGCCGGCTGGCTGGCAGGTTGGTTTCCCCCCTTTGCTGTTTCCGCTGGCTGGCAGGTTTGTTCCCCCCACCCCATCGCCACTTCGGCCCCTGCACAATTTTTTTTTTTTTTGCTTGGGGTGGCAAAAAAGCCAGAGCCGGCCCTGGTACCCATCGCTGTCCCGTGAGAAGGCCCTGATGTGTAAGGCTTGTAGGGTGACTGGTGTGAGTATTCCTCACATGCTCCTCGCTAACCATGTGGATTGAATCCTCACCTGTAGGATCCAGTTCAACTTTCCCTGTATCCTCCTGCAGCTTCACCTCCTCTGACTCCACCTGGTTCTCAGCTGCTATCTTCTTCCGGGACAAGTGCCTCCACCTTCTTTGTGAGGAAATTGTTCTCTCCTCATCCCTGTCTGCCATCGAGGTGTCAGATTGGCTACAGACACAAAGTCTTTTCATGCCTGACAGGATGGACCATGAACATTTCCTTCTCTGGGGCTTCTCTGGCAAGGCTTGTTCTTGCTGGCTAATGTCAGAGCATGCCCCCATTGCTACAGGTTGGACAAGCACTTTGTGCACATGGATCTCTCTGTGCTCCCTAGAGGCGAGTCTTTGGAAAAAGGAACGAAGCCTGGAATAGAAAGAAGGAGGAAATGGGTTTTTCTGTCATTCTCTAAAGGAAGGGAATTAGTTTGCCCAGGATTCACAGATCCAGGAGACCGGTCTTTTGAAGCCATCTGCTCCTCTAATAGCCAGGACTGGTTCATACAACCGAGAACATAAGCAACCCAAGACTGCCCATCCTGGGTCCAACCAAAGGTCCATCTAGCCCAGTATCCTGTGTTCAGACTGTAGCCAGCGCCTCAGAGGGAATGAACAATACACCTACATTAGACAATCATTACATGAGACAAAAGGTTTCTATTCACAACGGGAAGGCAAGGAGTGCATTGGGGCAACTCCAGAGGAAATACTATTTATGGAGATATCAGTCTAAATTCTACACCAGTTTTGTTATCTTCCCTTTAGGTGATACCCTGGAAATTCACCCCCACTCGTCTGCTGCAAGATAAAACAGTGGAAATCTGCCTCCAGAGAAGGTGAAAGGCTGGTGCAGGAGGGAGCTGAAAGATTCCGACGTTCAAATCAAAACGGAACGTTGAGACCTGACTGTTGCAACCCTGGCCCCCACCAGTCCCTAGGACGCGGGTGGCCGACCTGAGCCTGAGAAGGAGCCAGAATTTACCAATGAACATTGCCAAAGGGCCACAGTAATATGTCAGCAGCTCTCATCCACTACCGCCCCAGCCCCCAGCCCCTCCTGCCCACCGGCAGCCCCCCCAATCAGCACCTCTCCCTCCCTCCCCACTCCTCCTGCCCGCCGCAATCAGCTGTTTCGCAGTGAGCAGGATGCTGTGGTGGGGAGGGGGGAGGATCGAGGGCATGGCAGGCTCGGGGGAAGGGGCAGGGGCCTTGGGGGAAGGGGTGGGGTGGTGGCAGGAGCTGGGGCAGAGCAGGGGGTTGAGCAGTGAGCACCCCACAGCATATTGGAAAGTTAGCATCTGTAGCTCCAGCCTCGGAGTCAGCTCCTATGCAAGGAGCCACATAGTAACCTCTGAAGAGCCGCATGCGGCTCCGGAGCCACAGGTTGGCCACCCCTGGGCTAGGAGAAGGAGGCACCAACCTGTCACGTGCGATCTAAGGAGCAGGAAAAGAATCTGGGAATTACCTTCTGTAAAAACTCATCTTCTTTCGAACACCTGTGGAAATAGCTGATTCAAGAAGTTGTTGAGAGATGGCTAGTACGCGTCTATCAGCAGCTCCTTGGGTCACCAGCCGTTGTCAACCAAGCCAGTTGGCAGACTGAAGGCAGGGCAAGAATGCTGAAGCAGAACATTCTTTGCAGTTGGGATATGTGACATCACAATAAATTTAACCATAAACAGCCCTGGACATGCACCCAGAGAGACACACACACAGAAAAGTTTGTAACATTAACAACACTGAGAGACTCACCAGAAATCTCTAGGAATTTTGATTTTGGGAAGGGGGATTATAGACTCCAATTGCACGGGTGCTCTGGGCGTGAAGCACCCACAAGGAAAAATTAGTGGGTGCTTAGCACCCACTGGCAGCCAAGCTCTGCCCTGCCTGCAGTGCATCTCGCATGCAAGTGGCCCCAGTGAGCAACTCCTCCTGCTCCCTCCCAGCACTTCCTGCCCACCACAAAACAGCTCTTTCATGGAATTCAGGATGCTCCAGGAGGGTCGGGGCGGAGGGGGACATGGCATACTTGGAGGAGGAGATGGGGAAGAGGCGGGGTGGGGGTTGTGGGAAGGGGTGGGATAGAAGTTGGGCGAGGGTGGAAAAGGGTTAGGAAGAGAGGGGGCAGGGATTTAGAGAAAGGGGTTGATTTGGGGGTGCGGCAGGGCAGACCAGGGAAAAGGTGGGGCGGTGCTTTGGGGAAGAGGTGGAGTGGGGGAGGGGCCTGGGGCAGAGCAGAGTTGAGCACCAATGGCCAGAGGGGAAGTTGGTGCCTACTGAGGGGATGGACAAAGGACTGATAGACGGGATCTCAGGAGGTCATCCAGTCCAACCCCCTGCTCATGGCAGGACCAAAAATCATCCCAGCCAGGGCTTTGTCAAGCCGGGCCTTAAAAACCTCTAAGGATGGAGATTCCACCACCTCCCTAGGGAACCCATTCCAGTGCTTGACCACCCTACTAGTGAAATAGTGTTTCCTAATATCCAACCTAGACCTCCCCCACTGCAACTTGAGACCATTGCTTCTTGTTCTGTCATCTGCCACCACTGAGAACAGCCGAGCTCCATTCTCTTTGGACGCCTCCCTCAGGTAGATGAAGGCTGCTATCAAATCCCGCCTCACTTTTCTCTTCTATAAACTAAATAAGCCCAGTTCCCTCAGCCTCTCCTCATACATCATCTGCCCCAGCCCCCTAATCATTTTCCTTGCCCTCTGCTGGACTGTCTCCAATTTTTCCACATCGTTTCTGTATGGGGGGGCCCAAAACAGACACAATACTCCAGATTTGGCCTCATCAGAGTTGAATAGAGGGGAAAAATCACCTCCCTCGAGCTGCTGGCAATGCTCCTGCTAATGCAGCCCAATATGCCGTTAGCCTTCTTGGCAACAAGGGCACACTGAGAAGCTTGATAAGAGTTAGCATCCACTGTAATCCTCACGACACTTTCTGCAGAACTGCCGCTTAGCCAGTCAGTCCCCAGCCTGTAGCGGTGCCTGGGATTCTTCCGTCCTAAGTGCAGGACTCTGCACTTGTCCTTCTTGAACCTCATCAGATTTTTTTTTGGCCCAATCCTGTAATTTGTGTAGGTCACTCTGGACCCTATCCCAACCCTCCAGCGTATCTACCCCTCCCCCCAGCTTAGTGTCATCTGCGAACTTGCTGAGGGTGCAATCCATCCCATCATCCAGATGATTAATGAAGATGTTGAATAAATCGGCCCCAGGACTGACCCATGGGTCAGCGGGGAGAGGGTGGAGGAGAGGAGGCCACGGTGAGTGGTGGGGACCCCAGAGAGGGGGTGCAGCGGAGGAGAGGGGGAACACGGCCAGGCAGTGGTGGGCAGATGGGTCTGGGAGAAGTGGGGAAGCAGATACAGGAAGAGATGGAGCACAGGCTGGGCACCAGGGCCCAGGCATCCGGGGCCTGTTTGGCAGCAGCTGTGCCAGGGGAGGCTTCCCCCACTATTATACCCACCGCCTGTGCTTCCACTGAGGGATCTCTGGAGTCTCAGTGTTCCCCGGAGCTCGCCTTCCCTGACAGGCCTGAGCAACCAGAGCTTATCATTAGACCACTCACAGCCTCCCCGCGGGGAGTGTATGGACCCAAACAGGCTGGAGACAAGTTATCGCAGTAATCACTGGGGACTCGGGGAGCATCTTCAGCTGTGGAGGGTGACACACCCCACAGGAGCTGAATTTCTGACTCGGGGCTGAGCAGTGCAGGGTGGATGCGCAGCACAGCCGTGAGGCTGTTTGCTGCGATCGATGCACCAGGGTCGATTTAGTGGGGGTCTAGTGGGATGGACACAGCCTGAGGCCTGAGTCTCCACTGCCGTCTGGATGCTCAAACCCCGGCCTGGCAACACAAGTCACCAAGCCCAGGCCACACAGAGACAGGCTCAGTGTGCAGTGTGGACACCCCTTCAGACAAGCCCAGGATTGTCACATGAGGAAATCAGCCCTTTCGTTGGACTTGCTGGTAGAAGAGCCCAGTGATGTTGGAGCTCCCCGAGCGTCAGTGACAAACGCAGCGCTCCAGCAACTGAGCTCTAGGGCTCGCTGCTGAAAGAAAAGCTTCACGAGTGACAAAGGGCAAAGGGAGGTGCTGGTCTTTGGCCAAGGGCAGAGAGCCCCACCCTCCAACACAGACCATTTCCCTCGTTGTCTGTCTGTGCTGGGGCAGGAGCAATAACACGGCCTCCTGCTTTTGCTATTGCAGAAAGTCGGTTATGACGGTCTCCTCAAACCCAGGGTGCGAAACAGGCCTCAGAGCTGACTGGGTGTAAACAAGAACTACGCAGCTAGACTGAGCTAGCTGGGAATTCAGCTGTGCCCCTTTCCTGGAGGGATGGACTGACCTGTGAGGGAACTGGAACCGGAGCTACCAATGTTTAACTTGCACTCGTTCAGCATCTTTCCTCCGAGTGCCGTCACTGTAGGTTAAATACTCCAGCCCCGGGCTCCTCGCCAGCTCTGTGCCCGACAAGCTTTCCCTGGGATTGGATTCTGTACAGCAGGGGTGCAGGGAACCAGCAGGTGCATCTGACTCCTTGGTGAGGTTTTGCGTGCAAGGTGTGTGTCGAAAGCAATGAGTGTGGCACTCTCAGTGAACCGACGGAGAGTGACGGTGGTCAGAGAGAGACAACGGAAGAATAAAGGGGCAACGATGGGCATAACAATGATGATTGTGTTGTGTTTCATTCCTTAGATCTGGTGCCACCGCCCGTCCCTTTAGCCTTGTAGTTTACCAAGAGTAAAACGAAATATCTGTTCACATACAAGGGAGTGTGTGTGTCCATTCCTGCTAGTTGCACAGGGGTTTGATGTTGCTGCTTTCAATCCTCCAGCTCTGCCGAGATAAGGAACAATTCAGGCCGTCACTGAACTGAAGGAGGGTGATGATTTTCTGACAGGGAGGGACGGCTCCTCTTAAAGGTGTTTGGCAGGCAGCCTCCTTCCCAGGTCTGTCCCGACAACACCCAGTTGAAAAGGGACCTTCCCCAGCCCGGTGAAAACGAGCGAGTGAGTGAGCGGAGGGAGAGCAAGCGACGGAGGGAGATGGATTGAGCGGGCTGGGACCTCGGTGAAGGGGCGGGATGAGGGTGTTCAGTTTTGTGGGGTCAGAAAGTTGGCAACCCCAGATCCAGGGGGAACAAGTCAAACACCCAACGAGTCTGGCCAGGGGCAGGACATCAGCTTTGAGGGGAGGGGTGGGTGTGGCAGTGACATCACAAAGGCCTTTTGCAGGAACTCGGTGTATTGGGCAAAGGTGGTGGGGAGGGGGTGACCTCAGAGAGAGAGAGACCCCGACATCAGCCGGGCAGGACAGAGGTGCAGGGCCAGGTCTGTCTCTGAGAGCCCCTGGCTTTGCTGCCGCAAGTCTCCTTCGGGAGGTCTCTCCTCGAGGGCTGAGAGAGAATTAGGATTCATGGATGTGAGCATGAGGCGGAACCTCTGTGGAGTTTTCTCCTTTCCTGCCACTGATTGTGCTGAAAAGAAACTTCCCTTTGAGAAGATAAGAGGCTCAGAGAGGTTTGGAACCTGTTCCGTCTGATCCACCTGGCGCAGGCAGCATTCTAGGCCCAGGAAACACTGGCTTCAGGTGGCAGAATTTGATTTCCTCCCTAGGTTTTGATGGTTGGAATCCCTGGGGACATTGGGGTTTGTCCTTTTTCGTTTCCCTTTTCCTCTTTCCTCCCTCCTTTCCCCTCTTCTCTTGCTTCTTTTTTCCCTTTTCCCAGCTTCCCTCCCTCTACCGAGGAGGGATGTGTGTGGAGTGCGGCAGGGGAGGGTTATTGCTCTCATTGCAGAGGTCCTCACCAAGAGGTGGGGCTGGATCTGAGAGTGATCCCCTGTGATGGTGACCTGGGCCGTCCTTTGGGACATCTGGTGAGATCCCTCAGCCTCCCACCCCTCAGAGGGGCTCAGGGCTGGAGCAAAGGGTTGGGGTGCAGGGGTGTGAGGGCTCCAGCTAGGGATGCGGGCTCTGGGGTGGGGCTGGGAATGAGGAGATTGGGGAGCAGGTTGCCCCAGGGAGAGAGGACTCCCCCCCAGCTCTCTCTCCCCACAGCAGATCAGGGCCAGGTGAGAGGGCACCTGTCTCCTGGCCACAGCAGCTCTGGTGGGGCTGGGCTGGGTTGGGGTTGGGGCAGGGGGAGGGAACAGGATTTATTTTTCCTAAGTCAAAAGGGGGATGGGAAAGAGTTATGCGTCAGTGTTTACCTCATAAACTTAAGTCCTGTCTAATCTGCAAGACGCTCTGGGAAGAAGACACCATGTCATGTGGTGACGTCACAAGAGCAGAGGGTGTGAGAACTGCAGCAACTGAGATCGCAGTGGGGTTAGAGTCAGATTGTTTCAAATGCTGCATCCGTCGGCTGACATTTAACAGCAATGCTTAGCTAACACAATGGAGAAAGGAATTCTCTGCTAAAGATTCAACCTTCCCCTTTGGCCAACTCCACCCCTTCCCTGACTGGAGTGTGCTCACAACACCCCCCCCCACACACACACACCACAAGCCCACAGCTGGGCCCCCAGCACAAAGCAAGGGAGGGGGTTGCTTGGCTTGTTTTACTTTTTACTTTGCCAAAGGATTTTTAAAAAGCATTTTCTGCCCCTGTTCCCCATGGTGAGGAAGCGGATGGTTGTGGGGAAGGGGATCTGCGAGTGGTGGAGTCGGGAACTTGGGGCGAGGCAGAGGGAGGAGAGTGTGTGAGGGGGGAGGGGCAGTCGGGGTGAAGGGAGGCTAAAGGGGGTCAGGTCAGGCAGCTGGGTGAGGGGTTTGGGGGGAAGGCTGAAGGGGGCAGTTGGACGTAGGGGGGAGACTGAAAGGGCAGCTGGGGAGGAGCCTGGGGGGCAGGGGAAAGCTGAGGGGGACAATGAGGGGAAGGGGACCGGGGCAGTTGTGGGAGGCAGAAGGGGGCCATGGGGGCAGTTGTGGGAGGCTGAAGGGGCGATGGGGGCAGTTGGGGGAGGCTGAAGGGTACGATGGGGCAGTTGGGGGAGGCTGAAGGGGGCAATGGGGGCAGTTGGGGGAGGCTGAAGGGGGCTATGGGGGCAGTTGGGGGAGGCTTAAGGGTACGATGGGGCAGTTGGGGGAGGCTGAAGGGGGCAATGGGGGCAGTTGGGGGAGGCTGAAGGGGGCAATGGGGGCAGTTGGGGGAGGCTGAAGGGAGCAATGGGGAAAGGGGGCCAGTGGCAGGGAGGCAGTTGGGGGGCTGCTCATCCCCACAGGAGGGGAGGAGGAAGAGGAGCTGCCCTTCTTTCACAAGCTGTTTCCTGTTAGAACTTGCAACTTCACTGTTCCTGAGCAGGGTCCTGTGATCAAAAGGGAACTAGAGAGATTCGTGGTCCTGCTTTCAGCAGGGGGTTAGGCTGGATGACCTCCTGAGGTCTCTTCCAACCCTAATTGTCTATGATTCTGTGTTTCTGTGGAGGACAGGTCCATCAATGGCTATTGGCCTGGGTGGGCAGGGATGGTGTTCCTGGGATTTTCTAGCTGTCAAAAACCAGGTCCTGTGACGCTCAGCACTGCCACGCCTCACTCCCGTCACAGGGTGTAGCCAGTCAGGTCTCTGCAAAGCCCAGCTGAGCAATGCCTGATTGACATTGCCTGGGTGTGCACAGGACAAGAGACAGAGCACAGGCTGGAAAGTGACACATCCCCGCAAAGCCCAAACGCTCCTCCTAGGGGTACGATATTCCCTGTGGGTGCTGGGAGGACACGCTGTGATGGGATCTGCTGTGCCCCCTGAACCCTCTCCAGCCTGGGCTGTCTCCCACAATGCCCTGCTAGTAATCAGCAGCAACCCCTCCAGGCACTGTTATCCCGCAGCACAACGGCATGTGGAGCGGCTTGATTGCATGGATGCTCCCAGAGCCACTCGTGAATCCCATAGTGTGGCGCCAACCAGATCCCCCCAGCTCCCAGCACTGCGCCTCAGGAATATGCCGTGTGGATTAGTAATTGGTTCCCCACTTCACCACTGGAAAGTGGAGCTACACCAGCCTTTGATAACTGGGCAATTTACCAGTCACTTGGTAAAGTTAAACAGGACAACAAGTTTATTGGCTACAAAACGTAGATTTTAATTGGTATTAAGTGATAGGCAAAAAGTCCAAGTTAGTTACCAAAAGAACTAAAACATGAGCCCGCGGTCTGAACTCTCATCCCTGATAGACTGGGCGACAACTAGACTAAGCAGTTTTTCTCCCCCTCCTGGATTTTTCAGTCCGTAGCATCCAGATTTCTCCCTTGAAATCTGGGCCAGTCCCCTCAGCTGGAGTCTCAAGTCTGCAGTGTCCTTGTTGCTGGCAGTGGAGGTGGGTGAAGGAGAAAGGCCAAGCCTGGGCCCTGGGTTTGGTTTTGGTTTTGATACCTTCCATCCATGTGCTTGGGAAGCACCATTCCAGGCATGTCGGGAGGGAGGGGGGCATTGCTGAATCTCCCAGCGAGGCTGAGCAATTCCCTTGCTGTGGCCTCATGCAGGTGACTCATTGAATGGTGGCTTCCTTGTTGGATAATGGCTGGTGATAGGTTGTTTCACACCCGGCCCGGGTGCTGGTTACCTTCCTTGATGTTACCTCTGGGGAAGCTCATATTTGGCTGATTCCGCAACTTACAGCATGTTTCCATGAAAACCAGCCAATCCTTGTAATTTCACGTGCGCTGATGATACACATAGCTAGACAGAGAGAACAATGACTTTTGGCAGCTCCTAACCTTTCCCCTGATACCTTACAGGGCATGGTTTACACGGAGCATCACAATTCTATACAAGATGAGGAATATGGGGGTTACTGGGCACTTACAGTAGTAGGATTTTATGTTTGCATTTTGCATAATGAAGGATAAGGGATATGTGACGGTGCTGCCCGTGGGAGCCAACTGAGGTCACTCAATTAGGGTGAACTGCAACCAAAACGGGGCAGACAAACCCCAAATGCTGGTGGATGTTCCAATACTTAAGTTTACCAAGCCAGCACAGAACAGCTTCTGTAGTACCTCACTGGTTACTCAGAATTTTAAACAATGCAATTCCCTTAAGGTACCCAGCCTCATGCCTCTATCCAGACACACATGTCAGATACGATGATGATTACTGAAAATCTTATCTCATCATATAAAAGAAAAGGTTCTCCTGATCCCAAAGGACCAAGCCCCAGACCCAGGTCAAATGATAATTTAGATCTTACCCAGAATACATGCTTATAGCCAATTCTTATTAACTAAACTAAAATTTATTAAAAAAGAAAAGAGAGAGAGTGTTGGTTAAAAGATCAATATACATACAGACAAATTCAATTCTTGAGGTTCAGATACATAGCAGAGATGAGCTTGTAGTTGCCAAAAGTCCTTTTAGATATAGTCCATAGGTTATAATCCAATGTCCATATTCAGGGTGACTCCAGTCAGTGGCTTAAGGTTTCCCCCTCTTGAAACCCAAAGCAGCTCTGAGATGAAGAAGGATCGTGTCCCAGGGTTCTTATACATTTCCAGCAGCCTTTTGGCCTAAGAAAACAACAGGCTTAACTCTCCTTCTCCCAACCATCCTGGCAATTAGCACAGGGTAATTTATCCATTAAACCCTTCAGATACAGGTTACCACAACCTTCAAAGAACATAGAGACAATAATACTATTTCACTCAAGTATCTTTCTAAATGTTAATATTCCCTTTTTGATCTTTGAATCAAAGCTATAGCAATAGACAAGACTTGTTTGCTTACATCACAAGACCTGAGCAAACATCTCCCCTTCTACCTCTAACAATGCAGGCTGCATTTCAAAGCTCTGTTCATTTCCAGATCTTCCTAAGCAGTCTCTAAAGTTCGGCCATGGGTCGGGTCAGTCTGTGAGTTAATTAACTCTTTCTGGCCCTGTCACCTTTCAGTGAGATATTAGATCACACTCATAATGTCACAGGATAATAATGTATTAAATGTATTGAAGTCTGATAGGATTTGACCATATTCTGCCAGCCCCCCTTTCTGAAAGCAGGAAGCACGTGTCTCGGGCCCTCCCAGACCCGCCCTATTGTGCTTATTTCCCCATGAATAGTGGGGCTGTGGCTGGGGCAGCAGGCACTGAGTGGGGGGCACTGACCTAACGGACATGCTAATTCATCCCCGTCCCTCCAGCTGTCACAGGGGCAGGAGCAGTGTCTTAGCCTCTCTGTGTTAATTCTCACTCACACACAGCATCTCTGTGCACCTCCCTTCCTGGGACTGGCTCCAGGTGTGGGGAGAGCTCTGGGGGTTCAGACACAGGCAGGGGTTTAGCACCAGAGCTGTGTGTGCCTCAGCAAGTCCCCCAGAGCCCACACACCCTGAACGCTCCCAGTAACCCTGTGAGAACTTCTTGTTCCCTCCAGACATCGGCATGTCCCACGGGGGCTCAGTGACCACGTTCCCATCTGCTCACATCCCACAACTCCCCAGCAAACCCTGGGCTCAGGTTAAACTCAAGACGCGCCCTTTGTGACAAATACTGCCCCAGTCCTCAGGGCACTGTGCTCATACCTGATTTCACCCCCTGAGCAGGACTCCGCATTCCCAAACCTGCCCTGATCGCCCAGCTGGAAGCAAGGGAAGAGCCGTGGGTCCTGGCTCCAGCGTTTTTGCCGCCCCAAGCAGTGGGTGGGGGGAAGCCGTGATTGGCGGCACTTCGGCGACAGCTCTACCACCACTGCTTCATTCTTCTGCGGCAATTTGGCGGCAGGTCCTTCCTTCCGAGAGGGACTGAGGGACCCGCTGCTGAATTGCCACCGAAGCCCCAGACGTGCCATCCCTTTCCATTGGCCGTCCCAAGCACCTGCTTGCTGTGCTGATGCCTGGAGCTGGCCCTGCGTCCTGGATCTCCAGGCCTCTGAGGAAATTAACATCCCAAAGAGGCACCTGCGCAGGTGAGGAGTCAGTGACGTTGACACAGAAACTATCTGGCAAGGGAAGGGGAAATCTGAAAATCCCCCAGATGTGCTATAAGCCCCCTTCAGTGATTGCGTTGTGTTTTCCCTCTTTGCTACTCCCCTTTGTGTCCTTTCTACCCGCCCAGGCACTGACTCCTGCCTGGATTCCCTCTCTCTCCCCCAGCCGGTGAGGAGACAATGAGTGAGAACGAGGAGGGGAATCCACAGCAGGAAGGTCCTGAGGAAGTGGAACTGCGGGGGAGGTTTCTGAGAAGAACTGAAGGGAATTTTTCCCAGTGTTGGGAACAGAGAAAAGCCTGGAGTCATCGGCACAGGTCAGAGAGGAAGCTGGAAAACAGCCCATGGAAGAAAGTGGATGAATCCATTGAATGTGGGAGAGGAGGCAATGGTCCCCAGGAAACCACAGCCCAGCAGACAAATCACAAAGAAAAGAAACCCTAGAAATGCTTGGAGTGTGGGAAAAGCTTCAGTCGGCAGTCTGGCCTTTTTTAAAGCATGGGAGAATCCACACAGGAGAGAGAGCTTATGAATGCGTAAATTGTAGGAAAACCTTCAGTCAGCTCTCAGGCCTTGTTTGCCACAGGAGAATCCACACAGGCGAGAGGCCATATAAGTGCTTTTATTGTGGGGAAAAGTTTCAGTGCAGCATCAGCCCTTATTGTACATCAGAGAATCCACACAGGAGAGAAACCCTCTAAATGCTCAGACTGCGGGAAAAGTTTTAGTCATAGCTCTGGCCTTCTTAGCCATGGGAAAATCCACACTGGAGAGCGACCATATAAATGCTTGGACTGTAGGAAAAGCTGCAGTCAGCGCTCAGCCTTATTAAGCATAAAAGAATCCACACAGGAGAGAAACTCTTGAAATGTTTGGACTGTGGGAAAAGTTTCAGTGAGAGCAAGCCTTATTAGGCATGGGGGAATCCACACAGGACAGTGACCATATCAATGCCTTGAGTGTGGGAAAAGCTTCGGTCAGCTCTCAGGCCTTATTTGCCACAGGAGAATCCACACGGGAAAGAAACCCTATAAATACTTGGACTGTGGGAACAGTTTCAGTCAGCGCTCAAGCCTCATTAAGCATGGGAGAATCCACACAAGAGAGAGACCCCATAAATGCTTGTGTAAGCAGAGTCAGGATGAGCTCTACCCTGACATCTGGTGGTGAATTATAGTGAGTGTGGAAAAGAATTTCAGGGGCTGATCTTGTTTGCATAGGCACACCCAGCCCACTTAGCATGAGTCCACGGCAGCCCAAAATGGTCACTTTGACGGCTGTGGGATCCCCAATTTCTCTGTTATTGGGGCAGGAGGAATAAAGTGTTGTAACCCTGATTATGTGAATGAGGGACTATGAAACTGTTTTATGACAGAGGGTCTCACCATCACCTAAGTAGCACTCGCTAGACAAGGGACATGGGTTCCAAAACCTAGTGAATTGAGAGAGGTTGGGGGGCAGGCATGTGTACTTGATGGTATGGGCTCTCCTTTTTGAGGGCCTGGAACACCAATTGCACCTTTTTCTCTTTTCATTGTTGAATAGCTGAGCTACTTTTGATTCTATTAGGAATCCGTCTAGAGGCTGCTGAGCTGAATTCATTTTGTGCCAATGGTGCACCAGCATTGGGGCTCCACTACTACAAGCTGAAATCACTAAAAGAGCTAAACTTACTGTGCTCAGTTCAGTGAGTGCTGTGTCACCTAGTGGGGGAGCCTGAAGATATATCACTAAGTGGCTGGCAGAGCTGAGCAGTTTGCAGGATAGTTGGGCGGCCCATGGAACAGTGAGCAAGCAGAGTGGAGCAATTTGTGGGGACGTCTGGAGCGGCTGGTGGAGTGGAGCCAGTCGTGTTGAAGGCTGCAGCAGAACCCCAAGGAGAGGTGGGGCAGTCAGCCTTGGACCACGTAAGGTGCACCTTAACACCCTGTGTGCCCCTCGCCCCATTTGCACCCAGGCTGGCAGCGGGGTGGTAAAACTCTGCAGATGAACTTTTGAACTCTGGGGCAGCACTGACCAGGGACAGGCTTTTGGGTTGTTGGACTTTGAGGTGATTGGACTTAAGACCCTGAGGGGAAAAGGGGAAAAGGACACTGCCAAAACTTAATTGGTGAATCTTTTGCTCATGGTTTGTGTTATGAATTCTGTTAGTGGTGTTTCCATTGTTTCCCTCCTTTATTAAAAGGGTTTTGCTACACTCAGACTCTGTGCTTGCAAGAGGGGAAGTGTTGCGTCCTAGAGGTGCCCGGGGGTGGTGGAATGTAATTGTTCCAGGTCACTGGGTGGGGGCTCGAGCTGGTTTTTGCATTGCGTTATTGAAACGGAACCCCTGGATACTGAACCCGGCCCTTGTTGCTGCCAACTCAGAGGGGCAGAAGGGTTACACTTGGATGAAAGGAAAAGCTTCAGTCCCAGCTCATAACTTCGTAAACATCAAAGTTTCATTTGAAGATCAAATCTTGCTTGACACCAGACAGTCCGCACAAGAGAGAACCTTCAATAAGTGCAGAAAAAGATTCAATCTGAGCTCACACATTATTCCCCATCAGGTAATTCAGAGGAGAAGGAGCTTGAATGTGTTGGAAGCTTCATTTGGTGCTCACATGGCATCAAGCTTCAGCAGATCCACACAGGGAAGAGCCTCTCAGATGTCCTTAGCATGGAAAATGCTTCCGTTGGAGCTAACACTACACTGGACATCAGAGACTCCTCCACACAGGAGGGAAATTCTCTCAGTGCCCTGACTAGGGCTGGCCATAGTAAAATGTCCATTTCCTAATTCCCACGACAAGCAGGGGCATTTGATTCCCAAGTATCCAGTTGTCTATGTCTGGGAGCAGGTTCCAGCAGCAGCTGACCCGGAGCTGATGAGTGACCCTCTGGTTTTGCCTGGTCTCAGCAAAGCCCAGGCAGAGGAGAAGTCCTGGTCAGCCCCTCCTCCCTGCCACAGCCCTGGCTGCTGAACTGCTGGGTCTTCCTGCCGACCTGCTGGGGGAAGGGAGAGAGAACCTGCTTTTGACACCACACCCCAGATCTGTCATCATGATGCACTTTGTACATGTAACCCTTCTGCCGGGCCGAAACGATAGCAGCAAGGGCCGGGTTCAATACATAGGGGTCCCTTCCCCACAACATAATGCAAAACCAGCTCGAGCCCCCACCCAGTGACCTGGGAAAATCTTACACACCCCTGGGCGCCTCGAAGAGGCAATACTTCCCCTCTCGCAAGCACAGAGTCTTGGTGTAGCAGAAAAGGTTTAATTACGAGAGATAAACAACAAGCATTAAACTGGGAAAATACCTCAGCTAGAGTTCATAGGTCAAACCGTGAGCAAAGACCCACCCCAGCAAATTGGGCCGTGTCCTTCTCTTGGGGCCCTTGAGTCCAGCAACCCCCAAATCACCCACAGTCCCAAAAGTCCCACAATCCAAAAGTCTCTGTCCCGGGTCAGTGCAGCCCCAGAGTTCAAGAGTCTCTCTGCAGAGGTCCCCCTCCCCAGCCTGGGTAGAAAAGGGGCACCTTACGTGGTTTCGGGGCCAACTGCCCTGCCTCTTCGTGGGGTTCTGCTTCCACTAGTCGTCCCCGCAAACAGCTCAGCTCCGCTTGCTCTGTGGGCTGCGCCGCTCTGCCAGCTGCTCTGGTCCACCAGCTGTCCTGTGAGCCACTCCAGCCGTCCTCACGAGCTGCTTGGCTCCACTCACCCAGGGCTGCACAAACTGCTCCACTCCGCTCTGCCAGCTGCTCTGCTCCACGGTATTGCTTCAGGCTCCCCCACTCATAAGCACAGTACTCAGTGCTCTCAGCTCAGCAAGTCCAGCTCTTCAGTGATTTCAGCTCTTAGTGATTCCAGCTCATAGTAGGGGAGCCCCAGTGCCAGTGAGTTCAGCTCAGTAACCTGTATCTAGATTCTTAAGGGAATCAAAAATTAACTCTGACATTCCACAGTGGAGAGAGGCACCAGTGGGACTGGTGCTTCTGGCTCACACAAGAAGCCTGCACCACCCAGTACAGATCTCTGTCCCCAGCCTCTCTCCTTTCAATGGGTTTTGGAACCCATGTGCCCCATCTAGCAAGCGCTATCCAGCTGACAATGAAACCCCCCATCACAAGACAATTTTGTAGTTCCCCATTTACCCAATCAGGGTGACAACATTTCATTCCTCCTGCCCCAATAACAACGAAATTGGGGCTCTCACAGCTGTGAAAATAACCATCCCATGCTGCTTTGCGGTATGCTAAGTGGGGTGGGAGTGCCCATGCAAATAACCGAAATACCAATGCAACACTTTAAACTTCGTTCTGCACTCCCCATAATTTACCACCAGATGTCAGGGTGGGGCTCAACCTGACTCTGCTTACATCCTCCCCGCAGCCGAGAATTTGTCGTCCCGATAAATCACATTCCCTGTTGCATCGCAGGCGTACATGAACAAAGCTCAACAGTCAGTTTGATTGGTAGCAGAGTCATTTATTACTCTCCAGCATGCTCTTATATACAATTAAGGCCAAGCAATCAAGCAATTGCTAATTGGTTAATAAGGTACACACAGGCAGCAGCTGTAACTTCATTGGGTAACATCATCCTAGACAGCTTTCTAATTTATTATCCTATTACTGCCTACCAGCAGATAAGAACTAGCCTCATCCTAGAAACTTGCATGTCAGTTTCCCACACTCTCATGCACAACAATCCCACACTTCCCCCTTTTCTCATAATAAAAAAGGGAAGGCACAGCAAAACATTCCCAGCTCATAGCATCACATTACTACAATCTATTACACAGCAAAACTAAAAGCAAATCTAAACACCAGCTGCCTAACTAAACCGTAACAATATCTTCCGCAGTGCCCTACTTTTACCTATACATCCCTCCTCCAGGTAACGCAAGTGGCCCAAGGGGCCAGGAGGGTTCTGCCAATGTGCAAACACCCACAAAGCAGGTTTCCAATAAGGGCTTCCACTGCAGCAACATGGGGCAAGCAAAAGGCCGTAGTATTTATGGCACTCTGCGCCAAAATCAGCCAAGGCCGGACCCACTTCGCCGGAATCCATCTGGGACCTTGAAAACAATCTCAGCTAGGCCACCTGGCATTTGCCTCGCTCTGGCATAACAACTTTATCTCATCCCTCTGTTCTTGTAACCACGCTGCTGTAATTTTCCACCAAGGCAGCATAGGGAAGATGCAACCGGACATCTCCCCCCTATTCTTAAACACAAAAAAAAATTAAAAACATCCAATAAACTACACCAAACTTTATAGCAAAAAACGTACAAAACAAAACCAAAAACAAATAATCTATCTATAACCATGCAATTCATAACATACAACACCAACATCAAACAAAACAAAACATAAATCAAAATACAACAAAAAAAATGGTGTAAATTCTGCAGGATTCCCCCATTCTCTATTGCACACCAAATTGTGACAAATTTCTGTTACCAATTCATCCCTCATATGTCAGGTGATCAAACTGACACTGAGGGAGGGGGGGTCCTAAAGAAAACACAACATAAACCACATAAAAATCTTAACAACAACAATAATTCTGGCCAGAAACAAACATCACAAACAAAACATAAAACACAAAACATAAATTTTAACTCTATCAATAAATGCATGGTACATCAAATACTGTACAGCTAACATCAATTTTCTTTAATATCTAAAAAACAAAAACAAAACTACCCCTACTGGGCAATCAATCATTACTTAAAATAAACAAATACCCTATATAGCTTGCAGGCAAAACAGGGAAATTACTTCATCAGGTAAATCATTTACATTAATACAATTACTTCCTAGCTTACTCCTAAAATTCAAAGCTAATCACAGCTTAAATTTTTACCATTAACTTCTGCTTTTAAACCCTAAAAAAAAAAAAACATCACCACTTATATGCCCATAAAACCTAATACAATCTCAATTACATAGCACTATATACATTCTTCAGCTAATGCAACAAAATTATTTATGGCCAAACAATTACAAACTAATTTCTTCACCTAAGTATTTACAAACATTTCAAAACACCAAAAACTTTTCTCCGTAGCATATTACAAAATTCAACTGCTATTCCCTCTAGCAACCACAAAATTAACTTTGTACTCTCCTTAAAAATTACTAGCTTGTCTTCCAACAGCCACCTTTCTCAGCTAAATCACCATTCCAAGTATCCCCCTGAATATTTGAAATTCCCAAGCTTTTGTCTGTAGCCTGGCCGCCTGGGCCCGATCCTTTTTTCCTCTTCATTTTCTCTGTCTATTGCCTACCCGCCTGGGCCCGATCCTTTTTTCCTTTCCAAGTTCTCTGTCTATTGCCTGCCTGCCTGGGCCCGATCCTTATTTCCTCTTGCTAAACCGTTCCTTTCATGAACACTAACTTATCCCACTATCAATTTAGCTAGGAGGGTGTACTTCTTAACTAGCCCCCACCCTTCTAGTCTCTACTGCAAGCAATTATCTGTACTTTCCCACCGTGGGGGCTACATCTAATATCAAGCAATCTACAACAACCAATAATCAGCACATAACACAAAATTAACAAAAATCTAATAAGGCTAACAAAAGCACTTTACATAAAGGTACTTTGGGTCACATAAATTCAAAGCCATTCTCCCAAATTACCTAAATTTATGCCTAAATAACCCACAATTCCCCCCTTGAGAATACTCAACAAACCCTTTGGCTGAGTTTTCTCAAACTTAAAAAACAACAAACAATTAAACTCTAAAAAGCCGGGGTAATTAATTCCACAATCATCCTCCCCATGAACCCGGCAGGGTTCGGTATGTGAGAGCCCTCACCCCCCAACCTAACCGGTCCACATGCTGGGGTTAGTAATGGCGGGGGGTAATATCATTTACAATCCAATTAGGGGGGGGCAATACATGCTAAAAAATTTATCCAAAACACAGGGCGCAGCCTGTAGAATAAATCCCAAAATCCAATTAATACCACATTTTTCAGCAGGAGTCCCAAATTTCTTCCTGCCAGTGTACAATTCTTTGTTTCTTCACCAGGGTCAGTTCTCAATGTCTTTTTAGTCAGGAATTTCTGGACTTTGGCAATATCAACAACGTGAGTGTTTTTTCTTCTTTTCCACCACCGTCGTGGTTCAGCTTCTACGGGGGAAATTCACCAGGACATCATCCCGTAGTAATTTTGCTTCTTTCAAAAAACAACCAAAAAAAAGAAAATCCAATAACACAATGGGGGCTGCAGCGGACAAGGGAGAGGTTAACCAGCACGTTACCTTGTCCTTTTTTCCTGCTGTTTAAAAGCACAATGAAACTAAAAAATAATTAGGCCAATCATCAGTAGAAAAATTCTCCTGGTGTGAAGGGGTCTTTTGCAATAAAATCATGGGTCCAGGCAGTCAGTCTCCTGGTTGCAAAATTGGCAGGGCTGCTAGGATCTTTGGGCAGCTCTTCCATACCTGTGAAAGGAGACAGCTAACACATTCCGTTAATGCCTGGCAGAATTTTGCAGCTCTCATTAGCTTTTTTGGGCCCAGTCAAGCTCTCTTTAGTCTGGGCTGTTCGCCAAGTCTTAGCTGTCCTTGACTGGGGCGAGAAAAGAATGAGCTTTTCTTCGATTAAATCATTTTGTTCTCTCTCCTTCCCTGCTTGGCTTCTTTTAATCTGTGCAGCCTGTGTCAGAACACCCAGCTGTTGCCGCTCATACCGGAGAAGCATAACGGTTTTCCCGGCATTGTCCCAGGCTCAGACCAGCCAGCGTAGGACGCCTTCTCCGGGCTCCTGTAGGTCCGAACGACCTCCGGGGCCACGGCACGAGTCTCTGCCTGCGCCATGCACTCCAAAGTCTTCCCGTCCAGGGCTCGCTTCCAGCGGAGCACCTCCTCGTCCTGTGCCCGAAGGCCGGTCAGGAGGAGCCTCCCCAACTCCCCCTCTCTTCTTAATAAGTGAATCAGTGCAGCAGGGGAAATCTTTTCCCCCTGTCGGTTCATAATGTGCAAATAAAGCTTCTGTGTTATCTTTTCTTCAGCTGATACAGCGGTACTCACGTTAGCTGCTCTGCCCTTCTCCACCGCGGCTTATAGCCGCCCTTCTCCTCCGCGGCTTATAGCCGCCGCTTTCCTCCGCGGCTTATAGCTGCCCCTCTCCTCCACGGCTTATAGCCGCTCTCCTCAGGGCTCAGGTGCGCCTCTCTTTTCGGACGCCCGGGGGCTTCTCCAGCACTCCCCGCCGCAGCTCCTCCGCTCGCCTCTGGGCTCAGGCTCCCAGCTGCTCGCCTCTGGGCTCAGGCTTCCGACACTATCATCATTCGATTCGAATCACGTCGGGGTCCGGGGGCTTCTCAAGCACTCCCCGCCGCGGCTCCCAGCCGCCCGCCTCTGGGCTCAGGCTCCTGGCCGTTCGCCTCTGGGCTCAGGCTCCCGACACTATCATCATTCGATTCGAATCACGTCGGGGTCCGGGGGCTTCTCAAGCACTCCCCGCCGCGGCTCCCAGCCGCCCGCCTCTGGGCTCAGGCTCCTGGCCGTTCGCCTCTGGGCTCAGGCTCCCGACACTATCATCATTCGATTCGAATCACGTTGGGGTCCGGGGGCTTCTCAAGCACTCCCCGCCACGGCTCCCAGCCGCCCGCCTCTGGGCTCAGGCTCCCGACACTATCATCACTCGATACGAGTCACGTCGGATAAGCACTCCCCGCCTCTGGGCTCAGGCTCCTGGCCGTTCGCCTCTGGGCTCAGGCTCCCGACACTATCATCACTCGATACGAGTCACGTCGGGGTTAGCCGCTCACCTCTGAGCTCAGGTGCGCCTCTCTTTTCGGACGCTCGCCTCTGAGCTCAGGGCTTCTCCGCCTGGGTCAGGCCACCGACACTTTCATTCGATACGAATCACGTCGGGGTCACCATTTGTTGCATCGCAGGCGTACATGAACAAAGCTCAACAGTCAGTTTGATTGGTAGCAGAGTCATTTATTACTCTCCAGCATGCTCTTATATACAATTAAGGCCAAGCAATCAAGCAATTGCTAATTGGTTAATAAGGTACACACAGGCAGCAGCTGTAACTTCATTGGGTAACATCATCCTAGACAGCTTTCTAATTTATTATCCTATTACTGCCTACCAGCAGAGAAGAACTAGCCTCATCCTAGAAACTTGCATGTCAGTTTCCCACACTCTCATGCACAACAATCCCACAATTCCCTACTGTGCCAACTTACTGGCCCCCGTCAAACGGCCTCAGATAGCCCACTTTAGCTTCCACAAGCCTGTGTGCTAAATGTATTGGCTCCTCACTAGTCACCCCAGGTGCATCATAAGTTAACCGTTTCACTGGTCTTATTACCCTGTCTCGCCTATTGAGAATCTCTGTTGCTGTGGCAGGGGGGACATCCTCTTGAGTAACGGATGGGGAAGTTTCCTGTGAGTCCCCCTCAGATACTGGCATAGGCCCCTGCATTTCTAGTTCTAACAGTGGAGGGTCGAAGGTGCTTGGGACATCTTCCATTTGTATGCCGCCACTGTCCAATAATCTGTGTAAGTCATCACACGGGGGTTCCACCAGTGGCTCAGGAGTGTCAGGGATGGGCCTAAATACTTCTGCCATAGGGTTTAGGGTGGAAGAGGAGGTACTCTCTTTTGATTCAGCTGATTGAGACTGCAATCTTGTCTTCATCCTAGGATACACCATGGTGGTGTCTTCCTCCTCAGACTCACTCTCAGATGTGCTGAGTAGGGGTAGGTTAGCTGCCGGGGGCTGGCTGTCCACGTTGGAAGGTGGCTTTGGTACAGCACCTTCGTTCTGCCCAGTTGTGGCCCATCTCATAAGGGCTGCCCACCAATTCCCCCACCGGGAGCAAAAGGTTTCTATGCACAGTCTTTGTCTGCCCTGGACCCTCTTCAGGTTTGATCTTGTAGACAGGCAGATCTCCTAGCTTCTCCATCACCAAGTAAGGTATTGCCTTCCATCTGTCAGCTATCTTGTGTTTGCCAGCAATACCCAAATTTCGCAGCAGGACTCTGTCCCCTGGCTGGAGCTCTTGCAGACGTACCCTAGCATCATATCGATGTTTGTTGCGGTCTGCATTCTTCCGAGCTGCAGATGCAGCTAAGTGATAAGCATCCCGCAGCTTTTCTCGTAGTCGGGATACATATTGCTGATGAGTTTCATAGCTATCTCCATCCTCGGATACACCAAAGCACAGGTCTATGGGTAATCTTGGTTCCCGCCCAAACATCAAGAAATATGGGGTGACTCCCGTAGCGTTGTTCTTGGTGGCGTTGTAGGCGTGCACCAGAAATGCAACATGTTGGCTCCAGGTTGCCTTCTGCTCTGGCCGCAAAGTCCCTAACATATCTAACAGAGTTCGGTTGAACCTCTCTGGCTGAGGATCACCCTGCGGGTGATACGGCGTTGTCCTTGACTTTTTAATTCCTGCTATCCTTAGCACCTCCTTTAGAAGGTGACTCTCAAAGTCTCGTCCCTGATCCGAGTGTATCCGGGCTGGGAATCCATAAACTGAGAAATATTTTTCCCACAGTACTCGAGCGACAGTAGTGGCCTTCTGATCACGTGTGGGATATGCCTGCGCATAGCGCGTATAATGGTCGGTCACGACTAGAATGTTCCCAATATTCCTCTTGTCCACTTCTAAAGACAAGAAATCAATGCAAACCAGCTCCAGAGGTTTGTTGCTGGTGATGTTCTTCAGATATGCAGCCCTCGTGGGCAGAGTTTTCCTTTGGACACATCGAGCGCAGGTCTCACATTTCCTGCGAACGTCTTCAGCCATCCGGGGCCAATAGAACCTACTTCGGATAAGTTCCAGGGTCCTCTCCATCCCTAAATGTCCAAAGTCATCATGCAGGGCCCTCATGGCCAGGCCTCTGTACTCTTTTGGCAGCACTAGTTGGTTCCGTTGCCTTTGTAGAGGGTCTGTGGTCACACGGTGTAGCACTCCCTGAATCAGTTTTAGCTTGGTCCATTCTCTCAACAGTAGTTTGCCCTCTGGGGTAGGTGGAACAACCGCAGCTGGGCCTCGCCCCTCCCTTTTGGCAAGTAGCGTATCACTAATGGAAATATCTTGCAGCTGGGCTTCCTGCCAGTCAACCGCATTGAGCATGGGCAGGGGAGATTGGTCCAAAGCAATATAGTTCACTGAAGCAGAAGGCACGCATTCAGGGGGCAGGCCCAAAGCTTCAGCAACGCATCCATGAAGGCTCTCATGGGTCTCCAGCTCTCGGCGACTCACACGGCAAATAGCTCTCACTCCATCCGTGGGTATCACAGAAACTCCTGGTGCTTGTGGACGCCTGGACAACGCATCTGCATCTACATTGCTTCTCCCTAAGGTAAGGGTGAAGAAGGGAGAAGCAGGAGAGCTGTGGGGAAGTGGCCCAGGGAAATGTAGCAACTCTGGCAGTGAAAGGTTGGCTGCCAACAACTGCTACCATTAGGGTCCCTGGGCTGGAACCCGGAGTAGAGGGTGGGCCCGGGTTCCCCCCAACCCACCACTACAGGAACATCTCCTGGGAGGGAAAGTCAGGTCCCTGTCAGGACAGGAGGCTGAACAGAGACCGGGGGAGTTCTCTCCCCAACCTCCTTGCAGCCTATGATGAAAAGGGCTCAGTAGACTGTAACCCTGGCCCTAGAGAGAGAAGGGCTACGTGGAGGGTCACAGTGAGCCACTGAGGCTGGCATAAACCTCCTAGAAGCACACGAACCATGGGAGCAAGGTCAGAGCTCTGAAGCAGGTGTCACTGGAAAAGTTCTGATTTGCTGAATATGAGTATCCTGTTCGTATGCATGTATCAGTTTGGTAGCTGAAGTTATGAATATTGACTCTGTATCTTTATTTCAAATGTATTTACACCTGGTGACAACCACTAGGAAAGATGCTTCCAGTGTAGACAGCTGGTTGGGAAGGGCCAGCAGGGGAAACAATAGGCCTTAGGAGAATCTTATCCCCGACCTGGTGAGCCTGCTGGAGAATGCTCCAGGCAGCCTCTGAGCAATGGGCTCAGCAAGGTGGGCAAGGGCATGTGACCGGACCACATGACACTGAGCTCCATTTTGGGTACCCGTGTTTCTCCACAAACTGGGCTGGGAACCAAGTTTGGAAGAACGAGTTTCGGCCACATGGAACAGCTCTCTAAGGCAGGGAGTGACATCATCGGTTGTTGGTTACTCTCCCGTTGCTGAACACCTGAGAGAAGCTCCAAAAGAAAATGACTTGGCGCGGGGGGTGGGGAGCCCAAGCTGGAAAGCAAGTGCAGCTTGTGCCTTCTGCAAGCCTGCTTGTGCCATCAGTCAGGGTGAGCACTTGCTAAATCAGACCCAATCTTCCTAGGCTTTTAGGCTTTGTTTGCAGTTTTCTGTATTTACTAGGTAATCTGCTTTGAGCTGTTTGATATCACTTCACTTCTGGTTTCTGTAGTTAGTAATCTTGGTTCATGTTTTAATGTGAACCCATGTGCTTTGGAGCCTTTAGCTGTGCTGTCTCAATTCCCATCGCAGCCAGTAGTAGCTGAAATTATCTAGGATCCTGGTTAGAGGGTTGGATCCAGGTGCAGATGCAGCAGCTCCACTGGTTAGGGGAGCGGCCAGAGCAGAGAGAGAACCCCAGAGTGGGGACACCCTAGCCCCTGTTGTAAGTGACCACAACGAGATTGGAGGTCGAACCACCAGACACCCTGGGCCCAGCCTTACCAGGGTTACGAGGACTTTGCCACACACAGAGTAGAAGGAGAGTCCTCGAGGTCAGGGAGGCCTCTGCGTAAAGGGAGTGGGAGTGAGGACTCACATCCTAGCTGGCCCATTCCACTGGGTGGGTGTATAAGCCAGAAAAATGTGCCACAATATAGGGACCCTTCCCCCCTTTACACTGGGACCCTTTGCTTCTCCCTCTCTCTCCTCTGCTGTCTCTGCGCCCCTTGGCTTTCCCAGCACCTGGCCCCACAGTGCTTGTGGTCAGCTGGAGACGGGGCTTCCTGGGCCTGCTCCTCTCTCCTGATTCCAAAGGACTTGGCAGTTGAGGGGTCAAGTCCCTTCATGGTTGTGCTGGCTTAGTTTTCCCTTTGTGCAGAAATTGCTGCTTTCTTCAGGACTGGAGCCTCTTCTTGGCCTCTCTGGCCCATGCTCAGGCCCATGCTCTGGTTTCAGCTAGAGCCCCGGGATGGAACTGGGGCGTAGGGTGTCCCAAAGGCTAGAGCGTGAGCCTTAGTTGCTTCCAGACTAGCCTTTGCCATTCCTGACGTGCCAGAGAAATGGGCACACGCCCAGGCTGGCGTGCAGAGCAGTTTCCCTCTCCCAAGTGTGCGCCTGTGCCTCCGCTTGAGGGGGCTTGCTAAATGCCACCTTTGGAGCCTGTGTGTTTCTCTGCTTCTCGCCAGCTGGGGAAAAGCCTCTTGGGGTAAAATCTCCTGCCCCACTGCCACAATGAGCAACCTTGGAGCGGGAACGGTAAGAGGCCCCAGCCGCGGGGCAGGCCCTGCTTTCCTACCATCTTCTGCTGTTGGCCACAGAGCATCAGCAGCTGCCCCCCATGCTGGTCTGCGGGTGCCTTTCAGTGGGTGTCTGGTGTGCCAGGGAGCAGGCTGGCTGGTGTCTTTGGGGCTGTCTGCAGCCCACACGTGGGCATGGTCCTCCCCTCCTCTTGCCCCACCCTCGGTCGCTCTGTGGCTTTTAAGCTTCCCTTGGAGCTGTCAGCACCAGCTGCCTCTGCTCGAGGGGCCCAGAGGAGGAAGTTGTGCTGGGCTCCAGCCTGGGGCTCTTCCTCCCTCCTGCCTGTCCCTGGCTATCAAGCCTGGGCCTGGCCCTCCTTTCGTTACGGGCCCTGTGGGCAAGAGCCAAAGAGCGGGAGCAAGTGCAAGGGCCAAAAATCACACTAGTCTCCACTCATGTGGATTGTGAACGATGTTGAGGGCTGCCATCACACCATCGATGTTGTTGCACGCTACAAGATGGCCTTCCATGAAGAAGATGGGACAAGATCCAGCCCCACCTCTTGGTGAGGACCTCTGCAATGAGAGCAATACCCCTCCCCTGCCGCACTCCACACACGTCCCTCCTCGGTAGAGGGAGGGAAGCTGGGAAAAGGGAAAAAAGAAGCAAGAGAAGAGGGGAAAGGAGGGAGGAAAGAGGAAAAGAGAAACGAAAAAGGACAAACCCCAATGTCCCCAGGGATTCCAACCATCAAAACCTAGGGAGGAAATCAAATTCTGCCACCTGAAGCCAGTGTTTCCTGGGCCTAGAATGCTGCCTGCGCCAGGTGGATCAGACTGATCCTCCTCATGCTCACATCCATGAATCTGAATTCTCTCTCAGCCCTCGAGGAGAGACCTCCCGAAGGAGACTTGCAGCAGCAAAGCTGGGGGCTCTCAGAGACAGACCTGGCCCTGCACCTCTGTCCTGCCCGGCTGATGTCGGGGTCTCTCTCTCTCTCTGAGGTCACCCCCTCCCCACCACCTTTGCCCAATAGGCCGCGGTCCTGCAAAAGGCCTTTGTGATGTCACTGACACACCCACCCCTCCCCTCAAAGCTGATGTCCTGCCCCTGGCCAGACTCATTGGGTCTTTGAGTTGTTTCCCCTGGATCTGGGGTTGCCAACTTTCTGACCCAACAAAACTGAACACCCTCATCCCGCCCCTTCGCAGAGGTCCCGGCCCGCTCAATCCATCTCCCTCCGTCGCTCGCTCTCCCCCACACTCACTCACTCGCTCCTTTTCATCGGGCTGAGGAGGGCTGGGGAGGGTCCCTTTTCAACTGGGTGTTGTCGGGACAGACCTGGGAAGGAGGCTGCCTGCCAAACACCTTTAAGAGGAGCCGTCCCTCCCTGTCAGAAAATCATCACCCTCCTTCAGTTCAGTGACGGCCTGAATTGTTCCTTATCCCGGCAGAGCCAGAGGATTGAAAGCAGCAACATCAAACCCCTGTGCAGCTAGCAGGAATGGACACACACACTCCCTTGTATCTCAACAGATATTTAGTTTTACTCTTGGTAAACTACAAGGCTAAAGGGACGGGCGGTGGCACCACATCTAAGGAATGAAACAACACAATCATCATCCTTATGCCCATCGGTGCCTCTTGATTCTTCCTTTGTCTCTCTCTGACCACCGTCGCCCTCTGTCGGTTCACTGAGAGTGCCACACTCACTGCTTCCGACACACAAAGACTCACACACACATCTTGCATGCAAAACCTCACCAAGGAGTCAGATGCACCTGCTGGTTCCCTGCACCCCTGTTCTACAGAATCCAATCCCAGGGAAAGCTTGTCGGGCCCACAGCTGGTGGGGAGTCCTGGGCTGGAGGATTTAACCTACAGTGACGGCACTCGCAGGAAAGATGCTGAACGAGTGCAAGTTAAACATTGGGAGCTCCGCTTCCAGTCCCCTTACAGCTCAGTCCATCTCTCCAGGAAAGGGGCACATCTGAATTCGCAGCTGACTCAGTCTAGCTGCGTAGTTCTTGTTTACACCCAGTCAGCTCTGAGGCCTGTTTCGCACCCTGGGTTTGAGGAGACCGTCAGAACCGACTCTCTGCAATAGCAAAAGCAGGAGGCCATGTTATTGCTCCTGCCCCAGCACAGACAGACAACGAGGGAAATGGTCTGTGTTGGAAGGTGGGGCTCCCTGCCCTTGGCTAAAGACCAGCACCTCCCTTTTCCCTTTGTCACTCGTGAAGCTTTTCTTTCAGCAGCGAGCCCTAGAGCTCAGTTGCTGGAGCGCTGCGTTTGTCACTGACGGTCGGGAAGCTCCAACATCACTGGGCTCTTCTACCAGCAAGTCCAACGAAAGGACTGATTTCCTCATGTAGCCTGCTCCGGGACCGTCAAAAGGATCTTGTCCCATTCTTCTTCATGGAAGGCCATCTTGTAGCCTGCAACAACATCCATGGTGTGATGGCAGCCCTCAACATGGTTCACAGTCCACATGAGTGGAGACTGTTCGTTGATTCATCGAAGACGAGTCTTAAAGATGTTTTACTGCATAATGGCAATGTTTTGCCATCAATTCCACTTGGTCATGCAATCCATATGAAGGAAACCTATGACAACATGAAACAACAACATGAAACCTCTCTGAGGCTCTTCTCTGCTCCACAGGGACCTCTGTCTTCTCAATCAATTAGCAGTGGGAAAAGGGAAATCTCCAAGGAGGCTCTTCCTCGCGCTCACAGGCGTGACCCTGTATTCTCTCTCAAGGGGAGACCTTGAGAAGGAGACTCCCTGCAGCAAAGCCATTTCCCCCACCCTGCAGCCTCTTTACCTGCCCCTGCTCATAGACTCTCTGTGAGGTCACCGCTTCCCAACCTCCTTTGACCAATCAGCCCAGCTCCTGTAAAAGGCTAGTGTGATGTCACCGCCCTGGACAGCCCCTTTGCATCTTTGAGCTGCTCCTGCTGTGTCACACCCACACCCCCACTCACTCAGTGTTACTTCTGGACACGAAGCTGGCGACACATGAAAACATCAGAGGCTGCTCAATGGGCCATACTTAGTTTTGCAGAGATTTGTAGACGTTAAGGCAAGAAGAGACCTTTGGATCATAGAATCATAGGACTGGAAGGACCCCAAGAGGTCATCGAGTCCAGTCGCCTGCACTCAAGGCAAGACTAAGTATTATATAGATCATCTCTGACAGGGCTTTGTCTAACCTGCTCTTAAAAATCTCCAAGGATGGAGATTCAACAACCTCCCTAGGCAATTTATTCCACTGCTTAACCACCCTGACTCTTAGCAAGTTTTTCCTAATGTCTAACCTAAACCTCCCTTGCTGTAATTTAAGCCTCTTGATTCTTGTCCTATCATGAGAGGTTAAGGAGAATAATTTTTCTCCCGCCTCCTTGTAACAACCTTTTAGGTACTTGAAAACTGTAATGTCCCCTCTCAGTCTTCTCTTCTCCAGACTTAACAAATCCAATTCTTTCAATCTTCCCTCATAGGTCATGTTTTCTAGACTTTCATCATTCTTGTTGCTCTTCTCTGGACTTTCTCCAATTTCTCTGCATCTTTCCAAAAATGTGATGCCCAGAACTGTACACAAGAATCCGGTGGAGGCCTAATCAGCACGGACCTAGGCTGGGGAGACCTACAGAAGGAGACTCTCCGCAGCAAAGCCCCGGGGGTCTCTGAGATGGCCCCAGCCCTGCAGCCTGTCCTACCTGGCTGTTGTCATGGACGCTCTGTGAGGTCACCGCCTCCCAACCTCCTTTCACCAATCAGCTGAGGTGCTGCACAAGGCCCTTGTGATGTCACCGCCTCACCCACCGCTGCGCTGCAGGGCTAATGTCCTGTCCCTGGCCAGCCCGTTTCATGTTTCAGCTGCTCTCCCTGTGACACCCCCACGCACTCAGGGTTAGTGCTGGGGATCAAGCAGGCAGCACATGGAAACCTCAGAGGCTCTCAATGTGCCACACTCAGTTTTGCTGAGATTTGGAGACTAAGGCCACAAAAGACACTTAGATCATCTCATCTGACCCCTCTGCACAGCCCAGGCCTCCTGTATGGCACTCTAGCAAGTTTTAGACCAAAGCAGACTCCACAAAGGCACCTCATCAAGGGATGGATGGAGAAAGCACCGCTTCCCTTGGTGGGCTGGAGGAAATTGATGCTGTCGGGGGCAGGGAATTCACCCCAAGGCCACGCTTGGGAGTCTGTATCATAACACGCATGCACAACAGCACTGCACAAAGTTTGTACACGTCACCTTAACTCTGATGGTTCCTAATGTTTAAAGGCCCCCAGGGGTGCAACTTGGAGCTGGGGTACCGCTGAGCCCGCTGTCTCCCCAGCCTGGGCTCCCTCTCACACAGCTGCTGGGAGAAGATGCAGCTCGCTCCCGGCCCTGCACTCACACAAACCTTTGCACGGGCAGGGACACACCCAGCTGCAGGGACTAGGAAGCTTCTCCCCAGCTCCCCAGCCTGGGTCCCCGGTGCTGCAGCATCTTGCCCTGGCCAAAAGCCTGACGGGATCAGTTTATTCCCCAGTCTGCTCCTCCCTCCAAGTGGAGAGGATCATGCACCAGTCTTTAGTCCTGAGCAGGTGCCCCAAGCACATCTAGCAACACACAGGGCTTTAGGGGGAAATAGAACACACATTGATTAACTACACAAAGATAGGCTTGAAGGGATTGTAAGCAATGAGCGCACAGCTCAATGCAGGTTACCCAAGAACTGAACCAAAAGAACCCTCTGCTTTGGCCTCAGCGGCAGATCTGGGGCGGTGAGAGCTGAAGCTCCAGACTCACTTTCCTGCTCAGCCCCAGCTCTTTCCCCCAGGTCTCTCCCCTTGCCGGCAGGCTCCGGCTCAGCGGCCGACTCCAGCCACCGCAAAGAGTCCAAACCCTCCCTGCCCCCCAGAGCTGGGCACAAAGGGGGCTAATGCAGATCTCTCCCCCATACAGAGCCGGCTGGGGCAGCAGCAGCAGCAGCCCAGGCACCCACCTGCCCCCCAGCAGCCCCCACACTCCAAATGCCCTGCACCGCACACATCCGCCGGCCTCACAGCTCCTCCCCACCCTCCCATGGTCTCATGGGCTCATAGACTCATAGACTCGAAGGCCGGAAAGGACCATAATGATCATCTAGTCCCACCTCCTTCACAATGCAGGCCACACAATCTCACCCATCCACTTCTAGATCAAACCCCTAACCTATGTCTGACTTACTGAACTCCTCAAATTGTGCTTTGAAGACCTCAAGCTGCAGAGAATCCTCCAGCAAGTGACCAGTGCCCCATGCTGCAGAGGAAGGCGAGAAACCTCCAGGGCCTCTGCAAATCTGCCCTGGAGGAAAATTCCTTCCCGACCCCAAAGATGCTGATCACTTAAACCCTGAGCATGTGGGCAAGACTCACCAGCCAGCACCCACGAGAGAATTCTCTGCAGGAACTCACATCCCAACCCATCTAACATCCCAGCCAGATCACTGGGCATACTTACCTGCTGATCATCAAAGATCAATTGCCAGATTAATTGCCAAAATTAGCCTATCCCATCATACCATCCCCTCCATAAATGTATTAGGCTTAGTCTTGAAGCCAGATATGTCTTTTGTCCCCACTACTCCCCTTGGAAGGCAAGTCTAAACTCCCTAGTGTCCACTTGATAGCCACTGGTTCTTCTTCTGCACGGCATCGCTCGTGGAGAACAAGGACCTGCAAATCTACAGTCGTAGTCTATCTTTGTTTCAAGAATGAAAACAAACTAGCGCCTCAGAGGACCGGAACGGATTTCAGCTGATGGACAGCTTTGCTCAGTGTTTGTACATTTTAACAGGAAAATGTTGAATGATGAAATTCATTTCACGTCCCCGTTCAGCGGAACTCCTGAACATACAGGAGATGGATATGAAAATATAGATCAATTAAAAAAGAGGACATGTAAGAGAGCAGCTGGACTTGAACCAGAAACCTCTTGATCCTCCATCAAATGCACCACCACTGAGTTCCCTGAGGCAGCTGAGTGTTAGAGCCAGGGATCTTGAAGAGTATGAAGGGGACACTTATTTCAAAGAGCTTCTCTTCCATTCCCAGACATGGGTGGTTTTAAAAATGGAGTTTCATTACATTTTCTATGTGCATGTGAACACCACAGCTTGCACAATCCCCACAACTGCTCAGTCTCACCAGAGCACAATAACTTTGGAGGCCCCACGCCCAGCTCTGCGGCCTTTAACCTCTTCAGCAGTTCTCCAATGCCTTAAAGCCACAGGGCGCAGCATGTCATTTGACCCCATTAATCCTAAATCAATTTGGATGAAAAATCTTTGCAAAAATAGTTCGTTTTCCAAACCAAAAGCATCTCCCGTTTGTGGCGTCCCCTTAAACTGTCTCTTCGCACACAAAGAGGAGACACTTTAATTTAGAAACGAGATAAGATGCTTCAGTCAGGTTAAGCAGTTGCTCCCCTTCATGATTGAAAGATCATAAAATGCCAGTCAAATTGACTCTTTCAGCCCTTACACAGCAGACCCCACTGAGGGCAACTAACCGGGGCTGGGTGGGGCAGGTCACCTTCTCAAACCTTCCCATACCCAGGGGAACGGGAAAGTGCCAGGCTGCAGCGCCACCTAGCGGCCACAGGACAAATCGCCGGCTGCTGCACCTGTGGGCACTGGTGGTTCAGTTAAGATCGAAAGCTGCCTAATGCAAGGTTGGCAAAACGGGGGTCTGCTGCACTACATCATCATCTGCAATGACTCAACCCGATAGGACACCTCCTGTGCTACGCTGCTACTAGTGACCCTCTCAAACAGGTCCCCACAGCTCCCCAGCCTCCCACCACCAGGAGGCAGCTAGGAGAGGCTTGTTACATTGCTCTACAGCCAAAATGCTTCTGAAATAAATGGAGTCCAACTTTACTAATTCTGGGTCACTCAGAATGAAAATGATGCTTAAAATTCTTGATTGGCTCTAGTTTTCAAGATATGCTATTGGGTCAGTATTTATGACCCTTGACTTGGGAATGGCGGAGAAGTGAGTTATAAAGGGACGGGATCTCAATTTAACCAGTAATGACTAAAATCCATCTTTGACTGGATCTATGAATAAATCTATGAATGGGTTTGGACAGTACTTGCTTTTTAGGCAAAACAATGAAGGATGCAATCTGAAGCTGGTATTGCCTCATACATGATATGAATTGCATCATGTTATTCCTAGAAGTCATGGATGATGCAATCATAATGAAGCTGAACCAATTGCCCTATATCAGCTCTAGAAATCATACAGTGTCGTGCTCTCTTATTTGTCAGTGTTTGATTTTGCAAAGGGACCCATTTCTCTTTAGCCAAAGTGAGCAGAGATGCCTCATACTTGTGTGAACAGTGCAGATAACTTCTGCTATGTTTGTGGTGAAGTGACTTTTGCATCACAAAAGTGCAGTAGAACCACTATGGTTAAGAAAGCCTATCACTTTTCTTTTGGCTGCAAAATTGGAGATCAGGACAAGAGGTGGACCCCACACATATGCTGCAACACTTGTGCAACAAATCTTCGCCAGTGGTTGAACAGCAAAGGAAATCTATGCCTTTTGCAGTGCCAATGATGTGGAGAGAGCCAACAGATCATACCAGCAAATGTTACTTCTACATGGTGCCTCCAGTTGGGAAAGGTGTGACAAAGAAGAAAAAGTGGACGCTGCATTATCCAAACATTCCATCGGCTATACGTCCAGTACCCCATGGAGAAGGACTGACGCTTCCTGATGCACCACAATCATTCTCACTTGAGTCAGACGAGGAAGAGGAAGAGGATGAAACTTCTGGTCCTGAACCATCAATGTCACAGGACCCACATTTTCTCCCATCCTCCTCCTCTGAACCACACCTCAAAACAAAAGGTGAACAGAATGACCTTGTCAGGGATTCGGAACTACCCAAGAGTAAGGCAGAGCTGTTGGGCTCCGCACTACAGCAGTGGAATCTCCTGGCAGGTGACGTTAGGGTTTCCATGCTCTGTGACCGTCAAAAGGATCTTGTCCCATCTTCTTCATGGAAGGCCATCTTGTAGCGTGCAACAACATCGATGGTGTGATGGCAGCCCTCAACATCGTTCACAATCCACATGAGTGGAGACTGTTCATTGATTCATCGAAGACGAGCCTTAAAGCTGTTTTACTGCATAATGGCAATGTTTTGCCATCAATTCCACTTGGTCATGCAGTCCATATGAAGGAAACCTATGACAACATGAAACAACTTTTGAGGTGCATAAACTATGACCAACATCAGTGGCAGCTTTGTGGCGATTTGAAGGTTGTTGCTCTCTTGCTTGGTCTGCAGACTGGATACACAAAGTACTGCTGTTTTCTCTGCGAATGGGATAGTCGTGCAACAGATTCCCACTACATCAAGAAAGGTTGGCCACTCCGACAGTCATTGGAGCCTGGGAGGGAAAGTGTTCAGCATCCACCACTTGTTGAATCAAAGAAGATTTTGTTACCACCCTTACACATCAAGCTGGGGCTGATGAAGAACTTTGTCAAGGCCATTGACAAAACACAAGCAGCTCCGTGGACAATTCCCAAGGTTAAGTGAAGCTAAGATAAAGGAAGGTGTCTTTATTGGTCCTCAGATTCATGAACTTCTTTGAGATGATGCATTTGACCATGCACTGCGTGGCAAGGAAAAGACGGCATGGAAAGCCTTCCACTTAGTGGCAATACATTTTCTCGGAAACAACAAGGCAGACAACTACAGGTTGTTGGTGGAACACCTCCACAAGGCTTACAAAAGCCTTGGTTGCAACATGTCACTAAAGAGACATTTTTTGCACTCTCATCTAGATTTTTTTTCCACCCAACTGCGGAGCAGTGAGCGACGAGCACGGCGAGCGATTTCACCAGGACATTGCAACAATGGAGAACCGCTATCAGGGCAAATGGAGCCCATCAATGCTGGCAGACTATTGCTGGACAGTGACAAGAGATGCTCCATTTAATGAATACAAGAGACAAGCCAAGAAGCGCCGAGTAGACACTGAATAGGACTAAACTATGTACAGAATAGTTTTTTGCCTTTTGTTTCATAATACATTTAAGCTAGATAACCCTTTTGCTGATTTTTAAATTGTTACATAAACAGGAGAGGTGAAATATTATCATGTAAAGCAACCATAAACACACAAAAAGACCTAGGTTTAAAATTGATGATTAAAACTCTGCTAACTACACAATATAGAATCATAGAATCTCAGGGTTGGAAGGGACCTCAGGAGGTCATCTAGTCCAACCCCCTGCTCAAAGCAGGACCAAACCCAACTAAATCATCCCAGCCAGGGCTTTGTCAAGCCTGACCTTAAAAACCTCTAAGGAAGGAGATTCCACTACCTCCCTAGGTAACCCATTCCAGTGCTTCACCACCCTACTAGTGAAAAAGTTTTTCCTAATATCCAACCTAAACCTCCCCCTCTGCAACTTGAGACCATTACTCCTTGTTCTGTCATCTTCTACCACTGAGAACAGTCTAGATCCATCCTCTTTGGAACCCCCTTTCAGGTAGTTGAAAGCAGCTATCAAATCCCCCCTCATTCTTCTCTTCTGCAGACTAAACAATCCCAGTTCCCTCAGCCTCTCCTCATAAGTCATGTGCTCCAGCCCCCTAATCATTTTTGTTGCCCTCCGCTGGACTCTCTCCAATTTATCCACATCCTTCTTGTAGTGTGGGGCCCAAAACTGGACACAGTACTCCAAATGAGGCCTCACCAGTGCTGACTAGAGGGGGATGATCACATCCCTCGATCTGCTGGAAATGCCCCTACTTATACAACCCAAAGTGCCATTAGCCTTCTTGGCAACAAGGGCACACTGTTGACTCATATTCAGCTTTTCGTCCACCGTAACCCCTAGGTCCTTTTCTGCAGAACTGCTACCCAGCCATTCGGTCCCTAGTCTGTAGCAGTGCATGGGATTCTTCCGTCCTAAGTGCAGGACTCTGCACTTGTCCTTGTTGAACCTCATCATATTTCTTTTGGCCCAATCCTCTAATTTGTCTAGGTCCCTCTGTATCCTATCCCTACCCTCCAGCGTATCAACCACTCCTCCCAGTTTAGTGTCATCTGCAAACTTGCTAAGGGTGCAGTCCACACCATCCTCCAGATCGTTAATGAAGTTATTGAACAAAACCGGCCCCAGCACCGACCCTTGGGGCACTCCACTTGATACCGGCTGCCATCTAGACATGGAACCATTGATCACTACCCGTTGAGCCCGACCATCTAGCCAGTTTTCTATCCACCTTACCGTCCATTCATCCAGCCCAGACTTCTTTAACTTGCTGGCAAGAATACTGTGGGAGACTGTATCAAAAGCTTTGCTAAAATCCAGAAATAGTACATCCACTGCTTTCCCCTCATCCACAGAGCCGGTTATCTCGTCATAGAAGGCAATTAGGTTAGTCAGGCATGACTTGCCCTTGGTGAATCCATGCTGACTGTTCCTGATCACTTTCCCCTCTTTTAAGTGGTTCAGGATTGATTCCTTGAGGACCTGTTCCATGATTTTTCCAGGGACTGAGGTGAGACTGACTGGCCTGTAGTTCCCTGGATCTTCCTTCTTCCCTTTTTTAAAGATGGGCACTACATTAGCCTTTTTCCAGTCATCCGGGACCTCCCCCGATCGCCATGATTTTTCAAAGATAATGGCCAATGGCTCTGCAATCTCATCGGCCAACTCCTTTAGCACCCTCGGATGCAGCGCATCCGGCCCCATGGACTTGTGCTCGTCCAGCTTTCCTAAATAGCCCTGAACTACTTCTTTCTCCACAGAGAGCTGGTCACCTCCTCCCCATACCGTGCTGCAGAGTGCAGCTGTCTGGGAGCTGACCTTGTCTGTGAAGACAGAGGCAAAAAAAGCATTGAGTACACTAGCTTTCTCCACATCCTCTGTCACTAGGTTCCCTCCCTCATTCAGCAAGGGGCCCACACTTTCCTTGACTTTCTTCCTGTTGCTAACATACCTAAAGAAACCCTTCTTGTTACTCTTAACATCTCCGGCTAGCTGCAACTCCAAGTGTGATTTGGCCTTCCTGATTTCACACCTGCATGCCTGAACAATACTTTTATACTCCTCCCTGGTTATTTGTCCAATCTTCCACTTCTTGTAAGCTGTTCTTTTGTGTTTAAGACGAGCAAGGATTTCACTGTTAAGCCAAGCTGGTCGCCTGCCATATTTACTTCTCTTCCTACACATCGGGATGGTTTGTTCCTGCAACCTCAATAAGGTTTCTTTGAAATACAGCCAGCTTTCCTCGACTCCTTTCCCCGTCATGTTATTCTCCCAGGGGACCTTGCCCATCAGTTCCCTGAGGGAGTCAAAGTCTGCTTTTCTGAAGTCCAGGGTCTCTGTTCTACTGCTTTCCCTTTTTCCTTGTGTCAGGATCCTGAACTCGACCATCTCATGGTCACTGCCCCCCAGGTTCCCATCCACTATTGCTTCCTCTACTATTTCTTCCCTGTTTGTGAGCAGCAGGTCAAGAAGAGCTTTTCCCCTAGTTGGTTCCTCCAGCACTTGCACCAGGAAATTGTCCCCTACACTTTCCAGAAACTTTCTAGATTGTCTGTGCACTGCTGTATTGCTCTCCCAGCAGATATCGGGGTGATTAAAGTAACCCATGAGAACCAGGGCCTGTGATCTAGCAACTTCTGTTAGTTGCTGGAAGAAAGCCTCGTCCACCTCATCCCCCTGGTCCGGTGGTCTGTAGCAGACTCCCACCACGACATTACCCTTGTTGTTCATACTTCTAAATTTAATCCAGAGACACTCAGGTTTTTCTGCAGTTTCATACTGGAGCTCTGAGCAGTCATACTGCTCTCTTACGTACAACACAACTCCCCCACCTTTTCTGCCCTGCCTGTCCTTCCTGAACAGTTTATATCCATCCATGACAGTATTCCAATCATGTGAGTTATCCCACCAAGTCTCTGTTATTCCAATTACATCATAATTCCCTGACTGTGCCAGGACTTCTAGTTCTCCCTGCTTGTTCCCCAGGCTTCTTGCATTAGTGTATAGGAATTTAAGATAACCTGCTGATTGTCCCGCTTTCTTGGTCTGAGACAGGAGTCCTCCCCTCTTGTAATCTCCTGCTTGTGCTTCCTCCCGGTATCCCACATCCCCACTTACCTCGGGGCTTTGGTCTCCTTCCCCCGGTGAACCTAGTAAAGCCCTCCTCACTAGGTTAGCCAGCCTGCTTGCAAAGATGCTCTTCCCTCTCTTCGTGAGGTGGAGCCCGTCTCTGCCTAGCAATCCTTCTTCTTGGAAGACCATCCCATTGTCAAAGAATCCAAACCCTTCTCTCCGACACCATCTGCGTAGCCATTCGTTGATTTCCACGATTCGACGGTCTCTACCCTGGCCTTTTCCTGCCACAGGGAGGATAGATGAGAACACCACTTGCGCCTCAAACTCCTTTATCCTTCTTCCCAGAGCCACGTAGTCTGCAGTGATACGCTCAAGGTCATTCTTGGCAGTATCATTTGTGCCCACGTGGAGAAGCAGGAAGGGGTAGCGATCCGAGGGCTGGATGAGTCTCGGCAGTCTCTCCGTCACATCGTGAATCCTAGCCCCTGGCAAGCAGCACACCTCTCGGTTCTCCCGGTCAGGGCGGCAGATAGATGACTCAGTCCCCCTGAGGAGAGAGTCCCCGACCACCACCACCCTCCTCCTCCTCTTGGGAGTGGTGGTCGTGGAACCCCCATCCCTAGGAAGGTGCATCTCATGCCTTCCAATCAGTGGAGTCTCCTTCTGCTCTGTTCCCTCAGGTGCATCATCCACTCCACTCTCTGCACTAATACCTGTGGAGAGAACATGAAAACGGTTGCTCACCTGTATCTGTGTTTCTGGTACATGGATGTTTCTGGTAGTCTTTCCCCTTCTGGAAGTCACATGCCACCACTTATCCTCGCTGGCCTTCTGTCCCCGCTGCGTAGCCTGCTCTGAATCTTCAGAACGTTGTGCCCGCTGCAGCTGATCCTGACGTCTATCCAGGAAATCCTCATTTTCTTTTATGGAATGCAGGGTTGTTATTCGTTTCTCCAGACCTTGAATCTTCTCTTCCAAGATGGAGATCAGCTTGCACTTGGTACAGACAAAGTCGCTCCTATCCTGTGGAAGGAAGACGAACATGGCGCATCCTGTGCAGGTCACAACGGCGGATTGCTCAGCATCCATGGTCTCTTCCTTCTAAGAGCTCTCTCCAGGCAAACTCCTTCTGTTTGCCTCTCTGCTGTTCGCTGCTCAGCTGGTTCGCAGCTGACTGCCTTTTTATAACAGTCAGGCCCAGCTGGAACAAAGCACTCCCAGATCAAACTGGTCAAACAAGCAATCAAACAATCAAGCACACAGTCAAACTGCCAAACTGCCCCCCCAACAGACACTCAGATACTCACCAGTGCAGTCCCCCTACTGCAGCACTTAGCGTACCTCTGCTCAGAGGGATCCCAGGCAAACTCCTTCTGTTTGCCTCTCTGCTGTTCGCTGCTTATATACATAGACATAAAATGGAATAAACTTAAATATCTTAGAAACAGAAGCCAATCAGTTGTTTTAATTGTCATATTGGAATTGAGCAAATAAAATACATTCTAAATAGCACATTTGATCTCTGAAGCAGACGACTTCTGAAAAATTGTAGCCCAGTGTAAACCAAGCAACCCCCTCCCTTGCTTTGTGCTGGGTGCCCAGATGTGGGCTTGTGTGTGTGTGTGTGTTGGAGGGGGGGGTGTTGTGAGCACACTCCAGTCAGGGAAGGGGTGGAGTTGGCCAAAGGGGAAGGTTGAATCTTTAGCAAAGAATTCCTTTCTCCTTTGTGTTAGCTAAGCGTTGCTGTTAAATGTCAGTAGACGAATGCAGCATTTGAAACAATCTGACTCTAACCCCACTGCCATCTCTGTTGCTGTAGTTCTCACACCCTCTCCTCTTGTCATGTCACCACAAAACATGGTGTCTTATTCCCATAGCGTCCTGTAGGTTAGACAGGACTTAAGTTTATAAGGGAAAAACTGAAGCATAACATCCCAAACCCCTCATTCCCAGCCCCAACCCAGAGCCCGCATCCCTAGCCGGAGCCCTCACACCCCTGCACCCCAACCCTTTACTCCAGCTCTCAGCCTCTCATCCCCAACCCCACCCCACACACTGCACCCCCAGACAGAGCCCTTTCACCCCACCTTCTGCCCTACCTCAGACCCCTCCACACTCCTAACACTTCTGCCTCACCCTGCCACACACCATCCATCTGCAGAATGAAGTTTGGAATGAGCACCAATAGACAGGTGAGGTGTCACACCTCACCTCCGTATTGGTGCACTCAGCAAAATTCATTCCGCACACGGACATAGCAAATTAGAGGAAACACTGCTCCTGACTTTCAACCTCTCTCTCAGATCTTGAATTTCATACATTGACTCATCAGAAGAAAGTGCTCTCAAGTGAGCTACAGACCAACACTGGTTCATAGTAATTATTCAGCAAGTATTTTAGAAGACCTAGAACATTAGAGGAAATCATCACCTGCTAAGAGACAATTAATGGAGAGAAGCAGCAAGATTAATCCCGTACATTGGATTGGTTGTGACTTCTTTGCCTGATTTGAAAAAAGACCAAAAGGACCTGAGTCTCCTCGCTCACATAAGCCCCCTGCTCGGCCAATCACCACTGAGACTCTGAGGGGCGGGAGGCTGAGGGGTCTCACCAGATGTCCCAAAGGACGGCCCAGGTCACCATCACAGGGGATCACTCTCAGATCCAGCCCCACCTCTTGGTGAGGACCTCTGCAATGAGAGCAATACCCCTCCCCTGCCGCACTCCACACACATCCCTCCTCGGTAGAGGGAGGGAAGCTGGGAAAAGGGAAAAAAGAAGCAAGAGAAGAGGGGAAAGGAGGGAGGAAAGAGGAAAAGAGAAACGAAAAAGGACAAACCCCAATGTCCCCAGGGATTCCAACCATCAAAACCTAGGGAGGAAATCAAATTCTGCCACCTGAAGCCAGTGTTTCCTGGGCCTAGAATGCTGCCTGCGCCAGGTGGATCAGACTGAACAGGTTCCAAACCTCTCTGAGCCTCTTACCTTCTCAAAGGGAAGTTTCTTTTCAGCACAATCCATGGTAAAAGAAGAAAACTCCACAGTCTTTCCTCCTCATGCTCACATCCATGAATCTGAATTCTCTCTCAGCCCTCGAGGAGAGACCTCCCGAAGGAGACTTGCGGCAGCAAAGCCGGGGGCTCTCAGAGACAGACCTGGCCCTGCACCTCTGTCCTGCCCGGCTGATGTCGGGGTCTCTCTCTCTCTGAGGTCACCCCCTCCCCACCACCTTTGCCCAATAGGCCGCGGTCCTGCAAAAGGCCTTTGTGATGTCACTGACACACCCACCCCTCCCCTCAAAGCTGATGTCCTGCCCCTGGCCAGACTCGTTGGGTCTTTGAGTTGTTTCCCCTGGATCTGGGGTTGCCAACTTTCTGACCCAACAAAACTGAACACCCTCATCCCGCCCCTTCGCAGAGGTCCCGGCCCGCTCAATCCATCTCCCTCCGTCGCTCGCTCTCCCCCACACTCACTCACTCGCTCCTTTTCATCGGGCTGAGGAGGGCTGGGGAGGGTCCCTTTTCAACTGGGTGTTGTCGGGACAGACCTGGGAAGGAGGCTGCCTGCCAAACACCTTTAAGAGGAGCCGTCCCTCCCTGTCAGAAAATCATCTCCCCCCTTCACTTCAGTGATGGCTTCAATTGTTCCTTATCCCGGCAGAGCCGGAGGATTGAAAGCAGCAACATCAAACCCCTGTGCAGCTAGCAGGAATGGACACACACACTCCCTTGTATCTCAACAGATATTTAGTTTTACTCTTGGTAAACTACAAGGCTAAAGGGACGGGCGGTGGCACCACATCTAAGGAATGAAACACAACACAATCATCATCCTTATGCCCATCGGTGCCTCTTGATTCTTCCTTTGTCTCTCTCTGACCACCGTCGCCCTCTGTCGGTTCACTGAGAGTGCCACACTCACTGCTTCCGACACACAAAGACTCACACACACATCTTGCATGCAAAACCTCACCAAGGAGTCAGATGCACCTGCTGGTTCCCTGCACCCCTGTTCTACAGAATCCAATCCCAGGGAAAGCTTGTCGGGCCCACAGCTGGTGGGGAGTCCTGGGCTGGAGGATTTAACCTACAGTGACGGCACTCGCAGGAAAGATGCTGAACGAGTGCAAGTTAAACATTGGGAGCTCCGCTTCCAGTCCCCTTACAGCTCAGTCCATCTCTCCAGGAAAGGGGCACATCTGAATTCGCAGCTGACTCAGTCTAGCTGCGTAGTTCTTGTTTACACCCAGGCAGCTCTGAGGTCTGTTTCGCACCCTGGGTTTGAGGAGACCGTCAGAACCGACTCTCTGCAATAGCAAAAGCAGGAGGCCGTGTTATTGCTCCTGCCCCAGCACAGACAGACAACGAGGGAAATGGTCTGTGTTGGAGGGTGGGGCTCCCTGCCCTTGGCTAAAGACCAGCACCTCCCTTTTCCCTTTGTCACTCGTGAAGCTTTTCTTTCAGCAGCGAGCCCTAGAGCTCAGTTGCTGGAGCGCTGCGTTTGTCACTGACGCTCGGGGAGCTCCAACATCACTGGGCGCTTCTACCAGCAAGTCCAACGAAAGGACTGATTTCCTCATGTAGCCTGCTCCGGGACCGTCAAAAGGATCTCGTCCCATTCTTCTTCATGGAAGGCCATCTTGTAGCCTGCAACAACATCCATGGTGTGATGGCAGCCCTCAACATGGTTCACAGTCCACATGAGTGGAGACTGTTCGTTGATTCATCGAAGACGAGTCTTAAAGATGTTTTACTGCATAACTGCAACATGAAACCTCTCTGAGGCTCTTCTCTGCTCCACAGGGACGTCTGTCTTCTCACTCAATTAGCAGTGGGAAAGGGGAAAACCCCAAGGAGGCTCCTCCTCGCGCTCACAGGCGTGACCCTGTATTCTCTCTCACTCCTCAAGGGGAGACCTTGAGAAGGAGACTCCCTGCAGCAAAGCCATTTCCCCCACCCTGCAGCCTCTTTACCTGCCCTTGCTCATAGACTCTCTGTGAGGTCACCGCTTCCCAACCTCCTTTGACCAATCAGCCCAGCTCCTGTAAAAGGCTAGTGTGATGTCACCGCCCTGGACAGCCCCTTTGCATCTTTGAGCTGCTCCTGCTGTGTCACCCCCACACCCCCACTCACTCAGTGTTACTTCTGGACACGAAGCAGGCGACACATGAAAACATCAGAGGCTGCTCAATGGGCCATACTTAGTTTTGCAGAGATTTGTAGACGTTAAGGCAAGAAGAGACCTTTGGATCATAGAATCATAGGACTGGAAGGACCCCAAGAGGTCATCGAGTCCAGTCGCCTGCACTCAAGGCAAGACTAAGTATTATATAGATCATCTCTGACAGGGCTTTGTCTAACCTGCTCTTAAAAATCTCCAAGGATGGAGATTCAACGACTTCCCTAGGCAATTTATTCCACTGCTTAACCACCCTGACTCTTAGCAAGTTTTTCCTAATGTTTAACCTAAACCTCCCTTGCTGTTATTTAAGCCTCTTGATTCTTGTCCTATCATGAGAGGTTAAGGAGAATAATTTTTCTCCCGCCTCCTTGTAACAACCTTTTAGGTACTTGAAAACTGTAATGTCCCCTCTCAGTCTTCTCTTCTCCAGACTTAACAAATCCAATTCTTTCAATCTTCCCTCATAGGTCATGTTTTCTAGACTTTCATCATTCTTGTTGCTCTTCTCTGGACTTTCTCCAATTTCTCTGCATCTTTCCAAAAATGTGATGCCCAGAACTGTACACAAGAATCCAGTGGAGGCCTAATCAGCACGGACCTAGGCTGGGGAGACCTAAAGAAGGAGACTCTCCGCAGCAAAGCCCCGGGGGTCTCTGAGATGGCCCCAGCCCTGCAGCCTGTCCTACCTGGCTGTTGTCATGGACGCTCTGTGAGGTCACCGCCTCCCAACCTCCTTTCACCAATCAGCTGAGGTGCTGCACAAGGCCCTTGTGATGTCACCGCCTCACCCACCCCTTCCCTGCAGGGCTAATGTCCTGTCCCTGGCCAGCCCCTTTCATGTTTCAGCTGCTCTCCCTGTGACACCCCCACGCACTCAGGGTTAGTGCTGGGGATCAAGCAGGCAGCACATGGAAACCTCAGAGGCTCTCAATGTGCCACACTCAGTTTTGCTGAGATTTGGAGACTAAGGCCACAAAAGACACTTAGATCATCTCATCTGACCCCTCTGCACAGCCCAGGCCTCCTGTATGGCACTCTAGCAAGTTTTGGACCAAAGCAGACTCCACAAAGGCACCTCATCAAGGGATGGATGGAGAAAGCACCGCTTCCCTTGGTGGGCTGGAGGAAATTGATGCTGTCGGGGGCAGGGAATTCACCCCAAGGCCACGCTTGGGAGTCTGTATCATAACACGCATGCACAACAGCACTGCACAAAGTTTGTACACGTCACCTTAACTCTGATGGTTCCTAATGTTTAAAGGCCCCCAGGGGTGCAACTTGGAGCTGGGGTACCGCTGAGCCCTCTGTCTCCCCAGCCTGGGCTCCCTCTCACACAGCTGCTGGGAGAAGATGCAGCTCGCTCCCGGCCCTGCACTCACACAAACCTTTGCACAGGCAGGGACACAAGGCCTTAACATCACTTGTCATAGTTTCAGATTTTATACTTGATAGGTTTAAAAAAAAATTTCAATTTAAATTTTAAAAACTCAGTTTAAATAAACAAAAATCTCTTCGGGGGTTTTGGGTTGTGAAAAAGCCATTGATTGTTCTTGCCCTTGATTTTAGAAGAACTACTTCATCTGAGAGAATCAGAAACTGCTTGTATTCTAGTCAAGGAGAGGAGGCAGCAAAATTCATCCTATCAGTAATTTGGTGGGCCTTATTTCCTCAGTCCTGTGGCTCTTCTGGGGGTCCAGAAGTTATTGAAACACTCAGACAGATTTTGGCAGCACTAGCCTCTTCTGCAGGTGCAGAAAGAATATTTTCTTCATTTCAGTTGATGCAGCTACTTCATTCAAATGTAAGAAACTGATTGGGAGTTGAAAAAGGATGAAGGCTTCTTTTCCCCTTGCAATATATGAATAAAGGTTAGAGAGGAGGAGATGTGAGCTTGTACTTCTAAAATCTGGAAGGACATTATGAGCAGGAACAATCAGTTCAGTGCATGAACTCGAGATACTTCTTTACCTCAGGTTGTTTGAAATGAAAACAAATGGTTCAGTCAACCTTTTTGTTTTTATGTATCCTGCAAACCCAGCAAGTCAACATGTTTGAATGGATCCCTATTCCTAGAATCATAGAAGACTAGGGCTGGAACAGACCTCAGGAGGTATCTAGTCCAACCCCCTGCTCAAAGCAGGACCAACCCCAACTTCATCATCCCAGCTAGGGCTTTGTCAAGCTGACCTTTAAACACTTGTAAGGATGGAGATTCCACCACCTCCCTAGGTAACCCATTCCAGGGCTTCACCACCCTCCTAGTGAACTATTGTTTCCTAATATCCAACATAAGCCTTCCACAGTGCAACTTGAGACCATTGCTCTGTGTTCTGTCATTGGCCACCACTAAGAATTTCATGAGAATCAATCTCTCATTAGGAAAATAACTCAAAAATACAACTACAAAACATTTGGAATGAAATCAATCCACCCTGACCTGTAGTGTCTGGGGGTGTGGGCCTCTGAGGCTAGACTGAGACCCTCATTGGCTAGAACCACCCAGTGAGCCAGTAACAAATTCCAGTCCTGTTACCGTCCAAGCCACCGTAACACAAGGAACAGCTGAGGGCTGCGGGAGACAGAGGGGTGCTGAGAAGGTCTAACTCATGCTTGCCAACCCAGAGCTGTGTTATTGGGTTTGGATGGGGGACAAGGAGCAAATCCATCAGTCACTACAACAGGTCACACTCGGAGCCAGGGAGACTGGGAATCGAGTCCTGCTGGCACTTCCCAGCTCTGGAAGGGAGTGTTCCGCTAGTGGCATTGGATTGTTTTCACAGCCACTTTCGATCTCCTGGTTTCTACCCCTTGCCCTGCTGGCAGGGCATTGTGTGGCATCCTTTGCAGGCCACCTGGGTGCAGGAGATGGAGTAGGAGGGTGAAGGAAGCCAGGAATATCCCACCACTAGGGCTCCCAGCCCGTCCCTTTTCAGGGTTTGTTCCCCAGGTTGAGGGTTTCTGTGCCCTGGGGTGGGATGTGTCAGGAGGAGAAATTGCCTCAGCAGAGGGGAGGTGGGCAGGGGAGCAGGCAGGCTCGTTAATGAGGGCTGCTTTGAAGCCAGACTCATGGCTGCTCCTCACTCAGTTCCAGGATGGAGCGAGTAAAACGGATGCTCAGGAGGAAGGCCGGGCAGGTGGCTCCAGAGCCAGCAGGAAACATCAGCCAGCCTTCCCAGGAGGAGAGCGGCCCCTCTGTCCCCGTGGGCGGGGAAGAGGCTTGTGGCCAGGGGAAAGCGAGGAGCTGCGTCGCCTGCTGGAGGAGGAGGAAGACAGCAGCTCCCCTAGCTGACCCTGAGGCACCTTCTGGGCCGAAATGGAGGTGGCCCTGGGTACAGCTGTGGAGGAAGGAGCCAGGAGAGGGCAGGAGCCGGGGAAGGCAGCTCTGGGGCTTCCTTCGCAGGAAGCCAAGGAGCCAGGAGCTGCGCCCCAGGGTCCAGCAGGAGCCGTCCATCACCATGGCAACTGAGGAGCCCTGCGCCAGCCCAACCCTGGCCCCCGAGGAGCCTCCCGCCAGCACCACCCTGGCCACGGAAGAGCCTCCCGCCAGAACCACCCTGGCCCCCGAGGAGCCTCCCGCCATTACCACCCTGGCCACGGAGGAGCCTCCCACCAGCCCCACCCTGGCACCTGTGGAGCCTCCTGCCAGCCCAGAACAGGAGTTGAGCGACTGCACGACCAACACCAGCGGCTCCGCAAACTCCTGCGGGGCCAGCAGCTCCTCCGTGGGGTCTGGCAGCCCAGAGTTTAAAGGCTCTGTGATGGAGCGATTCTGGCGGGACCCAACTGAGAGTGCCAAATCAGGACCAATTGCTTAAACAGGGCAGTCACAGCCCTAGGCTGGGGTTTTTCCACCTCTAAGGCAAACCAAATCAGCCAGACAAAAAGGACTTTGGTCTCACCCCACTGGCTAACCACAAGTCACACAAGCAATTTCCTTAGACACTCCAGTCTCCCAGTATCACCACCAGTGCACTCGTCCTGGGGATAAATGGTTATGAAAACCAACACCCCAATAAAAGAAAAAGGTTCTCTCAATCCCAAAGGACCAAGCCTCAGACCCAGGTCAATATACACATCAGATCTTACCCACAAATCACGCTGTTGCCAATCCTTTAGAATCTAAAATCTAAAGGTTTATTTACAAAGGGAAAAAGGTAGAGAAGAGAGGTAGAATTGGTTAAATGGAATCAATTACATACAGTAATGGCAAAGTTCTTAGTTCAGGCTTGCAGCAATGCTGGAGTAAACTGCAGGTTTAGATTAAGTCTCTGGAACATCCCCTGCTGGGATGGGTCAACAGTCCTTCGTGCAGAGCTTCAGTTTGTAGCAAAGTCCTTCCAGAGGTTAGAAGCAGGATTGAAGACAAGATGGAGATGAAGCATTAGCCTTATATAGACTTTTCCAGGTGTAAGAATCCCTTTGTCTTCACTGTGGAAATTTACAGCAAAATGGAGCCTGGAGTCACATGGGCCAGTCCCTGCATACTTTGCTGAGTCACAAGGCGTGTCTGCCTTCTCTCCATGGGTCAAATGTGTAGCCGATGGCCCTTTAATGGGCCATCAAGCCAGCTATGCCGGGCTAACATCAGCTTTGTCTGGGACACTTTCCAGAGGCAGAGCATAATACAGAATACAGACATTACAGAGCCAATACTTATAACTTCAACTACAAAATGATACGCAGACATACAGACAGCATAATCATAACCAGCAACCCAGAACCTGGTCTTAGATACCTTAGATGACCCCCTTTACCCAAGGTTTGGTGCCACTACAGGACCTTGGTTGCAACCCATGTTCTATATGGTCCCCATTTATATCAATAACGTCACACCCCCAACGCAAAATTGATGCAGGAAGGGATGACAAAACATCGCTGACTGCATCCCAAGAGCCCCCTTTCCTTGGGTCTGTCTCACTACAGCTAGTGTTGGGCTAGAGGCCGTACCAGTGTATAACCGAAATGGTTTATCAAAGTCATGTTCAATAACATGAATGGATCTCTTTACAAACTTAAGGTATAACTTGGTTAGCTTTTGCAGCATGGTTCCTGTATGTTTCATGTGATCTTGCCAAGAGCTAAAGAAAACAGCTACTTTATCCATACCAGCTTTGGCCAATGTTTTGAACCCAATTAACATTAAACCAATGTAGATATTGATGTTGTTCATAGTACAGGACTCTTGGCATTTAGCCATGAAAGCAATATGGTAGTGTGCCTCAGTTTCCCCTTTCATACAGCACATCAGGTCTGGAATGTATTTTCCCCTGTGAAAAGTTCCAACACTGTTTACATGCATTAACTGTGAAACATCAGTATAGCAAGGCCCTTTAACATAAAGTGTGTTTTCATGTATTCCTTTCAACATGTTCAAGGGATTTTCCAAAAGATTAGGCACATTATACATTGTTACAGTTAGCATTAGCAATAACAACAAATTGATTGCAAGTGTCCATCTACAAACATGTTTGTCATGCCACACCCTTGGCTCAATACCATTGGAGTTTGGGCCTTTTAGGGTTAACCTGTGGGTTCCCTTTGCAAAATTCAGTCTTCTCTTTCCTTCTGGATTAAACCCTGATTTCTCTTGCTTAACAGAATTCACTGGCTGATGGGGCGGGCCCTCTGTGCTAACAGCTATTAGCAATTCTGTCTTCTCCCTGCCAGCCAAGTAATTCGCATCAACACAGACACTAGCTTTTAACTCTTCAGCTGCTATGGATTCCAAGGCTGGACTTTGTCTCACAGAGGTACCACACAAATCCAAAGAGTCTGAGGGTGAGAGCTGGCTTGCTCTCCCCTGCCTCCTCAAGCATTTAGCCATACAACTGTTCTGCTCTGAAACACCAGTAACTGAATCTGTCCTCAGATCCTGAAGCACAGACTGCTCACTTACAGATTCAGCATGGAGACATTCCTGTCCCAACAGCATTGTCTCCCCACCAACAAGCTGGCCACACACAGCCAGGTGGTTATAGGGCTGCTCAACTTCCTTAACAGCTTCTACTCCACCTGAGACCTTTTCAAAGCTGCCCACACTGGATCTCTCAAAAGGAAAGTCAGTGGATCCATTCACAACAGAAAATTTCTGGCTGTTAGGAACTGAAACTTTCTTGATTAAATCACTTTTACACCCTTCAGTTGCAGTAAACTGCTTGCACAGGCTACCATGAGGATTCCTTTCCCTAGGAGCTTCTCTAAGCAGCAATTCACCCCTCACAGAAATTCTGCCCTTCCCCTCTTCACCTAGGGCTTGCTCTACAGGAACACTTCCCTGAGCAACCACAGATGCTACAGACTTTCTAGATAACAGGTTAGAAACAATCTCCTTCCCTTGGCCATGAACAAGTTCAGGAATCTTTTCCTTCTTGCTACAAGTTGTCAAACTGTCAGTCGGTAACACAATTAAATCACCTTTATGCTCTCCTTGTGCCCTGGCTGGGGTATCACCCTGATCAGATAGAGTTGCTGCACCCTTTTCCAACCACACATTAGCAACTGGCAAACCACAAGCACCAGAATTGTCTGTTCTCTGGGATTTTGCTAAGACACTAACTGGATGCAACCTAGTCACAGTGCCATTCTCCCCAGCAGACCCAAACTCAGGACCATTCCCTTCCTGGGCTTTAGCTGTATTTACAACCAACTTCGAGACAACTGAATCACCCTCAACCATCACAGGCTGACAGGCACCTTCTGTCTGCTCCACAGACACAGAAGAGCCGGAGACACATTCTCCTTTACCAGACACACAGCTTGGGATTTTACTTCCCTTGTCCCAGCACACAGGGCTGTTCACAGACAACTGCTTGGAGACTGGGGTAGCTTCCTTTATAGGCAAGTCAATACTCCTGACAGACACAGGCACATTCCCTCCACTGTCACATTTCTCCACACAGGAAACAGGTAAGGGATATGGACACTCATCTTCCACTATCCCTCCCTTCCCAAACTGCTGATTAGACAAAGCCATCAGCTCACAAGGCTGCCTAGGCTCCTCCAAACTTTCCCTTCCAGGCACATTGCCTCTTCCAACAGATAAGCTGCTGCTCTTTTCACTACACTGAGCTACTTTTAGCAAATCACAGTTACCCATTTCAGGTTTACTTCTACAAGCTGCACTAGCCACCAATCCATTACCCATTACAAATTTACCCTTTCCTTCCTCAGTTAGGGCTTTAACCTGACCATCTACTTTAATCTGTTCCTGAGAAACATTTTCCTCACCAATGAGATCTTTCTGCTCTTGATCTAACCCCAGATTAACTTCTGAGACATCAGACAGACATTCAGAAACTTCATTCCCAGACACACAGCTTATTTGCACAGACAAACAGCTATTTCCCACCAGGTTAGAATCCCCCTCTCCCCAGCCATAGCAAAACGGGTTAAACACAGAGAACTGCCCAGAGTAATACCACATATCAACACAGTTATAAACTGGATTTTCCAGAGGATACAGTCTCTGCCGTTCTTCCACTGCTTTTTTGACTTGGAGCTGGAGTCTAGCAGTTTCTTGTTGCATCTTGTGAGTCTCCTCCTCAGCAGCCAGCAGCTCCAGACGTCCCTTACGAGCTTTTTCTTCTCTCTTAGCAGCCTCTTTCGCTCTCTCAGCTGCCTCTTTCGCTCTCTCAGCTGCCTCTTTCGCTCTCTCAGCTGCCTCTCTCTTTCTCTCGGCCGCCTCTTTCTCCAGCTGGGCCAAGACTTGCTTCTCTTCCATTCGAATTTTTGCCAGTTCTTGCTCATAATCAAACTGCAGGCTGTCTCTCAAGGCTTGCAGTTTCCTTGCTTTTCCTGATGCTTTCTGTCTCATGGTCACTGATCTTTAACCAACCAAACTCTCAATCCCAAAGTTAAAATTTGGATAGCGTGGGGTTCTGACCCAAAGCTTAATTGACCTGGTTCTGTGGATCCAAGCACGACTACGCCACTGTGATGGAGCGATTCTGGCGGGACCCAACTGAGAGTGCCAAATCAGGACCAATTGCTTAAACAGGGCAGTCACAGCCCTAGGCTGGGGTTTTTCCACCTCTAAGGCAAACCAAATCAGCCAGACAAAAAGGACTTTGGTCTCACCCCACTGGCTAACCACAAGTCACACAAGCAATTTCCTTAGACACTCCAGTCTCCCAGTATCACCACCAGTGCACTCGTCCTGGGGATAAATGGTTATGAAAACCAACACCCCAATAAAAGAAAAAGGTTCTCTCAATCCCAAAGGACCAAGCCTCAGACCCAGGTCAATATACACATCAGATCTTACCCACAAATCACGCTGTTGCCAATCCTTTAGAATCTAAAATCTAAAGGTTTATTTACAAAGGGAAAAAGGTAGAGAAGAGAGGTAGAATTGGTTAAATGGAATCAATTACATACAGTAATGGCAAAGTTCTTAGTTCAGGCTTGCAGCAATGCTGGAGTAAACTGCAGGTTTAGATTAAGTCTCTGGAACATCCCCTGCTGGGATGGGTCAACAGTCCTTCGTGCAGAGCTTCAGTTTGTAGCAAAGTCCTTCCAGAGGTTAGAAGCAGGATTGAAGACAAGATGGAGATGAGGCATTAGCCTTATATAGACTTTTCCAGGTGTAAGAATCCCTTTGTCTTCACTGTGGAAATTTACAGCAAAATGGAGCCTGGAGTCACATGGGCCAGTCCCTGCATACTTTGCTGAGTCACAAGGCGTGTCTGCCTTCTCTCCATGGGTCAAATGTGTAGCCGATGGCCCTTTAATGGGCCATCAAGCCAGCTATGCCGGGCTAACATCAGCTTTGTCTGGGACACTTCCCAGAGGCAGAGCATAATACAGAATACAGACATTACAGAGCCAATACTTATAACTTCAACTACAAAATGATACGCAGACATACAGACAGCATAATCATAACCAGCAACCCAGAACCTGGTCTTAGACACCTTAGATGACCCCCTTTACCCAAGGTTTGGTGCCACTACAGGACCTTGGTTGCAACCCATGTTCTATATGGTCCCCATTTATATCAATAACGTCACAGGCTCCCTCTTTGGAGGTGAGGGGAGACCCAGGGGAAAGGGAAGAGGACTGGGGCGGTGGGGGACTAGTAACACCCTGTGCCCATCGGCTCGCCAAGGCGCCGGGACTGACCCACGTGAGCCCCACTAACACCAGTGGGGGTGGCACAGCCATGCCCCATGGCAGGGGATGCTGGGCGGAGTCAGGGAGCTCCAGCCTCCTCTGACCATGTTGGGGGGGGCGCTAACTGCCACTGGGCCCTGAGGCTGATGGGGCTGAGGGCGTCTCTGGGGGGGCCAGGGGGGGCCCTTGCTGCCATGGGGCTCCTTACAGAGAAAGGGGAAACATGGAGTCTTCTCTGTCCACTGCATCCCCCCAGAAGCAGAAGGGATTAAATTTTCTCCTTCCCTCCGTGGTGCAGACACCCCCAGTGCCCAGGTGTCATGGGGTGAGGAGGAGGACGAAGAGGAGGAGGAGGAGGAGGATTCATCCCCCATCACGGTGATCCAGCAGCACCTCCAGGGCAGAACTGAGGTACAAAAATCCCCCAGCTGCGCTGCCCCCCAGTCTGTCCTGCTCCTTGCTCCATCCCCACCCAGGCAGGGGGGCTTGTCCCAGAGAATCCCTCACCCGCAATGGGGGGTCACATCTCCTCTGTTATCTGGCACCCCAAAGTGGGGACATTTGTCCCACACAGGCCAAGGTTTCCGCTCCCCGCAGACACTATCCCAGTTACAACCCCATGTCTGTGCAGGGCGACACTGGTTTCGGGAAGGGGGCGGCTTTCCCTGTCCAGCCCCATGGAGGTCCTGAGCCCTGGAGCTGGTGTGGGTTGGGCGGGGAGGTCCCTATGTAACAGGCTCTCTCCCCACACCCCACTCCTGGCTGGTGGCAGACAGGGCCAAACAGCTCCGCTTCCTCCAGGCTGTGCCGCGTCTCTGCTTCTCGGCACAGAAGCAGGGGCGGGACACCCTGGAGCCCCCGGTCTCCAAAGCGGCTCTCGTGGGGAGCACTGCGGTGAGTGGGTCCCCGTGCCCGGCCCTGGGGCGAGGGAGCCAGACATGGGAGGAAGCGTTAGTGGGGCCGGAGCGGGACGCAGAAGACGGGGGGTCCCCTCGGGGCGGAGGGCTGGGGAGCAGGGAAGAGGAGAATTGTGACACTGATGGGGAGCTGGCAGTGGGGGAGGGGAGGGTGGAGTTGGGGGGGAGAGGGGGAAGGAAGTTTGATGGATGGGAGGAATGGGGGGGCCCAGCTGGTTGGGGGTGGGGGTGACACTGGCTGTTTCTGCAGAGCACTTGGGGCTCCTCCCGGGGAAGTGCCAGTGCATCTGCAGGGCCTGAGTCTCACATGCAGTTTTGTTTCCTTGGGGTCTCCCAGGAGCTGATTGAAAATCTCCCTGGTCCGTCAGAGCCAAGCTCCATCATGCCCAGCTCCATGGCCGCAGTTTGCAGCCTCAGCTACCAGGACCCTCCCGTCCAGCTGCCCTAACCCTGGTGCTGACCGGGCCCAGAGCCGGGAGTCACAGCTCCTCCCCCGCCTAGGTTACCCCCGGCTGTGGCTGTTCCCATCCCCCAGCAGAGGAGGCGGGAGCCGGGGGCTTGATTTCACTCCAGGAACGTTACAGCGGCCGTAGGGAGGGGATCACTGTGGGGGAGGGGGTCATGTCCATGGCAGTGCCAGCGCCACGCTGGTGCTGCAAAGTGTAACATGGGCTCCTCTCTCCTGCCAGCAAACTGAAGCCACTGCTTGCCCTGGAGCTAGAATCTCGCCTCCTGCGGGCTCTTCTGAACAGGATGTGCACCCTGGGCACTGGGCAGGACACCACACACTTCCGGGTAGGTCCTGATCCTACTTCTCTGGCCCAGGAGCAGGAGCAGGCTCTGGCCCTGCTCCCTCGCTTTGATGGAGCTGCTGAGAATAGGGGAGGGGTGAGCAGAGCTGGGAACAGGCCCGGGACAAACTGGCAGGGGGGCCCCTTCCCTCCAGAGGGGATTGCGTTACCCCTCCCTGGCTGATCCCAGCCTTCCCTCCTCTCCTCATTCTCTGATCTCCTGCCTGGACTCTCCCGGCAATCCTACCTCCCACCCATTGCAGTTTGGCTGATCCATACTCTGCTGGGTACCAGGCCTTGCACAGAGGGGTGGGAGCAGAGCTCAGGTCCAGGGGCGCTGGGGAGCTGAAGGGAGAATGTTGATGGATTCCCCTCTCCTTCTCCTTCCAGCAGACCTCCTCCACCTTCTCCAAGGCAGGTGAATTTGTGCTGCAGCTGGGTCTCTGTATATCCCACCCAGCCAGTGACATCAGTCGGCAAGCCAGGGGTGGGATGTATTGGCTTTACTGGCTCCTGCTTCAGAAGAGGGGTAAGAAACCCAGCTGGGCAATGGGACCCCATGGAAACGAGCCTCTGGGAGACTAGCTCCAGCTGGCCATTGGGACGCCTGTAGAACTAAGGCCTCTCTGCTTAGACCCGCTGTAGTGGGGAAGAGGAACCCCGATAGAAACAAGGCCCCTCCTTTGAGACTCCCTCTGCTGGGCAGTGGGACCCTACAGAGAGAAGCCCCCTCCTCTGAGACCCACCCCAGCTTAGATGGTGACTCTTTCTCTCCCCCTTTCTCTGAATTAGGGAGATGAGTGTGAAAGTGCCAGGGAAATTGGCTGCTTTATCTCAGAGCCCGGCTCTGTCCCCCAGCCCAGGGAAATCAGCCCACCCCCGGACGGGGCAGCCAGCTCGTGAGGGGACAGGAACGGAGCTGTTGAGACACATGGAGGGAAAGAGCCCATCATGAGGGCAGGAGCAGGCACCACAGGGGATGGACATAAAGCTTGTAGGATGTCACCAGTTGGGTAGCCAGGGCCAAATCCTGACTTCAGTGGGTGTGGGGGGTTCTCAGTATTAGACACCCCCATGAACAGGCACCCACTCCCAGAGCACAATGACCGTAAGGGTCACATGATTACTGTGATGGCTGAAACAAATCCCCCTTCTGGTACTAACCCGCCTGGCATGGACCCTGCAATTCCATTGGGCTGCGGATGCCACGAGGAGCCTGGCCAGTGTGCACCCAGAAGGAAACAGGCACTGAAAGCGAAAGGCCAAACTTCCCCAATGGGTGTGTCTTTCTCCCCCCAGGGCTCACCAGAGATGCACCAGACCTGTGGTGCCGGGACGGGCTCCAGGACCCCGAGCGCCTGGGGTATAGAAACCTGGCCAGGGTGGGAGAGGTAAGGACTCTCCGCCGGTGCATTGAAGCAGCTCAGATGTGGAGCTGTCTCCCCCTGCAGTGAGTGTGTCATGGACACAGGGCAAGAGCCTGCTCCTTATTTCCAGCAGAGTATGTGAGGCTCCTGGGAATGTCCGTGGGGTGAGGTGTGGGAATGAACCAGATCTAAAAGACCCCAAACCTCTAGCGGGTGAGCTGCAGGAGCTATCGCTGCTGGGAGCAGTAGGGGTCCTGCGTTGTCTGTGTGAGCTGGGTTCCAGAGCGCGCAGACACATTCCCAGCATTTCATGGCACCTACAGTGAATCCTGCTCCAGAAAGAGCTTTTTGAGGCCTCAGTGCCTGCAGCCTCCTACTTAAGGGGGTTCCTGGTCCATGGGACCCCAAAGGTTGGCTGCCCCAGGACTCTCGAGGGATTTGGAGCCTGGTTCTGGGCCATTGTAAGGGCTCTGGTTCTTTTGGTTTTAGGTCTTTGGCGAGCTCTTCACGGAAGAGCAGAAAAGATCTTTCCTCCAGGTGGGGCTGCTGGCCAACCACGACCCCCTACTCCGCGTCAGCCAGGCTGGCCTGGTGCTGACCTATTCCATCTTGGGGGAAGCCGGCCAGCTGCTAGAGGACGAGGTAACCAAAGAGGGGTCAACTGGGGAGGGAACCCCAGGGCCTTTCACCTCCAGGCCATTGAAAATCACTCCCATCCCATCCCCATGCGCTGACCAGGGAGCAAGGAGAGGGTGACCCCAGGCAGGTGCCATTGGTCGGTGCCAGCTTGTCCCCTGAGCAGCTCAAAGCAGGGCAGACCCAGCTCTCCAGCAAGGCTATTTCCTAACAGGCGTCACATCAACACGACACACTGCCATTGCTCATGCTAGGGGCTGCCAACTCCCCTAGCCACCTCTGTGAGCCTTTCATCCCACTCCGGGCCTCAGGCCGGTTCCTAGAGCTCTGGTATCATGTTATTCCAGCCCCCACCTGCTCTGGGAGAACTGGAGGAGTCAGTCAGCAGAGGCTGCTTAAATGCCCCATTCACCAGAGCCACTGCCCATGGCATCACGTTAAGGACATGGGGATCCCTTGGGGAAAGGTGTCCACTTCCTCTCACCCCACGGCACTACTGCCCAAAGCCTCCCAGCCCCTCAGCTGGAGGGGGCGAGGGTGGCTGAGGGGACTCTGGGGAGCGGAGCTGGATTCCCGCTGGGTTGGGAGGTAGAACAGCTCTCAGTGGGGGATTGAGAGGAGTGGGGGCAGGAGTTCATTCCACAATGGTGGGAGAGGGGATGGAAGTCACTAGAGAAGAGAGAAAATTTCGTCTCGGGGGTTGGGTGGGGGAATCCGTCCCTCAGACGTGGGGAGGGGTGGGGAGGAAATTTTGCTGGCTCCCGGCGCCGTTAATACCCTTTGTTCTCATGGGCGTCCGAGTCTCTGATTGATCCTTGTTCCCTTGCAACAGGGGGACATTACAGCCAACATCATGGTACAACTATTTAACATCAGGGTCTTGGGCCAGGTGCCTGACGCACTGCAGGGGCTGTGCTCCGTGGGGCAGCCTTGAAGACCCCCCCTCTTCGCATAACCAGCTCCCACCCCCTGCCGCAGGTACTGCTCTGTCTCACTGTGCCTGGGGGGAAGGGCTAGGGGGAGCGGCCATAGAGCCCACAGCACTGAGAGAAACCAAGGCCGAGCATCTCGCTCTGAACACCCTGCCCCACCCCGACCCCTGGAGCTGGGGCCAGGCCAGATACTGGTTCGGAAGAATCAGGCTGTGGGGCTGGCCCAGAAGTGAGAGCATCCGCAGAGCCAGAGGTTATGCTCAATAGCCATTGCAGTCTGGGAGGGGTGGCCTGACATGGAGCCCCTCCCCTGTCGTCACTGCTCAGACCTTCCCATGGCCCGTGTCACCCCTGACGCAGCGAATGTCTGACCATCCCCCACCTGGGGCCCAATCCACCCACCTGGTATCTGAACCCTTCCCAGCCAGGAATGAAACTCCCCCCGAACACTCTGGGGCAGGGGAGGATCCTCCCCATCTGGCAGGTGGGAACTGAGACGCAGAGGAAGGGCTGTGGGCCTGGTCACACAATCCTGGGTGTAGATCTGGGAAGTGGACTGGGTCCCAGCCTAGAGCCTTTCCCCCAGGGGCACCTTCGCTTCTGCCCTTTATTCTCCCCTCCAGCTAGGGGGTCTGTGAGTGTGAAATGAACAGGGATGGTGATGGGGTCCTGGCACACAGCCTGGATGGGAGCTCCCCTCGGCTTGGTCCCCAGGCTCAGAGACATCTTTGTCATCCCACTGTCCTTCTGTTATTGCTAGGAAGGGAGTCCCCCGATGAGGGGTCTCCAGGCCTCCAGTAAGTCATCCTCATTCCCGCCCGCATGTACCACCCTGCCCTGCCCTGCCCTGCCCTCCCTTCCCTTCCCTCCGGTTTCTTCGCTGTTGACTCTGGCTGGACTCTTGACTCCGGTCTCTGGCTATGACTTTGGCATGACCCTTCTTGGCTCCGGATTTGGGTTATGAACCCCGGCTCAGTATTCTCCTTGCCTTTCTCTAGCCTCGCTGCAGGCCCTCCACCCACCCGCTGCACAGCATTGCCTCCTCCTCCTCCTGATCTTCCCCAACCCCTCCGATTTCGACTACATGGCTTCGACCTCTGGCCTGGACATGGACACTGGCTCTGGTTCTGCCTGGACATACTCAACACCCGGCAGCAGTAGAAAGGCCCCACCATTAATCAAACCCTAACCCCGCCCCATGACCCCTTAGTCCCTCCCACCTGTTACCAGAAGTCCCGCCCCATGGGGGTATTACTTCGTGGTCAAGGCAGCCACATGACTGGAAGCAAGGTGTGTCATGTGACCCCTCTAAGAACTCCTCCCATCACCCTCTACCAATCAGGATGAGGTTCATCCCAAAAGGACCACCCCAAGAGGAGATTTGATCAATCAAGGCGAGTTCTGGGGTAGGAGGGTGACCCGTCCAGACGTGGCTCTTGTGAACTCTTCCCACTGCCCTCGACCAATTAGGATCGGTTTTGTCCTGACAGGAACACCCCAAGAGGAGATTCTGACCAATCAGGGCAAGTTCTGGGGCAGGGTGACCCATCCGGGAGTGGGCCGTATGACCCCACTAAGAACTCCTCCCAGGGCCCTCTGCCAATCAGAGTGCAGCACCATCACCTCATAAGTCCCAGCGCTGGATGGACGAGGCCATCTCTTACCAAGGACACATGTTTTAGAAATCGGGGGAAGTCTGCTGAGAGGAAATCTGGACTCCTTCACCACCCCCGTGAGAACTTCGGACTCTGTCTTCACCCCGAGGGTCTTTGATCATCTGCGGAGAAAGCGCTACATCAGCGACAGTCCCGAGGAGGAGGAGGGAGCAACCGAGGGGAGCCCTTTGGCCCAGTCATTGATGGATACGCTGGAACCCGAACCCAAAACCCAACTGCTTGTGAGACACCCCGATGAGCATGGTGGCCTCTCTCTGTCCACCCCCTTAGAGGTGGAATGCGATTGCGGCTCGAGGGAGTCACCGGCGCACAAGGTGAACTCAGGTAAAGGAATGATTAAGTCAGGGGTGAAAATAACTTCCAGGACTTACCGGTACTGCCGCCTCTTCCGGTTGAGGCCACGCCCCCTCAGGACTCAGGCAGAACCGGTAAATCCTGGAAGTTACTTTCACCCCTGCTGTGAGCTCTTTAAATCCCGGCCCCAGCCCGGCTGCTGGAGCTGTGGGGGGGAATTGAAAGGCCTCTGGGCTCTACGCAGCTGTGGGAGCTCTGACCCAGAGGTGAAAGTAAGCCGGTACGGTCCAGTATGGCGTAGCGGCAAGAGCCAGTACGCTGTGCCGGACCGCACCGGCTTCCTCGGCGGGGATTTAAAGGGCTCAGAGCTCTCACGGCTACGGGGAGCCCAGAGCCCTTTAATTTCCCCCGCAGCTCCAGCAGCCGGGCTGGGGCCAGATTTAAAGGGCTCGGAGCTCCCACGGTGGCCAGAGACCCGGGCCCTTTAATTTGCCCCTCAGCCCTGGGTCGTGAGACGTTCCAAGAGATCTCTGTTGGCCGCAGTGCTCCCGTCGACTCCGGAACTCCACCAGCGCGAATGGTGGTAGCGGAGTCGACAGGGGGAGCCCCGGACGTTACTCCTGCGCCGTGAGGACGCGAGGTAAATCGATCTAAGATACTTCGACTTCAGCTGCACTATGCACGTAACTGAAGTTGCATATCTTAGCTCGATTTCCCCCCACTCCAGTGTAGACCGGCCTGGGAATGAGAAATCTAGAGTGAGATGTTCTCCCAAGCCCATTGCGTGAGTCAGGATCCAGGGGCCAAGAGCGCTAGCTGTCCTTGTGTCCTGCCTGCAGCATCTGAGACAGAAGCTTCTGTTCTTTTCTAGCCCTCCTGGGTGGCTGCCATGACAGCAGTGCTAATCGGAACAAAAATGACTATGGATCTGCTATTCCACATTTAACGGCCTTTTCCATTCCTCCAGAAAAGCTATTTGGGGGCAGAGCTGATGGAGCTATGGCACCAGCTGAGGGGTTGCCTCTTGTTGCTAGCAGGAGATTTTCCTCACTTCCACTGTTGTAGAGCAGCATTAACTCAGTGGAGTTGCATCAGTCTGAATGAGAGGAGAGTTGACCCCTGCAGATGAGCTGTTTCTTAATGAGACAAGAGTGTGGGGCGGGGGGGGGCGGGGGAGTTGGTTGGAAGGAAGGAAGGCGAACTGGAAAGGAGAGATAGTAATATGTAACCAGAACAGCAAGAGATGAGTGTCAATCTCATTTTCTTTTTCTGGGTGACCTTGGCACCAAGTGCCCTGCTCTTCGCTGACCTTGGCTCTTATCGTCCCAGGCTTGATGTGACCTTCCTGCTTTCCAGGCTTAAGCTTCTCATTCTGTCAGGGTATGTCTACACTACCGGCCGGATGAGCGGGTAGCGATCGGTTTATCGGGGATCGATAGATCACATCTCATCTAGACGCGATCTATCGATCCCCGAACACGCGCCCGTCGACTCCGGAACCCCACCAGGGCGAGCGGCGGGAGCGGCGTCGACATGGGGAGCTGCGGCCGTCGATCCCGCATCGTGAGGACGGGATGTAAGTCGGAATAAGATACTTTGACTTCAGCTACGCTATTCCCGTAGCTGAAGTTGTGTATCTCTCATCAACCCCCGCCCCCTAGTGTTGACCAGGCCTACGTCACCATTTCTTTCCCCTTTCTTTTTGTCCTATTTTAATGAGCAAAGCACTTACGCAAATTTACCAGGCAACCACAGGGATCGATTCTGGTCTCATTTACACTAATGTCCTAACATTGGCATCCATCGAGTTACTCCTGTTTTACACCAAACATGAGATCAGAATCAGGCCCTTTGCCTCCCCTGACACTGTTCTTCCATGATTGGCCCTGCACCTTATCTTGGGATGGGGCAATGTGGGTCAGTCCAAGAGAAAAACCAGAGGGCCCAATTCATTACCTGACCTGCACCCATGCAAAACGGGTGGAAAATGCTCCCAAGTCAGAGTGGTAGGTCTTTGCACTGATGTATATATACATGATGGCACAAGGTGCAGGGCTCACCATTGGCTAACTGGAAAGGGAATTTTAAGTGGGCCGAATACAACTACCCAGACTGGAATTGATTCACAATATGCGATTACTCAAAGGCTTTTTTTATTCATGTGCTCTTTTAATAATCCTAACACTTGGTGTTTGATAGCACTTTATATGCTCAAAACACTGCAGAAGCATTAGCTCTTTTTATGATCTAGAAAGAAGGCCTGAAAGGCTGGGTTTTTTTTAAGATTACCCCCCCCCTTTGCCTTGCTTTCTGACCTAGGCACCATTTTTGTACCAATTGAATGATTTAATTTGGGGGATTGAGTTTAGAGCTAAATAGCTACACCGGTAAAAGCCCTAGAGAGGATGCCATTATACTGGTATTGTCATAACTATAAAGGGAAGGGAACAGCCCTCCTGTATACAATACTATACAATCCCTCCTGGCCAGAGGCACTGTAGACGGGCTGACTCACCCCTGAAGCGCCTCCTGCTGGCAACTCCGGGAATTAGCTCAGTCCAGTGTTCGGAGCGCCCTCTGCAGGCTGGTGATCCACCTGTCCTCAGGCCCGAGTCCCTCCCTGGACCCCGGTGCCCTTTTACATGGGGTGCTGCCCCCCCGGCAGTAACCCCTTTCTCTTAGGGTCTCCCCTCCTTGGGGAACCCCCACCCTCTATCCCCACCTTGCCTCAGTATATGGCTACTGCCAGTCATTGTCTAGCCCCACACTCTGGGGCAGACTGCAGTATCAGCCTACTCATCACAGGCAAAGGGGTTTGGACCTGCTGCCTTGGCCTACCCCTGGGCTACCTCTGCAACCCCTAGTACCTGTTGGCCCACTGCTAGGCCGCAGCCTGGGGCTTTCTAGGCTGGAGCTCCCCAGCTCCTCAGCCTTTCCCCAGCCCTGCTTCACTCAGGTATTCAGTCTCAAGCTCCTCTCCCGGCCTGAGGCAGCAGTGCTTCCTTGTCCCTTTTCCCACTCACACCGGCTGGCGGTTGCTACAGGAGCGCACAAGGGAGGCTCTCGGTTCACTAGGTAGCTGTGAGTGTGTCAAGGCTGATTCTCCACTCTGGCACTTCAAGTGCAGAAGGTGGGGCCCCACAAGGATTCTAAAAATTAATACTTGCCAATCCGGGCTGGTATTAAACTCCTAAAGTTTTGCTCTGATCTTGGGATAGGTAGACGCTGCTATCACCCAAATGCAAAACCCCTTGGAACCCAGGAAGGTACAACTTGAGCATTCCTTCCTGTGGGGTACTCTCAAGCCCTTGCACCTCCCTCTCCCGGGGAAGAGCTGAGAAAGGAAAACGAAGAAATCAGCTGTTGCCATCAGCTAATTTAAAAACATGCACAAATCTCTTGAGACACCAAAAATCCAATCCTGTTCTTAAAATAGGTAAATGTTATTAAAAACAAACAAACAAAATACATCTGGATCTTAGGCTTTTACTAGATTTAAAAATCCCACTTACAAAATTAAACATCAAGAATAACCTTCTCGAGGTCCTGCTTAAAGGTCACAAGCAAAACAAAAGCATTTGGGGTTAGCAGAGAGGAGTCCACAAGCCAAGAGGAATAAAAGAAATAACCCTAAATGCGTCTTCCTAGACATTCACTGATTTACTTACATATTTGGGGTTTCAGATAAGTAGGGTTGAGGTATTATTTGATAATTTTTCATACCTGGCTTAAAGCTTCTCATAGCAAAATTGCTGCCCTGTTCCCCTCTACCCCAGAGAACAACAACAGACACAAAGGGGAAGATTTTTTCCCTATTTAAAAAAGTTCTAGTCTTCCTATTAGCTCTTTTTGGTAAGGTGCCCACTCCCTTTCCTTCACCTGGGGGACTTTTTTAACCCATTACAGGTAAAAAAGCATGCAGAGAACAGCCACCAAGAGGGACTTTATAGCTAACAGGCTGGCTTGGTGTCCATAAAAGGGAGCCACACCCCCTCTTCATTTATCACACTTGCCATAGCTGCCCCACCACAGCCCCCCATCCCCTATCACAGCGCTCAAATCCACCGCAGCCCCCCATCCCCTGCCACAGTGCTCAAACCCATCCCCCACAGTCCCACCACATCCTCCAACCCCTATCACAGTGCTCAGACCTATCCCTCCCATCCCCTCCACAGCCCCCAAATCCCCTATCACAGTGCTCAAACCCATCCCCCACAGTCCCACCACATCCTCCAACCCCTATCACAGTGCTCAGACCTCTCCCTTCCATCCCCACCACATTCCCCCATCCGCTATCACAGTGCTCAAACCCATCCCCCACAGCTCCACCAACGCCCCCTGACCCCAACATAGCCCCCGAACCCATCCCCCACAGCTCCCATTCCCTGACACAGCGCTCAAACCCATCCCCCACAGCCCCACCACAGCCCCCATCTCCTGCCATAGCAGACAAACCTGCCCCCACAGCCCCCCCGTCCAATATCACAGCCCTCAAACCCATCCCCAACAGCCCCACCACAGCCACTCATTCCCTGCCAGAGTGCTCAAATCCAGCCCCCAGAGCCCCACCAAAGCCCCCCCCCTGCCCTGCCATAGCAGTCAAACCCTCCCCCACAGCCCTTCCACACACCCCATTCCCTGCCACAGCCCTCAAACCCATCCCCCACAGCCCCCATTCCCTGCCACAGCACTCAAACCCATCCCCCACAGACCCATCACAGCCTCCTCGTTCCCTGCCACAGCCCTCAGACCCATCCCCCATAGCCCCCCCCCCGTCCCCTGCTACAGCCCTCAAACTCCTCCTCCACAGCCCCACCACAGCCCCCCGTGCCCTGGCACAGCCCTCCAACACACCCACCACAGCCCCCAGTCCCCTATCAAAGGGCTCAAACCCGTCCCCCACAGCCCCCGTCCCCTGCCACAGTGCTCATCAAACCCCCCAGCCACAGCCCCCCATCCCCACCACAGCGCTCAAACCCATCCCCCACAGCCCCACCACAGCCCCCATCCCCTGCCATAGCTGTCAAACCCACCCACCACAGCCCCCCGTCCTATATCACAGCCCTCAAACACATCCCCCACAGCCCCCTGTCCCCTGCCACAGTGCTCAGACCTATTCCTTCCATCCCCACCACAGCGCTCAAACCCATCCCCCACAGCCCCACCACATCCTCCATCTGCTATCACAGTTCTCAAACCCATCCCCCACAGCCCCCCCCCGTGCCCTGGCACAGCCCTCAAACACACCCACCACAGCCCCCTATCCCCTGCCACAGTGCTCATCAAACCCCTCAGCCACAGCCCCCCATCCCCTATCACAGTGCTCAGACCCATCCCTTCCATCCCCACCACAGCGCTCAAACCCAGCCCCACCACATCCTCCATCTCCTATCACAGCGCTCATACTCATCCCCCACAGCCCCCCCACAACCCTCCACCCCGTTACAGCGATCAAACCCATCCCCCACAGCCCCACCACAGCCCCCATCCCCTGCCATAGCTGTCAAACCCACCCACCACAGCCCCCCGTCCTATATCACAGCCCTCAAACCCATCCCCCACAGCACCACCACAGCCCTCCGTGCCCTGCCACAGCCCTCAAACCCATCCCCCACGTGAGCCCCACTGACCCCAGTGGGGGGTGGCACAGACACACCCTGCGGCAGGGGATGCTGGGCGGAGTCGGGGGAGTCGGGGGAGCTCCAGCCTCCCCAATGATGTTGAGGTGGTGGGGTTCCTGATGTTGACTGCCACGGGGTCCTGAGGCTGATGGGGCTGAGGGCGTCTCTGGGAGGGGTAGGGTTTGGCCCTCGCTGCCGTGGGGTTCCTTACAAATGAGGGGGAAACATGGAGCCTTCTCTGTCCACTGCATGCCCCCAGCAGCAGAAGGGATTATACTTTCTCCTTCTCTTCCTGGTGGAGACCCCCCAGTGCCCATCTGGAGTAGGTGGAGGAGGAAGAGGAGGAGGATGTGTCCCGTGAACAAGCCACCATCAGGGTCATCCAGCAGCAGCTCCAGGGCAGAGATGAGGTACAAAAATCCCCCAGCTGTGCTGCCACGGAGTCTGTCCTGCCTCTTGTTCCATCCCCATCCAGGCAGCGGGGGGGTCTTGTCCCAGAGAATCCCTCACCCCCAATGGGGGAACACAGCTCCTCTGCTATCTGGCACCCCAAAGTGGAGACATTTGTCCCACACAGGCCAAGGTTTCCGCTCCCCGCAGACACTGTCCAAGGATACGTCTTCACTACCCGCCGGATTGGCGGGTAGCAATCGATTTCTCGGAGTTCAATATATCGCGTCTCATCTAGACGCGATATATCGAGCCTCGAGCATGCTCCAGTCGACTCTGGAACTCCACCAACGCGAATGGCGGTACAGAGTAGACATGGGGAGACGCGGACGTCGATCCCACGCCGTGAGGACGGTAAGTAATTCGAGCTAAGGTACTTCGACTTCAGCTACGCTATTCACGTAGCTGAAGTTGCGTACCTTAGATTGACCTCCCCCCTAGTGTAGACCAAGCCCAAGTTACAACCCCTGTCTGTGCAGGGCGACACTGGTTTCGGGAAGGGGGCGGCTTTCCCTGTCCAACCCCATGGAGGTCCTGAGCCCTGGAGCTGGTTTGGGTTGGGCGGGGAGGTCCCTGTATAACAGGCTCTCTCTCCCCCCACCCCACTCCTAGCTGGTGGAGGACAGGGCCAAATAGCTCCGCTTCCTCCAAGCTGTCCCAAGTCTGTGTTTCTCAGCACAGAATCGGGGGGGACACTCTGGAGCCCCACTTTTCAAAAGCAGCCCTCGTGGAGAGCATTGCGGTGAGTGGGACCCCCATGCCCAGCCCCTGGGGCGAGGGAGCCAGACATGGGAGGAAGAGTTAGTGGGGCCGGATGGGGAAGCAGAGGACAGGGGTTCCTGGGGCTGAGGGCTGAGGAGGGGATCATTGTGACACTGATCGGGAGCTGGCAGGGGGAATTGTAAGCCTGGAGGGAGGGGAGGGAGGAAGTTTGATGGATGGGCTTCTTTGCGCCAATTAACGCAGTGACTATGATACAGGTACGCGAATGTCAAAGTATTTCATCCCTTTTGAGTCATCACTACAAGCAGGTGAGACCTATCAGGAAAGTCCTCTGCCTTTAACAGAAAACAGGTCTAGGAACTGGAAGGAGATAATCACATCAAGAGCCAGTACCCCCAGGCTGCCAATCAGCTAGGGGAGCTGATGAATGAGTAGTTGCCTTCAGCTTGCCCTGGTTCTGGGTTCTTCAGAAGCACACTTATTCCATACAGCGAGTTCCCCAGCATCACCAAAGCGAAACGATAGTATGACACCCCTGGGTAGATTTCCTCTTGTAACTAGTGTAGATCTGGGGCACTCGGGAGAACAGATAGAACAAGGAGGAGATAGAGCCAACAGTGAAGCCAATGATTTTCTTTTTGGTGAAAGGCTCACATCCAACTGCATCCACTGTGGCAGTCAGAAGAGTCCTCCCTTTAAATGGCGCTGTTTCAACCGTGGAGCCAGCTCTGCCCAGCAAGGATGTTGCAGACACCGTTCCCAGAAAAATGAAGGCAAAAGCCTTCCCCAAGTTTGATGGATGGGCAGTTGATTTCTCTCCAGTAACATCAGAGTGGCCATAGGGAGGGGATCACTGCGAGGCGCTACGTAGGACTGGTCTATGCTAGGGGGCGGGGTTGATGAGAGATGCACAACTTCAGCTATGGGAATAGCGTAGCTGAAGTCAAAGTCTCTTATTTCGACTTACCTCCCATCCTCATGGTGCGGGATCGACGTCCACAGCTCCCCCTGTCGACTCTGCTACCGCCGCTTGCCCTGGTGGAGTTCCGGAGTTGACGGGCGAATGTTCGGGGAGCAATATATCGCGTCTAGATGATACGCGCTATATCGATCCCCGATAAACCAATCGCTACCCGCCGATCCGGCTACCCGTAGACACAATTTTTCATGGTGAGCCTTTCCAGCCCCAGTGAGGATGTGAGTGGTGAGGAGATGCCTGATCTTCCAGTTAGTCAGAGTGCAGGTGACCTGGCAGCTACTGCAGCATCCACAGCTCCATCTCAAATGGCTGTAACCAGGCACATTCCTGTGGCCTCACTTGAGCTGTGTCCTGAGGGACTTCTATGTACTGCATGGGCCACAGCAAGTGAAAAAACTTCTTGTTCCCAAAAGACAATGAAAATAGAAGTTGCCACTCAACACATTACTGGTGTGAAGTGTACTCAAAAACCCAGAATGCTGCATACTGTTTTTGTTGCAAACTCTTCCAGTCTAATGTTCCAGCCACACTACAGGAACAAAGGACTGGAAAAAACTGGCTAGAAATCTGGCATGCCATGAGAAGGCAGCAAATCACCAGAGAGCATTCCACAGGTGGAAAGAACTTGAGATGAGACTACAGTTAAAGGACAAAAATAGATGATCAGCATCAAGAGAGGATTGCATCAGAGTCTCTTTTTGTGGCCTAAACAAAGACTGGGAATGGTTGGGTCATTACACCAATTGAATCTATTTCCCTATGTTAAGTTCTCCTCACACCTTCTATGGGCCATCTTAATTATCACTTCAAAAAGTTTTTTTTCCTCCTGCTGACGATAGCTCATCTCAATTGATTAGACTCTGCCTGTTGGTATGCATACTTCCACCTTTTCATGTTCTCTGTATGTATAAATATCCCCTGTCTGTGTGTTCCATTCTATGCATCCGAAGAAGTGAGCTGCAGCTCACGAAAGCTCATGCTAAAATAAATTTGTTAGTCTTTAAGGTGCCACAAGTACTCCTGTTCTTTTTACTGGCAAAATGTTCTGAAAAGGCTCATTGTCATTGTGACTGCTTGCTACCCAAAACCTAGCACTGCATGGCACTTCAGATCAGCTGAATGTCCCAAACAATGGAAACTTCTTAAAATTGTGGCGCTGATGGCTGAGTTTGACGCTGTACTCCACGAGCATCTAAGAAGAGTCACCGCTCAAAAAATGGACACATCCCATCACCTTGGGAAAACTATTCAAAATGAGATCATACAGTAACTGGCAACAAAAGTCAAACAGAAGATTGTGGCAGATCTGAAGTCAGCAAGATATTATTCTAGAAGGCACACCTGCCATCAGCCATACGGAACAAATGGCTGTAATGGTGCATGTTGTAACAACAACAGAACCTTGTGAAAATGTCCCTGCAATTTCAAAGAGCATTTTCTAGAATTTATTGACAATGATGATACTACAGGCGCTAGTATGACAAATATGCTTCTTAAAAAGCTGGAAGATATGGGAATTGAGATAGCTAACATGAGAGGTGAGGGCTACCATACAGGTGCCAACAGGAATGGAAAGAACAGAGGAGCACAGACACGGAGCTGAGAGTTAAACCCTCGCGCTTTTTTTGTCGCATGCAGTTCTCATTCATTGGACTTGGTGGTCAGTGATACAGCATCAGCTTCTAGTGAGGCTACCGAATTTTTTTCAATAAAAGAACAGGAGTACTTGTGGCGACTAACAAATCTATTTGACCATAAGCCTCCATGGGCTACAGCCCACTTCCTCGAAAGCATAGAAAGGAACATACAGTAAGGAAATATATATATATATATATAATACACAGAGAGCATGAAAAGGTGGGGGTTGTCCTGCCCACTCTAAGAAGGTAATTAATTCACATGAGCTCTACTTAGCAGGAGAAAAAAAACTTTTGACGTGATAATCAAGATAGCCGATTTCAAACACTTTGACAATATGGTGTGTGAGTTAATCCTTTCATTACCTAGTCTAAATGTGCCATAATACAGATAGCGAGAGCCCCTTTTGCTTATTTCCTACCCCAAAATTTTCTGGCTTAGCTCTTCCTTTTGGGGAACCAAAAGGGAGTCACCAGGAGACATTCATTCGTGAGCGCTGTTAGTGATAACTGTCTCAGGCAAACGTCCTTTAAAAGCCATTACGATGTAGTTCTCTTGCTATGAAAGAGATTGGTCGTGAGAATGACGAAAAAGAGACTTTTGTTCCTGAGCTGTGCTAGGGACAAATTCCTCAAGGAATCATGTTTCAAAAGCCACTAGGATGCACCGCTAATGATTTAGAAGAGATCGGTTAGAAAGAAATAGGAAAAATTTGAAATTTATTCCTGATCTGTGCAAGGGAGAATTTTCTCAAGGAATCCTCGTCTAAAAAAAGCATGAGGCACTGCTAGTGTCTCCGAAGAGATGGGTCGGTGAGAAAGACAAAAAAAAATAGTTAATTATTCCTGATCTGTGCTGCACTGCTAATGGTTTGTAAGGGGTGGGTTCAGGAGAAGGACAAAAAAGAGGCTTTTGTTCCTATGTGCTAGGGATAAATTTCACAAGGAATCATGCTTCAAAAGCTATTAGGATCCATTACTTATTTTTTTGGAAGAGAATGTTTCGTGAGAAAGAGGGAAAATGGGAATGTTATTTCTAATCACTGCTAGGGACGAATCACTAGCATGCAGTGCTAACGGTTTGGAAGAGCTCGGTTCAGGAGAAAGTCAAAAAATGATAAATTCATTCTTGAGCTGTGATAATGATAAATTTCTCAAGGAATCATGCTTGAAAAGCCACTATAAAGCATTGCTACTGCTCTGGAAGCGATCTGTTCCTGAGCTCAAATGAGAAATTCATTGGTGAGGTGTGCTAGGGATAAACGTCTCTAGGAATCTTCCTTTTTAAACCATTCGGATGCACTGCTAATGGCTTTGAAGAGAGATCTGTTTGTGAGAAAGATGAACAATGAGAAATTTATTCCTGAGTTGTGCTGTTGACAAATGTATCAAGGATCCATGCCCCAAACACCATTTGGGTGCTTTCATAAACGGATAGTTAAAGGTTAGTGCCTATTTTACCTGTAAAGAGTTAAGAAGTTCACCTAGCCTAGCTGATGCCTGACCAGGGGAATGACTGTGGGAACAAGATGTTTCAAAGGAAGGAGGGAAGTTTCCTTTCTTTAGAGTCAGTTTGTTTTGGCCGGAGTGGACAAGATCAAGGAATCAGCCTCTTATCAGAGTAGAAAGTATTAAGGCAGAAAATAAATAGGTTTATGTTTATTTTCTTTTTGTAACTTGTCTTGGCATTAGGGGAATAATCAAATTGGGTATTTTTTTTGTGTAACCTAGTTTTGCCCAGGGGAATAGCTTGTGTTTTGATTCCATGTTTTTAGCTCCAAGGGGATTGGCTCTGGACTCACCAGGGATTGGTGGGCGAAAAAAAGCGGGGGCGAGAGGAGTAATTCCTCCTTGTGTTCAGCTCCAAGGCGTTTGGATCGGTGTTCACCAGGGAACTGGAGGAGTCTCTCAAGGCTACCCAGGAAGGGGAAGATTTTGGGGGGGAGACAGTTTTCCAAATGACTCAACTATTTGGATGCATATTGATCTAAGCTGGTAATTGGCAGCATATTGATCTAAGCATATTGGCAGCATATTGATCTAAGCTGGTAATTAAGCTTCGGGCTTCTCATGCAGGTCCCCACTTCTATACTCTAAGGTTCAGAGTGGAGGTGAAACCTATGACAGATGCATTGGTAATGGTTTGGGAGAAATCCGTTCAAGAGAAAGAGGAAAAATTATAAACTTAGTTCTGATTTTTTTCTACTGACAAATTGCTCAAGAAACCCTTGTCTAAAAATCTATAAGATGCACTGCTAGTGTTTACGAAGAGACGGGATGGTGAGAAAGACAAAAGAGTAGTTCATTATTTCGGATCTGTGCTAGGGATAAAGTGCTCAAGGAATCATGCTTTAAAAGAAATTAAGCTGCAAAGCTAATCGTTTGGAAGCTATCTGTTCATGCGATCAAACGAGAAATTCATTGGTGAGCTGTGCTACAGATAATTTGTTCTAGGAATCTTCCTTTTCAAAACATTAGATGCAGTGCTAATGGATTTGAAGAGATCTGTTTGTGACACAGATGAATAATGAGAAATTCAATCCTGAGTTGTGATAGTGAAAAATTTATCAAGAGGGAATCATGAGTCTAAGGCTTAGCCATTAGGCTTAACCATTGCTAATGGTTTGGAAGAGATCAGTTCGCGACAAAGAGGAAAAATGAGAACTTTATTCTGGAATTTTTGCTACTGACAAATGTCTCCAGAAAACATCATGTAAAGGCCATTAAGATTTACTTCTCCATATTTGGAGGCCATTGCTTCGTGAGAGAGACGAAAAAGAGTATTTTATTCCGGATCTGTGCTAGGAATAAATTTCTCAAGCAGCCTTGCTTGAAAAGTCATCAGGATGCAATGCTAATGATTTGGAAGTGAAAAAAGTTCACGAAAAAGACAAAAACTGATAAATTCATTCCTGATCTGTACTAGGGATAAAGTTCTCAAGGAATCATGACAAAGCGGGAAAAAAAGCAATTCATTCGTGAGCTCTGCTATTGACAAATGTCTCAAGGAAAAATAAGCTAAAAGCCGTTACGCTTTAGTTCTGTTTGGAAGAGATCCGTTCCTGAAACAGATGAGAAAGAAACTTTTGTTCCTGAGCTGCTGTACGGCTAACTGTCTCAAGGAATCACGGTTCAAAAGCCGTGAGGATGCATTAATAATGGTTTGGAAGAGATCTGTTCATGAGCGCAAAAGAGGAATTCATTGGTGATCTGTGCTAGGGATAACCTTCTCTAGGAATGTTCCTTTTATAACCATTTGGATGCACTGCTAATGGCTTTTAAGAGATTTGTTTGTAAGAAAGATGAAAAATGAAAGACATTTTTCTCTGAAAGAGCATTAACCGTCTGAAAAGTAATTTTCTATTTTTCTCGGTCAGTCATCTTCCTTTTAAAAATAATCCTGGACGTTTTCTGGCCTTTTCCTTATCATGGAATTATACGGGTTTGAGCAGCTTGTCTTGTTTCATGCGTTCATTACATATGCCCAATGTTCCCTAATACAGAGAGCGTGAGCTAAGGACACCGATGAGGCTAAAGGGATGACGAAAACTAAACCCCTGTGTGTGAAATCATGGCTCCAGTGAAGGCGATTTCAAAATTCGCCCTTTGATTATTTCCTGCCCCCAAATATTCTGGCTTCTCTCTCTCGCTCGCTCTCTCTGTCTCCCTTTCGGGGACCTGCTCTCTACCGAGAGTCACCAGGAGGGAAAATGAAATTCTTTCGGCGGATCGTACCATAAGAAATTTGTCTCTAGCCTCGATCAGGACTGAATTTCGAAGTCTGACTGAGTGGGCTTTTAGAAGATGAAAAGTCTAGCACTAGCATTATACAACAATTGAACGGTCATTTTAACAAGTTTCACGACCCGATCTCTAGCAAACCAGCAGGGGAGTAGCCTAATGGCTTTGAAAGGAAGATTGCTTGGATATGGTGAGTTTAGTTTCAGCCCTCCCTCGCGGAACCCCTGAAATAGGCTGAGATGAAAGACATGCCTTCACCCAATTTGTCCCTCTTTAAAGCCTGGAACAGACACGCTTCTAATAACACTGCAGACAATAAACTTTAAGACCTTTTTCTGAAACAGCATTAACCTTTTGAAAAGTAATTTTGTGCTTTTCTAGGTCAGTTATCCTCCTTTTAAAAATAATCCTGTACGTTTCCTGGCATTTTCCTTATCATGGAATTACAGGGGTTTGAGCAGCTTGTCTTGTTTCACACGTTCATTACATATGCCCAATGTTCCCTAATACAGAGAGCTTGAGCTAAGGACACCGATGAGGCTAAAGGGATGATGAAAACTAACCCCTCTGTGTGAAATCATGGCTCCAGTGAAGTCGATGTCAAAATTCGGCCTTTGGCTTATTTCCTGCCCCCAAATTTTCTGGTTTCTCTCGCCCTTTTTGGGACCTGCTCTCTCCCAAGAGTCACCAGGAGGGAAACTGAAATACTTTCGCAGGAGCAGACTCTTGAGACATTTGTCTCTAGCCCTGATCAGGAATGAATTTCAAAGTCTGAGTGGGTATTCACCCGCGAAAGTTTACTCGCGAATACGTCTGCTACGGGACTCATTTGCCCTATTCTCAGTTTGGTCATTTTCGTGAAGCGATCGCTACCAAACCACCAGAAAGGTTTCTCATGGCTTCTACACCAAGATTCCATGAGCAATTAGTCAGTAGCACTGATGAGGAATGAATTTTGCATTTGGTAATTTTATCTCACCCGATTTCTACCAAACAGCAGCAGCTCATCCTAACGACTGTTAGAGAAACATTCCGTGAGACGTCTGTCACTAGCCAGGGGGTGGGGCTGAGGTGGGCTAGATGGAAAATTTGGGGGACTACGTCAGAGGTGGGCGAGCGGAGCCGGGCAGTGGGCGGCAGCTGCTCTGCTAGCTGGTGCCACGGGGCGAGTGGATGCAGCGCTGTGGTCTCCTCAGCGTGCAGCCGCCCTTCGGCTGCTTGCAGCCCTTAGGAGCTGCCTGGCAAGGGGCCCGGCTCCGGGATCAGCAGAGCCGTTGAGGAGCAGGGGCCAGCGTGGGTCAGTCGGGTTTGCTGTGGGGAAACTTGTCCCTTCCACCTGCCCTGGGCAGTGACCCCCAATGTGTGGCGACATGGCCTGTGGTCTTCTCTTGGCACCCCAGCCCCTTGCTCGGGCTCAGGTCTGCACTGCCGCTGGCGTAGGGCTGTCAGACCTCCGCTGGAAAACGGTACCTGCAGGGTCCGATCAGTGCTACTGAGTAACCCTCCCCAATCGGGCAGGACGAGCAGCTGCTGCTGGACCAGCAGTCAGGAACTGCCCAGCTCAGTCAGAGAGCGGTACCGGTGGGGTGCACCCGGGGAAGCGAGCCTGAAGTGCAAAGCATTTGAGGAGCAGGGCGTGTAGCCAGGTCACTTCCGAGACCCCCCCGCCCAGCTTCCTTTGTTCCCCGCTCCTGGACCACGGCTCTCCCTCCCACATCCTGCCGCAGTCAAACATATCCCGACCCTGGGAGAACAGCTGTACCTCCAGCGTCCTGCCCCAGTCACACAAATCCCGACCCTGGGAGAACAGCTGTACCTCCAGCGTCCTGCCCCAGTCAAACATATCCCGTCCCTGGGAGAACAGCTGTACCTCCAGCGTCCTGCCCCAGTCACACAAATCCCGACCTGGGACAACAGCTGTACCTCCAGAATCCTGACCCATTCACACACATCCTGACCCTGGGAGAACAGCTGTACCTCCAGAGTCCTGACCCAGTCACACAAATCCCGACCTGGGACAACAGCTGTACCTCCAGCGTCCTGCTTTGTCACTTCCTCCCCCGACCTAAATCATTTTTTGCTTATTAATTAACCCAGAGTATGTATTAATACCCGGGAGGGGGCAAACAGCTGTGCATAGCTCTCTATCAGTTATACAGGGTGACCAATTTATGAGTTTACCCTGTATAAGCTTTGTATAGGGTAAAATGGATTTTTGGGGGATTTGGAACCCATTGGGAGTCTTCTGAGTGTGGAAGACAAGAACACTTCTGCAAGTTGCTTTCAGTTTAAGTCTGCAGCTTTGGAACATGTGGTTCAGACCCTGGGTCTGTGCTGGAGCAGACGGGCATGTCTGGCTCAACAAGACCAGGTGCTGGAGTAGTCTTGGCACAACAGGTGGCAGTGCCCAGGGGTGTTTCTGTGATCCAAGCCACCACGCCCCTCAAGGCCTGCTCAGCTGGTGGGGGGGAGGGAGGGGAGGAAATCAGCGAGCGACAGAGTGGGGAAGATGGGGGGGAGCCTTGAGGGAAGAGGAGGAGGAGCAGGAGCAGTGCTTTCCTAGAGAAGGTGGAGCAGGGGGCAGGGAAGTTCCAGTGCTCAGCATCCAGTTTTCCCAAATTAGAAAGTTAGCCACCCTATGCAGCTGGTGGCTCTGACATACGGGGAGTGGGGGGCTGAGAACGGCAGCTTCTGGTCAGGCGCCGAGCTCTGGAGGCCGCGGCCAGCACTAGTAAAGTGGCTCCCTAACATTTTACCTTTGCGCTGGGATGGGTGGATACAGGGAGGTTGAGGCAAATTTAGGGGTGGCTATAGCCCTTTCAAGCCCCCTCCCCTAACACTGCCCCTCATCTCGGTGAGAGTAACAGTCCTCTGCGCCCAGCTGATCTTGCCTGGCATCTGTCTCAAAGCCAGGCTGTCCTACTGCTCAATCTCAGGACAGAGCTGAAGTGATTTTTCCACCAGGTCTCCCTTGCAGGAAACAACCCAAGAACATCAAGTGAGTGGCAGAGACTCTAAAGGTATTTGGCTCCAGTGATTTCTATTCCAGAAGGACTGGTTCTACGCCTCCCCAAGGCAGGCATGGCTATATGTAAGAGGCACCAGGCTTCACCCACATCCCAAAGTATCACACTGCATAGAATTCTATTATCCTTTCCCCTTGCCTTTATCCCACAGAGGTCTCCCCAACCAGAATGCTCACATCCGCTGAAGCAAGGTAGAGAGCAGGGCTAGCATGCCATGACCAGGAACTCTTGCCCAGTGATGTGGAAGGAAGAGAGGTGAGGATTGAGAATCTCTGGTTACATGCCTCTGGAAAGTTGGATGTCTAGATTGCTCAGGTCCATTTCTTCCAGATCCTCTTCCTGGGGCTGAAACTCCTGCCCTGCTCCGCTCCACTGTCCTGGAGGAGTCTTCTGCAAGTACAGGAAATAACCCAAGAAAGAGTCTTCACTTCCCAAAGCTCTACTGGTGCGTGAGATCTTGCTCTCCCTGCCTCCCTCTCCCATCCGCTCTGCATCACCCCCAGTGGATGAACAGAAATGGATCAATAGGCTGGTTACACCCATTTCCGCATCACTCTAGCACCCAAGACCTCAGTGTGTCTCTCTTGCACTCCTCCCCAAGCGCCTCTCTTGCAGGCTCTTGAGACCAAGCCTGTTGGGATGCACACCTGCCCAGATGTGACCAGATTCAGTCATATTCCTACACACAAATGGTTAACCTTGTCTAAAGAGAAAAATACTTTATACATGTCAAACAGTAATGAGCCCATATTTAACTGCTGTCCAAGTGGGGCTTAAAACAGGTCTTTGCATTAAAAAGGTTGTCCAAAATTTGTGTAATTGTATAAACATTCGCGAGCTTGGTTATTCCTTAAAAACAAGTTCAACTTGAAATGAACTTTAGAAACAATTTATTAATAATTTGGAGCTTCCTTGGAAGTTTTATTACTGGAGGCATGAATAATTAACAATCAAACCTAGGGTCTTCACTTTAAAGTGTTAGTTTCCACATTATTCTGAGTAATGAGGATTTTCAGCCCATATTTCTATATTTACTATGAAACAAGCAATGTTTGTCCTTATGGAGCGTTTGTGAGCTTCGCCATAGGGATAAAGCTATTGAAAAAGAAAAGCAAACAGGGTGCGGCAGTGAAGTAGCTGCCTACTCTGTAAAGCTTTCATCACATACACTTGCTGGTAAATTGCCACTGGAAAAACACTCTCTTTCCCAATTTGGAAGTTAAGATTCTATTAGAGTCCAACCGGAACAGTGAATGGAAGTTAAGATGCTCTGGTACTCGCTCTATTAGAGTCCAACCAGGAAAAGTGAGTAGAAGTAAAGTTTCCTCCCGTTCTATAACTGATGGGGTGGGGTGGCAGCAGGGACAAGGGGAATTGAGAATGGGGGTGCTGACGTGCTGGGGTATGGAGTTCCCTACTTCAGCTCCACGGGCTGGAGCCTGCACCTCCCGGGACAGGCAGGGTCTGGTGCAGAGCATGGCATGGCAGGGAGATGACATCTCTGTCATGGAGTGGGGGGAGTCAGGTCCTGTACCCCTCTTCCTGGGACTCACAGTGACTCTCAGCCAGCCTGTAAAACAGAAGGTTTATTGGACAACAGGAACGCAGGCTACAGCAGAGCTTGTGGGCACAGCCAGGACCCCTCAATCAAGTCCTTCTGGGGGTTCAGGAAGCTTAGTTCCCAGCTTGGGATTCCCTGCACTGCACCCCCCAGCCCAAAACCGAAACTGACCCAACCCTCTCCAGCCGGCTCTCTGCCTTTGTCTAGCTTCCCGGGCAAAGGTGTTGACCTCCCCTCCCCCCCGCCTAGCTCAGGTTACAGGCCCAGGAACTGTCCATCACCTAAAGTCATCCCCTGCCCTACCATTTACTGTGCAGACAGTTCCTACTCCATCACATCTCTCCCCCCTTCGAGATTGAACTGAGCGGGGTCACTCTGCCCAGTGACCTGGGGAAGTTCAGGGCCCCCTCTCCAGGACAACGCGTCCGCTATCAGGTTGGCACGTCCCTTCACATGGGCCACGTCCATGTCATAGTCCTGCAGGAGCAGGCGCCACCTCAGGAGCTTGGCGTTGGCTCCTTTCATCTGGTGCAGCCAGGTCAGTGGAGAGTGGTCGGTGTACACGGTAAAGTGTTCACCAAAGAGATATGGCTCTAGTTTCTTAAGGGCCCACACCATGGCCAGGCATTCCTTCTCGATGGCCACGTAGTTCTGCTCCTGGGGTAGCAACTTCTTGCTCAGGTACACAATGGGGTGTCTCTCCCCCTTTTCATTCTCCTGCATTAACACCTCCGTGGGCAAATGCAGGTGTACCCGCATGTCCTTGGGGCCCTCCTTGGCCCCCACTTCAGGTGTACCCTCGCCACGGGCACCTTGAATGGGGGTCCCGCCCACGCCCATCAGGGTCAGGTAGGTGTCGGGTACCATCCGATCTGAGGCCACCACTTCGGGCCGGGCCAGCGTCACCTCTGCACCCGTGTCCCAGTATCCACTGACCTTCCTCCCGTCTACCTCCAGGGGAACAAGGCACTCTCTCCGGAGGGGCAGCCCCGTGCCCACCCTGTAAACCAAAAACCCGGAGTCTGGAGCAGCCAGCCCCCCAGAGGAGCTGACCTGGGGCCCTCCTCCCTCCTTCGCAGGTGGTATGCTGTCAGCCTCCCTCTCCTGGGAACACTGCCCCTCGTCCAGCTGGGTCTTTACCCAGTCAACCCTCTGTGGGTTGGGTCTGCTTAGTCTGTCCCTGAGCTTGGGGCATTGGGCCTGTATGTGGCCTCGTTGGCCACAGTGATAGCAGCCCATGTCTCGTGGGTCCCCTCGAGTGGGTGGGATGGACCTGACGCTGGATGTTCCTCTTTGGTGGAGGTTCTCCATAGGCCCCCCCTGGGAGGGCCCATGGTGACTTTCTCTCTGCGTTGAGGCAGGCCTGCTCCTTCGAGACTCCTCCCTGTTATCACCTGCCCGACTGTCCACAAATTCGTCAGCCAGCTGGCCTGCGTGCTGTGGGTTCTCCAGCTTCTGGTCCATCAACCACAGCCTCAGGTTGGACGGGCACTGCTCATACAGGTGCTCCAGTATGAATAGGTCAAGCAGGTCCTCTTTAGTGTGGGCCCCAGCTGTCCACTTGCGGGCATATCCCTGCGCCCGGTTGACCAGTTGTAGGTATGTGACCTCATGGGTTTTACGCTGACTCCGGAACCTTTTCTGGTACATCTCAGGAATCAGCCCAAACTCGCAGAGCAGGGCCTTTTTGAACAGTTCGTAGTCCCCTGTCTCTGCCCCTTCCATTTGGCTGTACACCTCCACAGCTGTGGAGTCCAGTAAGGGGGTGAGAAACTGGATCCTGTCTGCAGGGTCAACTTTGTGCAGCTCGCAGGCCTTCTCAAAGGCTGTCAGGAAGGTATCCATGGCCTCCCCCTCCTTACGCTAGGCCAGGAAGCACTTATCAAAGCTCTTTGTAGGCTTGGGTCCCCCCTCACTCACTGCAGCCGGGGCCCCACTCCTTCTCAGCCAGGCCAGTTCCAGCTCATGCTTATGTTGGGTCTCCTTCTCCTCCAGCTCACGCTGGCGCTGGTTCTCCTGTTCCTCCCACTCCTGCCTCAGTTCTTGCCTCCTTTACTCGAGCACCTCCCTGTCATATTCCAGCCGCATCCGCTCCAGGGACGGGGAGCTCCAACGGGACAATCCCCTGCTGGCTGCTGGGGTCAGGGTGCCCTCGGTATTCGCTGGGCTTCCCCCAACCCCTCCCCTAGGTGTAGGTGGGCAGGGTCTCGGGGTGTCCTCGGCAGTAGTCTGGCCCCTCCCAGCCATGTCAGGTCCCGGGGCCCACACTGCATCCGCTGGGCGACTTCCCTCCGGGACAGGGCTTGGTTGATCCAAGCGATCCTTCTCCTCCAGCTGAGCAATTAGCTGGTCTTTGGTGGACCTCCCAATGCGCAGCCCCCTCTGCCTGCACAGCTCCACCAGGTCTTTCTTAAGGTGCTTAGCATACATCTTCCTGCTGGCCACTCACCGGCCTGTGCTCTCAGCTTCCCTCTGGTTCCAGGGAGACTCCTCGTGCACCAGCCCTTCTTCAAGTCACCCCCTCTCTGTCAGGGTTGAGCTGCAGACTCCTCCGCCCCTGGGACTGCTCCTGCAATCCCCCCAGGGAACCCTGTTACTGCAAAGTCCTTCTCTCTGGTCACACACTACCCGGGGTTAATCACCTCCTGAAACCGTCTCTCTCTGTCTCTTCAGCTCACCTGGTCCCTGTCCGTCCCCCTTTGTTTTACTGCTCTCCAGTCACTTATTGCAGGAAGCACCGTCCACGGGGTGCAGTAGATCCCGCCGCTGCCACCAGTTGTCACGGAGTGGGAGGAGTCAGGCCCTGTACCCCTCTCCCTGGGACTCACAGTGACTCTCAGCCAGCCTGTAAAACAGAAGGTTTATTGGACAACAGGAACGCAGGCTACAGCAGAGCTTGTAGGCACAACCAGGACCCCTCAATCAAGTCCTTCTGGGGATTCAGGGAGCTTCGTTCCCAGCTTGGGATTCCCTGCACTGCACCCCCCAGCCCAAAACCGAAACTGACCCAACCCTCTCCAGCCGGCTCTCTGCCTTTGTCTAGCTTCCCGGGCAAAGGTGTTGACCTCCCCTCCCCCCCGCCTAGCTCAGATTACAGGCCCAGGTACTGTCCATCACCTAAAGTCATCCCCTGCCCTACCATTTACTGTGCAGACAGTTTTTACTCCATCACAATCTCCCACAATGCTGGGGCCCTTTCACAGAAAGGGTGGCACCTCCCCATGGTAGCACGGACCCCACCTACTCCTCCTGCTTTCTCCTGACAACAGCTCCACCCTTCATGGCACCACCTCATGGTAACTTCTGCTTCTGGACTCGCACCGAAAATGGGAAGTCCAGCCGGGCCTGGCAGTGGCTGACAGGAAATGGAGACAGGAGACACTGCCACTCCCGTGGTGCCACAGGGCCCACCATGGCTGGTGGGAGATAGATAAATGTCTGTGTACCTCCCCAGCACTATGTCTCCTTTAGTGCTTGTGTCCCCCCCGTCCTGCTTAGTCTGTGTGTTCCTTATCACTGTGTGTATCCTCCACACTGTGTATCCCAGGCTTGCGCTGTCTCACCTTTGGGTCCAGCCTAACAGGGGTGTCTGTCCCCATCCTCTCACCAGTAACTTCTCCCCTAATGCACACAGGACAGGGAGCTGGCTGGTGCCCTTCTATAAAAGGACTGCTCTGTGCAACAGAAACCAGCCTAGTCCCCGCCCCGCAGGCTGGGAGCTTGCTGCTGCCTTCAACCGCATCACAAGTTACAACAAATCCCCACTGACTAAACAGGATGGGGTGAAGCATGTCACCAGGCCATAATATTCTGGATAACCCCTTGATGACCAGTTTAGGATCATCCTCTCATGTGGCCTTCCTTGCCTCTGGCTAGCTGTGATGTCAAGAGGGGGATGTTGTCCCCCTTCCGCTGGCTCCCCTGGCTGGCAGAGCCTAGTGCTACTACCTTGGCATGTCAACTGGGGAGTAGAGCTCTTACCTCCGCTAATCAGGGGTTAGCCCCACAGCCAGTGAGGGGTTGAGGTAGGGCTCAGTTGCTAATTTTGGGCCTGGGATTGCCCACTTCTACAGGCTCAAATTTGAGGGGGGGGGGCTGTGGTCCCCCCAATCACACACACCTTAAAGTAGGGAAATGGCCTGCACCTACTTATAATTGCACCCTAAATAACCTCTGGGATACTTTATTTTTGGTCTCAGAAGGTGCCCATCACCATATTATCTGAGCTGACTGTCACAGCGTCCCCAAATCACAGAGACCCCCCCCAGGTTATGCTCTGGAACGTCTCCATACGAGGCCAATCAGGACTCTGGGGGACCCTCCTCTCTGTGAGCGGACTGTCTCCAGGGCAAGATGCTTACACAGTTTCGACCTTCCTGGATCTGACCTGGGAGCATTCAGCATCCCCTTCCACACTGTGCGCTTCCTGCAGCGAGTCCACCCGGACGGGGCTCCTGACACTCAAAACTGCAGAAGCATTAGCTCTCTTTATGATCTATAAAGAAGGTCTGAAAGGTTGGGGTTTTTTTAAGATTACACCCCCTCCCCTTGCCTTGCTTTCTGACCTAGGCACAGGTAAAACAGAGCCATCTACAGTCAATTGTCCTGGTTAATGGGAGCCATCAAGATTCCAAACCACCATTAATGGCCCAAATTTTGCATAAGTACAATAGACCCTCAGCATTATAGTTCATAGTTCTAGTTTCAGATACAAGAGTGGTACAACTAGGAGGAACACACTCCGTATATTATAAGCTTTGTAATGATACATTACAAGAGACCTTTTGCATGAAGCATAGTGTAGTTACACTATATTTAAACTCAGCATATTTTCATAAATTCATGTAGAGTGCAATGTCACAAGTGGTAACTGGGGTAGGATGGGGAGGGAAACCTGTGCTCTGGGTGTGTGAGACTGGGATAGGAAACGGGAGGTAGAGCTGTTCTCCCAGGGTGAGGGGTGGGGACTGGAGCAGGAGGTTAGAGGTACAGCTGTTCTCCCAGGGTCAGGAGTGAGGACTGGGGCAGGACTCTGGAGGTACAGCTGTTCTCCCAGGGTCGGGATTTGTGTGAATGGGGCAGGATGACGGAGGTACAACTGTTATCCCAGGGTCGGGGTGTGGGTGACTGAGGCAGGACGTTACAGGTACAGCTCTTCTCCCTGGGTTGGGGGAGGGAGTGACTAAGGCAGGACGCTGGAGGTACAGCTGTTCTCCCAGGGTCGGGATTTGTGTGACTGGGGCAGGACGCTGGAGGTACAGCTGTTCTCCCAGGGTCGGGATATGTTTGACTGCAGCAGGATGTGGGAGGGAGAGCCATGCTCCAGGAGCGGGGAACAAAGGAAGCTGGGCGGGGGGGTCTCGGAAGTGACCTGGCTACACGCCCTGATCCTCAAATGCTTTGCACTTCAGGCTCGCTTCCCCGGGTGCACCCCACCGCTACCGCTCTCTGACTGAGCTGGGCAGTTCCTGACTGCTGGTCCAGCAGCAGCTGCTCGTCCTGCCCGACTGGGGAGGGTTACTCAGTAGCACTGATCGGACCCTGCAGGTACCGTTTTCCAGCGGAGGTCTGACAGCCCTACGCCAGCGGCAGTGCAGACCTGAGCCCGAGCAAGGGGCTGGGGTGCCAAGAGAAGACCACAGGCCATGTCGCCACACATTGGGGGTCACTGCCCAGGGCCGGTGGAAGGGACAAGTTTCCCCACAGCAAACCCGACTGACCCACGCTGGCCCCTGCTCCTCAACGGCTCTGCTGATCCCGGAGCCGGGCCCCTTGCCAGGCAGCTCCTAAGGGCTGCAAGCAGCCGAAGGGCGGCTGCACGCTGAGGAGACCACAGCGCTGCATCCACTCGCCCCGTGGCACCAGCTAGCAGAGCAGCTGTCGCACACTGTCCGGCTCCGCTCACCCACCTCTGACGTAGTCCCCCAAATTTTCCATCTAGCCCACCTCAGCCCCACCCCCTGGCTAGTGACAGACGTCTCACGGAATGTTTCTCTAACAGTCGTTAGGATGAGCTGCTGCTGTTTGGTAGAAATCGGGTGAGATAAAATTACCAAATGCAAAATTCATTCCTCATCAGTGCTACTGACTAATTGCTCATGGAATCTTGGTGTAGAAGCCATGAGAAACCTTTCTGGTGGTTTGGTAGCGATCGCTTCACGAAAATGACCAAACTAAGAAAAGGGCAAATGAGTCCCGTAGCAGACGTATTCGCGAGTAAGCTTTCGCGGGTGAATACCCACTCAGACTTTGAAATTCATTCCTGATCAGGGCTAGAGACAAATGTCTCACAGTCTGCTCCTGCGAAAGTATTTCAGTTTCCCTCCTGGTGACTCTTGGGAGAGAGCAGGTCCCAAAAAGAGCGAGAGAAACCAGAAAATTTGGGAGCAGGAAATAAGCCAAAGGCCAAATTTTGACATCGACTTCACTGGAGCCATGATTTCACACAGAGGGGTTAGTTTTCATCATCCCTTTAGCCTCATTGGTGTCCTTAGCTCACACTCTCTGTATTAGGGAACATTGGGCATATGTAATGAACGCGTGAAACAAGACAAGCTGCTCAAACAATTCCATGATAAGGAAAATGCCAGGAAACGTACAGGATTATTTTTAAAAGGAGGATAACTGACCTAGAAAAGCACAAAATTACTTTTCAAAAGGTTAATGCTGTTTCAGGAAAAAGGTCTTAAAGTTTATTGTCTGCACGGTTATTAGAAGCATGTCTGTTCCAGGCTTTAAAGAGGGACAAATTGGGTGAAGGCATGTCTTTCATCTCAGCCTATTTCAGGGGTTCCGCGAAGGAAGGCTGGAACTAGACTCACCATATCCAAGCAATCTTCCTTCCAAAGCCATTAGGCTATTCCCCTGCTGGTTTGCTAGAGATCGGGTCGTGAAACTTGTTAAAATGACCGTTCAATTGTTGTATAACGCTAGTGCTAGACTTCTCATGGAATCATCCTCTAAAAGCCTTTCCGTTTCCCTCCTGGTGGTTGGTAGCGTTCAGTTCGTGGAAAATGCTAAAAAAGAGAAATTCTTTCCTGAGCCGTGCTAGTGACAAAATTGTTCATGGACTCGTCCTTCGAATGCCATAGCCGTTTGGAAAACTAAAAACTTGAGCAATTCATTCTTGATCTCGCCTAGTGAGAAATTTCTCATGGAAGCGTCATCTAAAAGCCATGCGAAAGCTCTCCTGGGTAGTTTGGTAGAGATCGGTTGGTGAAAAAAGAGCAATTCCGTCCTGCGTAGTGCTAGTGACAAAATTTTTCATGGCATCGTCCTTCGAAGCCATTCGTATTCTCCACTGCTTCTTTGGTAGAGGCTGGCTCATGAAAATAACTAAAAGTGAGAACCTCATTCCCACGGGCAGCTCTAGCCATTTCAGAGCCTCAAGCACGGCGGCACGCTGCGGGGGGTGCTCTGCCAGTCGACAGTCCCGCGGCTCCAGTAATCTGCCTCTGGTTTGGTAGAGACCGGGTCTGAAAAAATTGCCAAATGAGAAATGAATTCCTCACTAGTGATAGTGACTAATTACTCATGGATTCTTCGAGTAAAAGCCATGAGAAAGCTCTCCTGGTGGTTTGGTAGCGATCACTTCACGAAAATGACCAAACTGAGAAACGCGACAATGATTTATTGGAGACAGCGAGCGGGGTGAAGACCCACTCAGTCAGACTTCGAAATTCATGCCTGATCGAGGCTAGACACAACTTTCTCATGGTACGATCCTTCGAAAGAATTTCGGTTTCCCTCCTGGTGACTCTTGGTAGAGAGCAGGTCCCCAAAAGGGAGAGTAAGAGAGAGAGAAGCCAGAAAATTTGGGGGCAGGAAATAAGCCAAAGGGCGAATTTTGAAAATGACTCCACTGGAGCCATGATTTCACACACAGGGGTTAGTTTTCATCCTCCATTAGCCTCACCGGTGTCCTTAGCTCACGCTAGCTGTATTACGGAACATTTAGCCTTAGTAATGAAAGCATGAAAAAAAGACAAGCTGCTCAAACCCCTGTAATTCCATGATAAGGAAAAGGCCAGGAAACGTCCAGGATTATTTTTAAAAGGGAAATGTCTGACTTAGAAAAACAGAAAATTACTTTTCAGAAGATTAATGCTCTTTCAGAGAAAAAGGTCTTTCATTTTTCATCTCGCTCACAAAGAAATCTCTTAAAAGCCAATAGCAGTGCATCCAAAAGGTTATAAAAGGAACATTCCTAGAGAAGGTTATCCCTAGCACAGGTCACCAATGAATTCCTCTTTTGCGCTCATGAACAGATCTCTTCCAAACCATGAGCAGTGCATCCTCACGGCTTTTGAATCGTGATTCCTTGAGACATTTTACCCCCGCCTCAGCTCAGGAACAACATTCTCTTTCTCGTCTTTCTCACCAACAGATCTCTTCCAAACTTAAGAACTAAATCGTAATGGCTTTTAGATTATGTTTCCTTGAGACATTTGTCGATAGCATAGCTCAGGAATTAATTTCTCATTTTTCTTCTTTCTCACAAACACATCTCTTCAAATGCATTAGCACTGCATCTGGTTTGAAAAGAAGATTCCTAGAACAGATTATCTGTAGCACCGCTCAATAATCAATTTTTCTTTTGATCTCATGAAGAGATCTCTTCCAAACCATTAGCTTTGCAGCTTAATTGCTTTTAAAGCATGCTTGCTTGAGAAATTCTTCCTTAGTTGTGATCAGAAATGAAATTCTCATTTTTCCTCTTTCTAACGATCCGATCTCTTCCAAATTATTAGCACTGCATCCTGATGACTTTTAAAGCAAGGTTGCTTGAGAAATGTATTCCTAGCACAGATCAGGAATAAAATACTCTTTTTCGTCTCTCTCACGAAGCGATGTCCTCCAAATATGGAGAAGTAAATCTTAATGGCCTTAACATGATGTTTTCTGGAGACATTTGTCAGAAGCAAAAATCAAGAATAAATTTCTCATTTTGCCTCTTTGTCGCGAACCGATCTTTTCCAAACCATTAGCAATGCACCCTAATGGCTAAGCCTTAGAATCATGATTTGTTGATAATTTTTTCACTATCACAGCTCAGGATTGGATTTTTCATTTTTCATCTGTCTCACAAACAGATCTCTTCAAATCCATTAGCAGTGCATGTTATGTTTTTAAAAGGAAGATTCATAGCAAAGATTATCTGTAGCACAGCTCCCCAATGAATTTCTCATTTTTTCTCTGAACAGATCTATTCCTAATCAGGAGCAGTGCTTACTAGTGGCTTTTCACGCATGATTCCTTTTGAAATTTATGACTAGCACAGCTCAGGAATGAATGTATCAGTTTTTCATGAACCGAACACTTCCAAAGCATTAGCACTGCAGGCTAATGGCTTTTAAAGCATGATTCCTTGAGAAATGTGTAGGCCAGGGAGCTGGACAGACTGGTTTTGGGAAGAGGGAGATGACCTCCCAGAATAGGGCAAAGACTACTGTGATCCTAAGAGCACCCCAATCCAGAAGGTTCATTGGTATCAGGTACTGAGTTTCAGCTGGCCTAACCAGTTGAATGTACCCCAATGCTCTTATGTCATAGTCTGTATCTAACAGGCGTCATGTGAGGTATCATTGGAAAACTAATATCACATTGATCATTGGGTTGCATGGTGTACTTTGGGTATTTGCCCTAAGGACTGTACAAATGTGAAGAAAATATGAGAATAAAATGTGTTTCAACTGGACAAACCTGCAGAGTTAGTAAACAGGTTTCTTTCAGACAAAGGAAAGGCCGATGCCTCCATCCAGGTGCAACTGCCAATCACAGTCAAGTGGCCATTCCTTGCATATTGGAGGCCTCACTGACAGATCAAGTTGCATTGTAGAAAGCACCAGCACGGAAGAAAACAGCATGGAACCTTCTCCATTAGACTCCATGGCACCTTATAACAGGGACACTGAATTTTAATAAGGATACTTTTCAAATGTTCACGGACCTACAAAAGAGAGGGGCAAAGAACCCAACATGACCTTTCAACTGAACTGACTCTGTGGGAGATCCTGACTCTGGGGATGGTCAGCGATTCTGCTGGAAGGAGGTATGGTAAGAATCTTACCTTGAACAAACACCACCCTTTTGCTAAGTCTCACTCACTAGAAAGTGTTTTTCACTTTAACTTGCTGGTAATCATTTCTGACTTTGTTCATAAACTTGTTTTACTTTGAATCTAAACCAACCCAGTGCTATGTTTTAAGTGTTTGTTAACTCCAATGTGTCATTGTTAGAAGTCTCAGTAAAAGGCCCCTGAACACTCTAATTCAAATCCTAGTTCCTTGCTCTAACTACTAGATCTTCTTGCACCTCAGTTACTATTTAATTGATAAAACTATGTTCCTTGAGTATCATTTAACTTCAAAGTCAATGAGAGACACCCTGAGTCAGCAGTATCTTTGTTATTTATTATGCAGGATATTTGAAAAACATTTCTGAGACAGGAGCCAGCCTACATTTAGAGTCTGGGAGGTCATGCTATCTTCCAGCCTTCTCGCTTGCCTATCTTTGTAAAAGCAGCCACAAGTCCTAGCGCCACACATGCTGAGGAACCAACGATATGGCTGTGATCTGGGAAGAGAGTGAAAGAAAGATATACTCATAGTTTATATTGTTAACTTAACATATCTTACCACATTTGGATTTTTCTTTTGATATTGATACTTGACTGCAGGCAGCCCAAAGGGCTGATGGGAAGTTGAAATTTAGGATCTTAAAGATACATGGTTTCCCATTGTTTCTAGCTCAGGCAGTTTTTGAGGTATCAAGCCCTCTTATCCCATAGACCTATCTAGTCCAAATTGCTTACTTTAGGAACTAAAATCTTTCCTGGTTTTTACTCCCATTAACTCGGAAGCCAACACAGCTAAGAAAAGTAGAGCCAGATTCAATTTCTTCCTGATCAACATTTTTTAAGTTCAAATTATCTATACCTGAAGAAAACCCACTGAAGACAATAGGACTCCATAAGTGTCCCTGGGGGCCTAACTGTTAGTGATGTGCAAGAGGCAAGAAACAGCTTGACTCTCAGAGTACATGGAGAATTTGCAGAGCTAGCAGCTAAATTAAGAACACCTCTTTACATGTAAAATGAATCTAATTTGTTAAACAGTAAGCAAGGAGCCCCATAGTTAATTGGTTACATCATCACATTTGAGATTAGAACTACAATTGTAACAGACATATTTCACCACTAACCAGGCTGCAGGTACATTAAGCATAAAAACAAGTGCAGCCTTCTTTCCCCAATATCTGTAAACCTTTCTTGGTTTGCTGAAGGTATTCCAGGATGCATTACTGGGTTGCATCATGGACTGCAACAGGATTTCTGGTATCCAATGTCACAGTGATATATTCTGGGACATCCTCTATGAACTCAGGTGTCAAGAGAATTTCAGAGAAAAATAATTTCTGAGAGTAGTTAAACTCCGTTCTGTACACTCAAGTTGGCTCATGGGGTTAACTCCATTTTTATTTTGCAGTTCATCTTTGAAGCTAGCTTTGGCCCCCCAATCTATCAGAGTTTATTTTGGTACCAGCCCAGACCAGCTTAATTTTCTGGACCTTGACCAGACAGGATTGGTCCAATGGAGCCCTTCTGAATTTGGGATGGCCTCTGCTCATCTTCTGGGACATGCCTTTTCCTGAAAGGACTAAATCTATGAGGGCATGTTGCAATTTTCCATGGTGAGCAATTTGTTAATTGAAGTGGGGTTCATTTTCAGTGGCCCACTACAGGCTCTTAGAGACTGATGTTTGAGAGGTGTGCATATCACCATGGTAACTAAGCAGATCCAATTTTAATACATCATGGACTAGATTCTTATGCATCATACAATACATTTCCATGGGAAGGAGGTAGCTTCCTGTAGACAAGGGTTTAAGAATTAGACAGTTTTATAGAATTTATATAAATGCATTAAAAATATTTCATGCTGTTGATTTAAACCTCTATGCTGACCACAACTTACTTCTTGCACCCAAGACAATGCCTGATGCACAACCGCCTATGAAATAATTCAGGGCATCCTCCGGGTCCTCCCGGACTTGGGCACTGAGGCAAGTGGTCAATCCAAATACTGCTCCCAAAGTAGCTGTAAGGAAAAGGTAAGGAGTAAGGGGTACAGCAAGCAAGAAACTGAGATCTACAGTGCAGAAAACATACTACCCAGAGTCCTGGTGCACCAGGAACAGCCAGAGTTACGTTTTGAACCTTCTTGGGAAGCAGAGGAATAAATATTTATTGCCATGAACAATTATCAGTAAATCACAGAAAAATGGCATTTTCTAGTCAGGTGAAGCAGACAGCCCAACCAGCTGGATTCAGCATCCACACTCCCACATGTTTTATGTAAGCAAAAAGTTGCCAGAAAACAAATCGAACCATTTTTGTGACACAACTTCCTGTTTGTGCTACTACACCCGCACCTGGGCAAGTCTGTACCCTCTCTTCTAGGTCTAGTCTGGGTGTTTACGATACAAGTCACAGTCTATAACTCAGCCTACAGACTGTGAAGTAGCATTACAATGCAAGGCTCTGCACCAGTTTTCAATTAGAGCTTACCAATGCCAATTCTTGCTAAAAAGAGCATTAGAGAACATGAAACTATCCCAACAGACTGAGCACGCAACCCCAGCCTCCATGCTTCTGCCATCTTGGACCTGGGAATCAAAATACAGCATCTCATGCAGTAATGCAGAGCACTTACCTCCATACTACTGGGTGGCCTTATGAATAACGATCAACAAATTCCTTTTCAGGAGTGAGGACTGCTGAAGGGATTATTAGTTTCCTAAAGGGTTTTCAATAGTCACTAACATTATACTCCACCCCACTATTCCGCACTCTTTCTTGCTAGCATTTCCCCCAATATATGCACTGAATCTTCTAAGGAAATGTCTGAGGAAGGACTGCAACCCAACTAGGTTCAGTCAGCTAAGATGCCTAGATGACAAGGCTTGAAAAATCCTGCTTCTGGGTAAATGCATTGTTTCCTCACTACATAAGCATCCAGACACCTACTCCTGCCTATGCCTCAGAATGCTTCACAAACCAAGGAAGGACAAGCATTCAGCCACCTAAGGGCCCAATACAGTAGGCGTATATGTTCAGAGACAGCTTACCAGATTGGTTCTCATTCAAATCCAGCTGGAGAGAGAGGTGGAGATGGTGACACCCACCGTGTAACTTTTAGCTCAGTGGTTAGAGCACTCCCTGGGCTTTGGGATAACCAGGTTCTACCTGATGGGGAGAAAGGATTTGAACTGGGGTCTTTATGGGCTATTCTGATGTTAGGTGCACTCAATCTCTCCTGCTGAAGCTGCTCCACTGTGGATAACTGATGAGAAAGTGACTGGAGCAATGGACCGGACCCAGGGTCTCCCACCTTCCAGGGGGGTATTCTAACCACTGAACTACAGCTTGATTCCCATTCTCTCTCTGGTCAAATTACTATTTCACTGTGAATAAACACTTGAAAGAGTCATTGGGTCACGCTTTCACTATTTATCCAGAGCACAACAGTGTCAACAGAAGAGACTGATGGAGCTTCACATCAGAATATCCCATAGCACCTCCCTGGCTTAGGCAGAGCCACCTAGTGCAAACAGAGAGGCAAACAGAGGGAGTTTGCCTGAGAACTGTCCAAGAGGTGCTATGGTGAGTGGTGCATTAGGGGGGCTGTGTTGTAAGCTGGTGGATTGAATAGTCGAGTGTCTGTCTGCTGTGACCATTTGCTTGATTGGCGCTAGTTGCAGGGACAGTTTGACCATGTGTTTGTTTGTTTGAAAAGTGTGACTGTTTAAGTGTGTGGTGGTTTGTTTGAAAAGTGTGATTTGGGAATGCTTTGTTCCAGGTGGGCCTTGAGTGGTTGATTGAAGAGAAGCCTTTGAGTCAGGGCAACTGCTTTGAGCCAGAAGTTTTATTAAAAACCAGCAGCCACTTGTGAACTGAGTGAGCTGCGAACAGAGGAAGCGTGCCTGGGGGGAGTGCCCACAGAGTTTTTGCCTTTCGGGCTTCTGTGAGCAGTAAATACAACATCTGAAAAGGCTCCTAGAAGGAAGACAATATGGATAGCGAGCGATCAGCTGTTGTGACCTGCACAGGATATGCCACGTTTGTCTTTCTCCCACAGGATAGAAGTGACTTCGTCTGTATGAAGTGCAAGCTGGTCTCCATACTGGAAGAGACTATTGGAAGGTTAAAGGACTAGAGACCCAAATATCAACTCTGTGTGCATCAGAGAAAAAGAAGAGTTTCTGGATACAAGTCAGCGTTTGGTACTGCAGGCACAGCATGCTGAAGAATCAGAGAGGACAGTGCAGAATGGGAAAGAAAATTGGGAGCATGTGACCTCCAGAAGAAGAGGAGAACCCATGTACCCACAATGCAGACAGGTAAAAAAACGTTTTCAGGCTCTCTGCACAAGTATTCTGGCAGAGATTGGTTTGGAATAGTCATTTGAGGGAAGGGATAAGAAGGAGACCCCATCAACCGGAAGGCATGGGATGCATTTTGTTATTCTCATTTTGCTGGAAGTGCTTCCTTCTCCCTCAGCTACCTTTCATTCCTCACAGTTCATGTTGTTGTGGAAAATTGACCACACCGTTGATTTTGGATCAGACAGCCTGAGGCTCCTTTATTAGAATACAAGTATGCATACAGGGAGGGTCAGCATGGCCCCACGCAAGGGGACAACTGGCCCTCCTGTCACCAAAATTTTCCAAGCTTATAAAGGTAATTCACACATATCACACTCTATTATTGCCTTATTTGGAATATATTGTTAATCATACGCAAGCTGATCAATGCCTTTTCCCTTTTAGGGTTTTTCCTGTTATTGTCCCAGTTGGTGGTTTGACTGTTCTTTGCACCCCTGCTTGCGGTTACATTTTGCAAAGGCACTTGCCCAAGTGTTACTGTATTAATATCCTAAGCTTGCCCAGAAATTATTGCATTAATGTCATAAGCTAAGATGGCACATCGGGACCCTCTTTGCAAACTCCCCCTCAGTTCCCTTTTCCTCCCCCCTTCTCTCCCCAGTGTCCCTGATGTGATAAACATATTTTGCAGACGTTAGCTTTATGCCTTTATGTGTATGTAGCCTAAGTCTTGCTCACAGGCCCAGGCCTGTGGAGCAGGGGTTAGCTGAAGCAGTTGGCCACAGCTACTGTGGGGCCTATAAATTCCCTATCAATGTCCAGGAACTCCGCTATGTATTCCTTGTTGCTATGAATCACAGAGATAAAAATAGGGACTCCCTTTTTACTCTGGGCTTCTGCCCCTCCCTCTGGGGTTTGTGCTCACTGAACAGTCTGCCTTTTACATAGGAAACAGCAATTACATCTGCCTCTTGTATAGTGGCAGGGGTTTATCCCCAACTGCTGCTTTGATTTCTTCAAAGCATATAGTCAGGAAATCTTCTTGTGCAAAGAAGTCAAACAAATCACAAGCATCTACCCCTTTGCCCACTTTTTCATTAAACTACACGTTCTATACTCATTCTCTAGGACTCATCTTATCATTCTTTTTGATATTCTGAACCTTCGCAACACAGCTTTTTTTAAAACTCATATTTCAATGCCTCTCTTATGTCCATCTCATTAAATATTTGCAATGCTTTGCCCAAGAGATTGGAGATCTAGAATCTTGTGCAGCTCGCATACTCTTTCAAAAGTAGTGAAATACTCTTCAATACAACTCCTCTCTCTGTAAGTAGGTCACAGTTTATCCCAGCAGGTTGACTTTTGGGGAGGACCGCTTGCTGCTTGAGGATTTTGTCCCTGCATCTCCAGCATCCTGTGTTTGTGCTCTCTTCTCATACTTCAGCTCTTCAAGCTCCATGGTTCGCCGATGTACAGCTTCCAGGGCTCTCTGGCATGCTTCTACTTGTGCTGCTCTCTGCTTGTCACTCTATGGCTCTCTGTGCAGCTTCCCACTTCTGGTCCATTTACTTCCTCAGGTGAAAGATAAAGAGGTATCTCCTTGCCTTCTGCTATACCTGCAAAGCTCACTGTAGGTCTTCAGAGACAGTAGAACCCACATCGCTTGTTTTTACCTCTGTGTGATCCTTTTCTGTTGATGCCATATGTAAAGGGGGCTTCCATTGCAATGGTTTACAATGTTTAATTTATATTTGATAGATACACATCTTACTTCCTGACTTGAAGAAACCTGTTTCTCTCTTTTGTTGGTGACAGACTTTAAAACATATTTTCAGTACATATTCACAGCTTGTTAAATGTTATCAGAACGTATATCATGCAACAATTATGAGGATCAGTACAGCATAAGCTTTTTAATTAGAAACCTCATGAGACATCATTTTTGGATAAATACCATGAATGTAGTGTGCTAGGCATCGTTGGTTTGCCAAGCTTGTTAGGAGCTGCTGTTACACAACAGTAAACCCTTAGCCAATTGGCATTCTGGGGTTCTTCGGGTCACAGTAAGTTCTTAGGTACTGACAATATTTGTGACTATCAGTGCTAACAAGAAGTAGGAAAGTATGGGATTTGCTTCCATGAAATTTTTCCCTCCAGCTCTGGGTGTTTGCGATTTCTGTGGAACAACCTTCAACATGGAGACATTGAAAATTCAAGTTTTATATTTGAGATTCCAAACTGTAAGGAGTAAGGCTATGTCTACATTACACAGCTTTTAGCGTCAGGGCTGAGTTTAGCGTCAGGAAAGTGTTCCTGCCGACAAAGAGCTCGGTGCTTGTCGTTGGCAAAACTACCTTTTTGGGGGGGGGGAGGGGACCTCTGAAAGACAAAAGTTTTGTCGTTCACTTGCCAGTGTAGACATAGCCTAAGTTATTTTCAGTTTTAAGTTATACCAATACAGTGAATGTTAAATCCAGACAGCAGCTCCTTAAGCCATCACTTACAGTTACTGATATTAAATTATCCACATCAAAACATGTAATTTATACCCAGACTAATTTGACATTTCAAGAGCAGCAGTAGGGAAGAAAGAGTATGGCTCAAAGGAAACACCAACTATAATGTCCTGAACTTACATAGCACCTTTCATACCAAGATCTCTAAGCATTTCACCAAAATTAATTAAGCCTCACACTACAAAAGTTTGTGCATGTAAACATTTTACAGATGGGAACTCAGAGACCGAGTGGTGAAGTTTCAGTTACCCAATGGCCAACATAAAGTCAGTGGCACCTGGGGACAGAAGCCAGGAGCACTCAGTCTCCAGCACAAAACCACCAGACCACACCTGCCTCACCAGTCACTTTACTTGAGAGGCCAATAATTTCAACAATGGGCTGTCCATTTAGCTGAATGAAGGCATCTTCAGACAAGAAACTCAGTTGCTGAAAGAAGCAAGGTCTCCTTACCCATTGTGACAGTGCTCATGGCTGCCGTTTGCGCAGCCTTAACGGCCGAGTTAGGCGGGTACAATACAATATGATATGCCGAACCAATCAAGCCTACAAAAGGGAAAACAGTTTTAATGAGTGACAGGTCAGAGACCATGCAGAAGCACAACTTGAATGCAGGTTCCATGAGCACAAGACATGCTTGTTTATTACTGTGCTTGACCTACATGGCACAATGTGCACAAGAAACCTCCACAACTTCTATCACCAGAGTAATGCACGAAAGACTACGGGTGAATTCCTGTCCTCATTTAAGTCATTATTGCCACTGTCTTCAATAGAGACAGGATTTCAGCCTAACCCGATGTTACGCATTGTTTGTACTGTATCTCAAGCAATATGAAGGTGCAAGAATAAAGCTAGGAAATAAAATTACTTTTGCATTCTAAGGGCCTGTCATCCCCAGCACTGAAGCTCAAGAAGATTTACTAGGCTAGTGTGCAGCCACACCTTTGATCTTCCACCAAAAGCAAGATATGCATGGCTGAGTCATACTGATGCTATAGGGCAATTTAAAGGATTTTATTTTAAATTGGGTTTCTAACCCTTTTTTTTTTGCTTCTTTCTAATGCATACAGAAGATCTGAAAGGTAAAGGGGTTTTGTTGAGAAAGAAGGTAGTTATTCTGAATAAAGCCTTTTGTTGCTTGTGTTTTTATTTGGTAATATCAAGTCTGAGCTTCCAGGCTTTGTTGGAGGACTTGTTGGGGGGCATCAGAGTTTACTGCAAGTTCTCAAGACTCAATCCAGAAGGGTGTCAGGCACGTGCTTAGGTGCTTTGCTGGACTGGACCAGATTGCTCTGCACCATCCAGAATTGAGCACTCACATTTTAAAGATGTTCACTCTTTAACAAAGACTCTTCATTGGCATTCAAGTTACATGTGTGTTAACTGAAGCAAAAACTAAAATGAAAATCACTTCCCCTCAACTTTCACTCGCTTATGATTAGGGCCCTCCCAAATTCACAGCTTTGAAGAACACATCAAGACTGTGAAATTAGATCTCCCCCACAAAATCTAGCTACTGAAGGGGTAGGGGAGAGGCAATACTGGGGTGCCCCAGCTGGGGAATCTTACCATTCACCAAGCTCCTCTTCCCCTGCATAGCTGCTCGGGGGTAGTGGGGGCGATCTACTTCCAGGTACCTCCCCTGGCTGCAGGAAGCTCTGTGGCTGCTGCCAGCTCTGAAGCAGCAGGGGGCAGATCATATCCACCTCCAGAAATCACCCCCTTAAGAGGTGGTTGCTAGGTCAATGGAAAAATTATTTTGCTGACCTAGCTGTATCTACAGTGGGAGGTTAGGATCACTTAAAATTTCACATCCTGTGTGACACAGTTAAATGTAAACCGGGACTCAGTTAGGGTATGAATTTAAAGGCCATTCTTGAAAAATTCCATGTGTGGACACCCCATTAACTGCATGCTGCTACTTATTCACGGACACAAACTAGCTGTAGTTTTGTTTTACATTGCTAAAATAGCTACTGCAGTCTACTCCTGAAGTGATAACATGTCAAAGGTAAGTGAAGTGATCCCTTTACAATTTACAAAGCACTTTGAGATTATTTAGGAAGAAAATTACTACAGATATGAAAAGTGCTTGTGCATTAATTAAAAGTAATAAATATTAAGATAATTAAAAAGAGGGATGCAGCATTTGACTATTTCCCACACAATACTACTTCACTCTTTACCTCTCAGAATCACAAAGCATTTCACCCATTAAAAGTAAAATATCCTTATGAGGCAGATATCAGAGGGGTAGCCGTGTTAGTCTGGATCTGTAAAAAGCAGCAAAGAGTCCCGTGGCAGCTTATAGACTAACAGACATATTGGAGCATGAGCTTTTGTGGGTGAATACCCACTTCGTCAGGCATCACCAATACATCTGTTAGTCTATAAGGTGCCACAGGACTCTGTCGCTTTTTATGAGGCAAATGTTAATCTCATTTTATCAATGGGGAAACTGAGGCAGGGAGATAACATGCAAATCACATTTGCGCTAAGAATGAAATAAAATTTCATTTTGCCATTAAAGTAATGAATTAGTGCCCTTTTACTGACACTACTTAATGCAAGTGAACAGAGCACTCCTAACTTTAATATAGATATAATTAATATATAAAAACACAAGAACTCACATCAGGCCATTCAAATGCAAATATTGCTTTTAGTGATACTTTGGCCACTCTGCATAGTCTGTAAGTTTTACAGTAAATACCTTAAAGATTAGATTTAAAAGGAAATCTGGAAATAGAAAATACTATGTACAGGCAATGTGACCAAGTTAACATTGCACGATCTTTAAGTTTTGGACTTTGCATTCACCTTAAGTGTTTGACTTGTTCAGCCCTTAATACCACTGTAATGGCTACAATTCTTGCGTGTAATTTTTTGGATTGAGTTTTCAAACTGCCTTTTTCTTGAGATTTCGTGCGGTGCTGAAAGCCCCAGCTGCTGGAGCCCCGCTCGGCTCAGCTTCCATCCCAGCCAGAAGCAGCGCGGCAGCCAGAGGCGGGGCAGGAGCCAGGCTCCTAGGGCTGCGCCGCAGCGCCGAGCCACCCGCCGCGGGTGCAGACGCGGCCGAGCTCGGGGCCAGGCGGGCTCGAGCCATGTCGGCAAGCGGGGGGCTGCGCGGAGGGGGGGCCGAGCGGCCGGCCCGAGACAGGCCCCGGCCCCGGCGGAAGGGGACGAGCGGGAGCGGCAGGTCGCAGAGCCAACCCAGCCTCCTCACCCAGCGCGGCCCCGAGGCGGCCGGTGATCCAGGCCTTGCGGGGGCAGTTGGTCCCCTCCGGGATCTCCCAGTAGCCGGCCATCGCAGCAGCGACTCCGCAAGGGCACGAAACAAAACACCGCGAGAACTCGCGGGCCAGGTAGGGTCTCGCGTCACTTCCTTTTCGTTCTCGCGAGCGTCTCTTATTCCCGCTCTACGAAAGAGCTTCCGTTAGCCACCTGCGCGCATGCGCAAGGCGAGGCCCGGCCAAGGGGTCCGGAAAAGGCGGGAGCCGCTGCAGCGATGCGAGCCTGGCTCTGTTAGTGCGCCGAGGATTAGCGCCCTCCCGCCGCAGCTGCCAGTCCCCCTGTGGCTGGGGAGCCGCTGCGCGAGGAGGGTCGGGAAAAGCCTAGCTACGGTGGAGGCCAGGAAAGGGCGCGGTGGGTGGCCACAGGGGTCTTAGCAGCAGCAGCCGCAGCCGCAGCACTTAGAGAGGGGCTGGGGTCTGTTCGGAAATGGGTCTGGAAATACTCGGCCTGGCAGACCCGCCGGGTGACCGTTACCCATCTGCTGTACGGAGGAGTTCACCCTTCACCGCGGGGCATGACTTTTAGGCAGTTTCTGTGCAGGAGGATTAAGGATCCAGACGTCACAAGCATCACGCTTGTATGTTCCATTTTCCTGGGTGAAAAGAGACTGGCATTGTCTGTTTTCATGAGACATTGAGCCATAGCAGGAGTTTGCTTTTACAAAATCAATTGCGGCTCTACCAAGAGAGAACTATGAGGGCACAAGACCTTCTGTTTTGTAAAGGACTTTTTACTGTGTGTGATGAACTGGGAATGTTCTGAATGTTTTCTCTGAATACGGTGTTGGTTCCTCAGTGTCCCGTATTCAGTTCTTAATATCCAGGTGGTGGGATCAGGGTGCATGATTGCTGCAGAGCAAAGGGCCAGTGCACCTAAATGCCTGACCCTCTGTCTCCTAGCAACTGATGGCCTGGGCCCCTCCCCTGCAAAGGTGCCAGCTGAAGGTGTTAGAGACAAAGAGGTCAGGTGACCTCCTGGCCCCAGAAAGGAACTGAGCAGAGGACGGGGGCTGGAGGGGTTTCAGTCTGGAGCTGGCTGGGGACATGGAGTGAAGTGCAGACATGGGGGTCTGGCTCACTGCCCCCCAGAATGGGCCCGGCTCACGGTACCTACAATCTCTGTTTTAGACCGTGTTCCTGTCATCAAATAAACCTCTGTTTCACTGGCTGGCTGAGAGTCACGTCTGACTGTGAAATGGGGGTGCAGGACCCTGTGGCTTCCCTAGGACCCCGCTGGGGCGGGCTCGCTGGGGGAAGCGCACGGAGGGGCAGAGGATGCTGAATGCTCCAAGGAGAGACCCAGGAGGTGAAGCCGTGTGAGCTTCTTGCCCTGAACAAGTCTGCTCCAAGGGAGAGGAGGCTCCCCAAAGTCTGGACTGGCTTTGTAGGGAGCAGTTCCAGAGCATCGCCCAGGGACTCCGTAACAACGTGTCTCATCAAAACAGCTTTGTGCAGCCCAGCCACTTCTATCGAGAGGAAGCATTACATGTTGGGATTTGAGGCTTTATATCGGTGGTCTCCAACCTTTTCATCTGGTGGGCGCCAGACAAAGGACCGTGGCGGCAGTGGAGCATCTGCCGAAATGCTGCCGAATTTCTGTGGCGTTTCGGTGTCGCCGCCTCTCAATGATGTCGCTTGTCGGCGGCAAGTGGCGTCATTGAGAGGTGTCGCCGCCGAAACGCCGCAGAAATTCGGCGGCATTTTGGCGGATGCTCCACTGCCGGCTAGGATGTGGGCGCTATTAGATGCCCCCGCGGGCACCGCGTTGGGGACCCCTGCTTTATATAATAGCTGTAAGCGTTGTTTTGATGTTGCAGCTTGTGCTCTCCTCCCTGCCCCGGCCCCCTCAGGCTTGCACAGCATGATAACATAAGTCCTGCTACCTCAAATCTGTTGGCCCCAGCTGGAGGCTCACTCCCAGGCACAGCATAGACATACGTATTGTAAATTTGTAAAACTTGAGGAATGCATTTGGGCCATGAGAAAAAGTCAACCTTCCCCACTGTAGAATCTGTAATGTTAGCTCAAGGGGAATAAGGCAACGCTTCACAGGCAAACTTTAGAAATGGTAGGGGAGAAATAGGAAAGGAAGGCCCCTTTTCTCAGAAGATACAAACTCAACTCCCTCCTGTATCTATCACCAGTGGATTTAGCCTCCCTCCTTGTGTGGTGTAAATAAAATAAAGAGGAGACAAGGTGATTTGGCAGAAACAAAGGTAAGTGTATTCAGGGTAAAGGTACAGAAAACTGGGAGGAATAGGGGAAAATGCAAACTTAATTAATACAATGAAACAGTGACTGGCTTTGGGAGCTTAAAGCTCAGGCCCATAAACCCTCCCTTGGAAACTGGAAAACAATAAATGATGCCCCAATACCTTTTCCTACTGTTCAGGTGCAGTGGATACCACGTACAGGGGTGATGCCCAGGACCTTCCACTCTCCGTCTGATTTAGAGCCTTTGAGGAGGAGCACTGGGGAGTCCAGACAACTGTTGGATTTTGTTGCTGGCAAGGAGGCCCTGTGGGATGATGCACACTAAGAATGCAGGATGGCAGGAATGGTGGTGACAGGCCTCTTTTTCCTCAATCTCACTGCGGGACTGGTGGTATTCTTCACTCTTCAGCTCTGGAGCACTGTGAAGACCCATCCCGTCGCTGGGGTGGACAGCCTTGCGCAGGCACTGAACAAGTCCTTGTATCACTTTTGTGGCGGGAAAAGTTGTGAGGAGATGGAATGCTGAGGGCTCGTTTTGGCGGGAAAAACTGGTTTTGATTGGTTTGAGCCTGTGTCTTGATGGTAAACAAGTCCACTCTCACAGATGGAGTCCAAGGGTCTCATATACTCAGGGGTGCCTGGAGCCAGTTCGCACGAACTGGTTGTTAAATTTAGAAGCGGTTTTAGAAACGCTCGTAAACTGGCTTCCCTGCGAGGGAAGCTTTGATGGGCTCTGGCTGGGAAGCCTGTAATTCATCCTCCCGGCCGCCGGGGGGCGCTGCACTGCAGGAGCCATGTGGGCTGCCTCCTGGCCCTGTTGCTGCTGCTGCTCCTTGGACCTCTGGCCCTGGGGCTCCTGCTCCTGCCTGGGGGGGTTCCCGGCTGCGTCCTGCTGCTCGGGCTGCTCCCAGCCGCTCTCCCCGGGTGAGTGTCTGCACCGCCCCCCGGCCCCTGCCACAGCCACTGCCCCCTGCCACCCCCCCTGCCCCCAGCCTCTCCAATCCCCCCTGCCCCCTGCCACAGCCCCTGCCACTCCCCTGCCATCCCTCCTGCCCACAGCCACTGCCCCCAGCTCTCCAATCCCTCCTGCCCCCTGCCACAGCCGGCCCCTGCCACAGCCCCTGCTCCCCCTGCCTGCACCCCCCCGCCTTCCCTGCCCCAGCCCCTGCCACCCCCTCTGCCCCCAGCCTCTCCAATCCCTCCTGCCCCCTGCCACAGCCCCTGCCACTCCCCTGCTATCCCTCCTGCCCACAGCCCCTGCCATCCCTCCAGCCCACACCCACAGCTGCCACCTGCCACAACCCCTGCCCACAGCCCCTACCATCCCTCCTGCCCCCTGCCCACAGCCCCTGCCACTCCCCTGCCATCCCTCCTGCTCCCAGCCCCGGCCATCCCTCCTGCCCACAGCCCCTGCCACTCCCCCGCCCACAGCCCCTGCCATCCCTAATGCCCCCTGCCACAGCCCCTGCCATCCCCCTGCTCACAGCCGCTGCAATCCCTTCTGCCCCCTGCCATCCCTCCTGCCCTCTGCCACAGCTGCCCCTGCCACCCCCCAGCCTCCTGCCACAGCCCCTGCCCACAGCTCCTGCCATTCCCCTACCCCCTGCCACAGCATCTGCCACCCCCCTGCCCACAGCCCCTGCCATCCCCCCTGCCCCCAGCCTCTCCAATCCCTCCTGCCCCCTGCCACTCCCCTGCCATCCCTCCTGCCCACAGCCCCTGCCATTCCTCCTGTCCTCGCCCACAGCCCCTGCCCACAACCACAGCTCCTGCCATCCCTCCTGCCCACAGACCCTGCCACCCCCTGCCCACAGCCTCTTCCATCCCTAATGCCCCCTGCCCACAGCCCCTGCCATCCCTCCTGCCCCTCGCCCACCCACAGCCCGTCGCCCCCTGCCCACTGCCACCCCCTGCCCACAGCCCCTGCCATCCCTCCTGCCCCCTGCCACAGCCTCTGCCATCCCTCCTGCCCCCTGCCATCCCCTTGCCCTCTGCCCCAGCCCCTGCCAGCCCCCTCGCCCACAGCCCCTGCCACCACGCCTGCCCTCTACCCACGCCCCTGCCACCCGTCCTGCCCATAGCTATAGGCCCTGCCACTGCCCCTGCCCCCAGCCCCTGCCATCCCTCCTGCCCCCTGCCCACAGCCCCTGCCACCCCTCCTGCCCATAGCTATAGGCCCTGCCACAGCCCCTGCCATCCCCCCTGCCCCAGTCCCTGGCCCCTGCCCCAGCCCCTGCCCCCAGCCCCGGCCATCCCTCCTGCCCACAGCCCCTGCCACCCCACAGCCCCTGCCATCCCTAATGCCCCCTGCACACTCCTTGCCATCCCACAGCCGCTGCCATACGTCCTGTCTGCAGTCCCTGCCACCCCCCTGCTTGCAGCCCCTGCCACCCCTCCTGTCCCCTGCCAGAGCACCTGCCATCCCTCCTGCCCCTGCTCCCAGCCCCTGCCACGCCCCCTGCCCACAGCCCGTCATCCCCCCTGCCCACAGCCCCTGCCATCCCTCCTGCCCCCTGGCCACAGCCGCTGCCACCCCTCCTGCCCACAGCCCCTGCCATCCGCCCTGCCCCCTGCCACAGCCCCTGCCGCCCCTCCTGCCCCCTACCATAGCCCCTGCCACAGCTCCTGCCATCCCTCCTGCCCCCAGCCCCTGCCATCCCTCCTGCCCCCTGCCACCCCTCCTGTCACCCCTCCTGCCCACAGCCCCTGGCCACAGCCCCTGCCATCCCCCCTGCCCACAGCCCCTAGCATCCCTCCTACCCCCTGCCACAGCTCCTGCCATCCCTCCTGCCCCTTCCATCCCTGCTGCCACAGCCCCTGCCCCATCTCATCCCTCCTGCCCACAGCCACCCCTCTTGCCCAGAGCCACAGCCCCTGCCAGAGCTCCTGCCATCCCTCCTTCCCCCTGCCCACAGCCCCTAGCATCCCTCCTGCCACAGCCCCTAGCATCCCTCCTACCCCCTGCCACAGCTCCTGCCATCCCTCCTTCCCCCGCCATCCCCGCTGCCAGAGCCCCTGCCCCCTGTCACCCCTCCTGCCCAGAGCCACAGCCCCTGCTATCCCTCCTACCCCCTGCCAGATCTCCTGCCATCCCTCCTTCCCCCTGCCCACAGCCGCTGCCATCCCTCCTGCCCCCTGCCACAGCCCCTGCCACCCCCCTGCCATCCCTCCGGCCCCCTGACAACAGCCACTGCCACCCCCCCGACAACAGCCACTGCCACCCCCCTGCCATCCCTCCGGCCCCCTGCCCACAGCCCCTGCCACTCCCCTGCCCACAGCCCCTGCCATCCTCCCGACCTCTGCCACAACCCCTTTCCCTGCCACAGCCTGTCTGCCCACAGCCAGCTGCTGTCTGCACCACCTGCCCACTGCCAGCTCCTGTTGCAGCCAGCCCGTGTCACACTCCCTGCCTCCAGCTAGCCCTGCCCCACGCCCCTGTCTGCAGCCAGCCCCATGTCCACTGGTGCCCTGCAGTTCTCAAGGCAATAACCCTGCACACCTGCTTTAATGAGGGGGGGCAGGGAGCACCTGGGACCCACACATGTGCACACCCTAGGATGACCAGATAGTAAGTGTGAAAAATCGGGACCGGGGTGAGGGATAATAGGAGCCTATATAAGAGAATGTCCCTATAAAATCAGGACATCTGGTCACCCTAGCACACCCCCAGGAAGTGGCGGGGACCCACACATGTAAAACGGAGCTCATTTCTAGTTCAGGCCCATCTTTTTAAAAAAGAACTTTAGGTCGGGTTAACATACATCTGTATTTTCCCAGAGATGTCAGGCTCTTAGGTTCTTAAATCGCTGTCTGGGTGGTAAATTTTAAAAATTCCTCCCGGGAAGATACGGACGTATGGTAACCCTATTGGGACAAAAAATACATACTGTGGCACATCCCTTAAATCAGAACTTTTTATAGGGAACCGGTTGTTAAGATTTTAGCAACTCATCACTGCATATACTCCATATTGGATCTTATTTTAAATCCAGTGATTTACTTCATAAACAACTAATTGAACATATTAAACAGTTTACTACTTACACCTAACAGTAAATTAGTCCAATACTGCCACTGTGATCAGGCTGAAGCACCTGGTGTGTGTGTTTTTGTTTTTTATGGTGAAACTGCTGTCAGGGAACTCTCTTCTTGCTAAACTTTGTGCCCCAGGCAAACCGTAAAACATTTCCTTTCCTGCAACAAGTGTGTCTTGTTCTGGGAAAGAGCTTTTTGGAAAAGAAATACAGAGCAGCTACAGTACCCTGCTAGCATAGAAATGGACTGGAAATGTTATGCATTATTTATTAATGTAAAACAGAAGCTATATAAATCCAGCTTTTTCCACACTTCTTGAAGATTGCTTTTCTGGCTGCCCTCTAACCAATTCACAAACAGTGAGTATACCCCTTTGTGACGGTGCTGCCCGTGGGAGCCAGCTGAGGTCACTCAATCAGGGTGAACTGCAAACCAAACAGGGCAGACAAACCCCAAACGCTGGTGGTTATTCCAATACTTAGATTTACCAAGCCAGCACAAAACAGTTTCTATAGTACCTCACTGGTCACTTAGAAGTCCAAACCATGCAGTTCCCTTAAAGTACCCAGCCTCAGGCCTCCGTCCAGACACACCTGTCAGATATGATGATTCCTGAAAATCTTACTTCATCATAGAAAAGGTTCTTCCAATCCCAAAGGATCAGGCACATACCCAGGTCCAATTATAATTTAGATCTTACCCAAAATACATGCTATAGCCAATTCTTATTAATTAAGCTAAAATTTATTAAAAAAGAAAAGAGAGTGAGTGTTGGTTAAAAGATCAATATACAGACAGATTTGAATTCAATTCTTGAGGTTCAGATACGTAGCAGAGGTGAGCTTGTAGTTGCCAAAAGTCCTTTTAGAAATAGTCCATAGGTTATAGTCCAATTTCCATATTCAGGGTGGCTCCAGTTATTGACTGGGGATCTCAATCCTTGTGGCTTAAGGTTTCCCACTCTTGAAACCCAAAGCAGATCTGAGATGAAGAAGGATCGTGTCCCAGGGTTCTTATACATTTCCAGCAGCCTTTCTGCCTCAGAAAACAATAGGCTTAACTCCTTCTCCCAAATCTCCTGGCAATTAGCACAGAGTAATTTATCCATTAAACAGTTCAGATACAGGTTACCACAGTCTTCAAAGAGACACATAGACAATAATACTATTTCACTCAAGTATCATTATAAATGTTAATCCTTTTTTGATCTTTGAATTAAAACTATAGCAATAGACAAGACTTGTTTGCTTACATCACACAACCTGAGCAAACATCTCCCGTACTACCTCTAACAATGCACACTTGCATTTCAAAGCTCTATTTATTTACATATCTTCCTAACCAGTCCTTAAGGTTCACTCATGGGTCAGGTCAGTCGGTGAGGTGAGTTAATTAACTCTTTCTGGCCCTGTCACCTTTCAATGAGATATTATATTATACTCATAACGTCACACCCTTCGTTCAATAAATTGTTGTATTATCAAAAGTGAAATTAGGTGAAATTGGGCAAAAGATTGGTAAGGCTCTTTCAAGTTAGCACCAGTCATTTTCAAACTTTTCTGGAGACCCAGTTGAAGAAAATTGTTGATGCCCACAACTCAACAGAGCTGGGGCACAGGGTTGGGGTACGGGAGGAGGTCTGTGACTGGGGGTCTGTGACGTTCCCCTGATGTTATCCGGATTGGTGATCTGCTAGGTCACGTAAATCCTTGACTCTGGGAGCCACCCTTACCCTGCTCTGCTGTGAGAACCCCCACTCCTGGGCTGTTGATGCACAGCCTGTGGCATGTAAGCTGCTCCTTGGATTGTGCAAACGAATAACACTAGCCAATATCTCTGGTCCCAGACGCTATCCTAGGAACCTTCATCTTGCAGTGTCCAGCTATGCCTGCTGGACGCTGCAAGCTTATATGAGTTTGTCAATTTAACAAAGAAATTGATATGTACCAGGCTTGTTATCCCAAGGGGAGTCTCTGATATGCTTCAAACCAAACACACTGCTTCACATAGAATAAACAAACAATTTATTAATTACAAAGGTAGATTTTAAGTGATTATAAGTCAAAACACAAGAAGTCAGATTTGGTCAAATGAAATAAAAGCAAAACACATTCTAAGGTGATCTTAACACTTAGATGCTTCTCACCACAGGCTGGCTGGTTGCCTTTCAGCCAGGCTCTCCCCTTTGATCAGCGCTTCAATCGCTTGCTGGTGATGTCTGTAGATGGAGGTGGAAGAGCGAGGAAGAGCATGGCAAACGTTTCTCCCTTTTATCGTGTTCTTCCTTCCTTCTTGGCTTTGCTTCCCTTCCCCTTCAGAGTCAGGAGAGCATTATGTCAGTGTAGTCCCTTGACTGACCAAGGGAAGGGGGGTGACTCACTGGAGAGTCCAACAGATCCTTTGTTGCTGCCTAGGCCAGTGTCTATTGTTCCTGTGAGGCTGGGCTGGATTTGTCTCATACATGCCCTGATGAGGTGTGAACTGCCCCTCTGTTCCTGGAGAATTTTGCCTGGGCTTGTTTAAGCCGTGAGGACACATTTTCAGACTCATAACTATATACATGAAATTACACCCTATAACAAACATTACTATAACCACTATGCTCAGTGCATCATGAGCCTTCCAAAGACACTTGACAGGACAAACTTTGTATTGGATACCACACAACCATATTATAAGGATGAACATGGGGGTGTAGGGTATTCCCCCAAGGTACAGAATGTCACAGGGTGCAGACTTTGGGGTGGGGCCAGGGATGAGGGGATTGGGGTGCAGGAGCAGGCTCGGGGCTTGGGCAGAGGGTTGGGGTGTGGGATTGGGGCTCGGGTGGCTCCCGGTCAGCGGTGCAGAGGAGGTGCTAAGACAGGCTTCCTGCCTGTCCTGGCACTGCAGACTATGCTGTGCTCCGGAAGCGGCCAGCAGCAGGTCTGACTCCTAGATGGAGACACACAAGTGGCTCCGTGTGGCTCTCACTTGCAGGCACCTCCCCAGCTCCCATTGGCCGGATCCCAGCTAATGGGAGCGCAGAGCCCTGCGTGCTCCCCCCAACCTAGGAGCCGGACCAGCTGCTGGCCATTTCTGGGGCATAGGGCAGTGTCAGAACAGGTATGGACTAGCCTATCTTAGCCAGGCAGCATCACTGATGGGACTTTTAACGGCCCGGTTGGTGGTGCTGACCAGAGCTGCCATGACCCCAGTGCCTTATATTCTGCAATCAGGGCTGGCTCCAGACCCCAGTACGCCAAGTGGACGGTTCGCTGGTCCCGCGGCTCGGGTGGACCTCCCGCAGGCACGACTGCGGATGCTCCACCGGAGCCGTGGGACCAGCGCACCCTCCGCAGCTGCGGGAGGTCCACTGGAGCCGCGGGACTAGTGGACCCTCCGCAGTCATGCCTGCGGGAGGTCCGCTGGTCCCGCGGCTCCGGTGCACCTCCCGCTGGCATGACTGCTTGGGGTGGCCAAATTTGTAGAGCCGCCCCTGTCTGCGATCCAGTACTGGGTCACGACCTGCAGTTTGAAAACCACTGCCCTCTTCCTGGGGTGCCCCAGCCCCCAAAGCACCCCTTTTCCCAGGGTGCCAGCCACCTCCCTCAAAGCACCCCCTGCTCCCCAAAGGGACTCTCTGCTGGGAGGGGGCACCCCTCGCCCGTGGCCCTGTTGTTCTGCCCCAAAGGGCTCCCGTGTCAGGGAGGAGCATCCCCCTACCCCCAAAGGACCCCTCTGCCCAAAGCCCGGGTCCCCCCGGTCATTGATGCAGGCCAGGGACGGAGCGGGCTGGCGGGGGCGGGGCTTTCCACGCCCCGCCCCCGCTCCTTGGCCGGCGGGGCGGGAGCCCGCAGCTGCGGAGGGACTGGCCGGGCCCGGCCGATATGGCGGCGCCGCCGGCCGTGCAGATCCGCGAGGCCAACGCGCACCTGGCGGCGCTGCACGGGCGCGTGGCGGAGCTGGAGCGGCGGCTGGGCGCGGCCGAGCGCACGGTGCGCGGCCAGGCGGAGAGTCTCATCCGCAAGGACGGCGAGCTGCGCGCGGCGCTGCGGGAGCTGGGGGCTGCCAAGGACAGGTAGCGCCGGGGGAAGCGGCTCCGCGCGGCCCGGCCCGGCCCCGGCTCGCGTGGCTGCCGCTCGGCCCCGCCCCTGGGTGCGGAGCGTCTAGGCCGGGGTAAGGCCGAGCCGTCCTGGGCCGACAGACCGACGTCCCGCTGCGGGCCCGGGCCCGGGCCTGGGGCCTCGGCTGGGCCGGTCAGTGGGGCGGGGCGGGGCGGCCCCGCTGTGAGCCCGGCCCGGAGTTCGGAAGGGCGGCAGGGAAATGCCAACTGGCCCTAGCAGCCGCTGTGCAGCCTTCGCTCGCGCCGTTCCGGCTGCGCGCGGGGACACGCTCCTTCCGCGAGCCCCGCTTCCCTGCGGGAGCAGGAGGAGTTGAGCCGAGACAACACGTGCGGGCAAATGAGCATGGCCACGTGTAGACAAGCGCAGGGCGGGACCGGCGGTCAGGTGTGCTTGGCTGATGGAAAGGATGTCACTGGATTGCTCACTTCTAATCTTGACAAAAGCAGTCTTGCCTCTCCCTCATCAGAACATGACTATGACTGATGTAGTGTACGATAGCTGACAGAGCTCGTTAGGTTCAGGTTGTTTAACTTCTCATTAGAGGACTCTGTTTTCAGTTGTTTGTTACTTTGCCAAACTATAACCAGTCATGGTGAAGTTTTCCATACCAGGTCTCTGTCTCAGGCTGAATTTGTTTTGGAAAGTTTCATTTAAAACAGTCATGCCATTTCTGAGAACAGTATTAGGGAAAAATTATGCCCATGTTGTTTTGTAGTAAAGGTTGTTAAGTCAAGTTAGGAAATACCAAATCTAAGGTTGCTTGTGCAATTCTAATTCAGTCCCCTTGTATGCATGCATGATGGTGATTTCCTGAGCATGGCTCATCCTGCATGCTAAGACAAGGCTTCTGAGGAAAAAAGTATTTGATCATGTATTCCTTAATTCTGGTATTTCCTAACTATTCAATGCTTTACTTTGAAACTTTGGTGTTCTTTGAATGTGTGTTCTTAAAGTTTTTAAAAGCAAACTGAAACAATAGAAATACCTTCATGTGAACTATATTCACCATCAAATGTGTCACTAGCAGGGTCAGGACCTTTAGATCAAACTGCAGACTTCTACCGCCTGAGTTCACTGAACATCTGGTCACATTAGTAGGCTGGTATCCTGTATGTGGACCGATTAGAGGGGAAGAGGTGGCGGGTTTGTAGAAATTTTGGTGGTGCCCAGAACCCACCCCTGCCCAAACTCCACCCCCCACCTGCCCAAGGCTCTGGGAGGGAGTTTGGGTGGGGGAGGAGGTCTGGGGTGCAGGTGCTGGGAGGGAGTTTGGGGATGGTGAAGCACTAGGAGGGTGGTGAAGAACTGGAATGGGTTACCTAGGGAGGTGGTGGAATCTCCTTCCTTAGAGGTTTTTAAGGTCAGGCTTGACAAAGCCCTGGCTGGGATGATTTAGTTGGGTTTGGTCCTGCTTTGAGCAGGGGGTTGGACTAGATGACCTTTGGTATATCTCCAATTATATACAATAAAATCTCCGATCTCCTAGAACTGGAAGGGAGTCCAGCCCCCTGTCTTCACTAGCAGGACCAATTTTTGCCCCAGATCTCTAAGTGGCCCCCTCAAGGATTGAACTCACAACCCTGGGTTTAGCAGGCCAATCTCAAACCACTGAGCTGTCCCTCCCCCATCCCTTCCAACCCTGAGATTCTATGATTCTATGATGGGAGGGGTGCAGGGGTGGGGATGAGAGGTTTGGGGTGTGGGAGTGGGCTCAGGGCTATGGCAGAGGGGTGGGCTGTGGGGTGGGGATGAGGGTTCATGATGCAGGAGGGGGCTCAGGGCTGGGGCAGAGGGTTAGGGTGCGGTGGAATGAGGGCTCTGTCTGAACTGGGGATAAGGTGTTTGGGATGTGGGAGGGGCTCAGGGCTAGGGCATAGGGTGGGGGTGCAGGGGGGTGTGAGGGCTCTGTATGGGGCGGGAGATGAGGGGTTTGTGGTGTTGGAGGGGGCTCAGGGCTGGGGCAGAGGGTTGGGGTGTGGGGGGGATGAGGGCTCTGGCTGGGACTGGGGATAAGGTTTGGCATGCTGGAGGGGCTCGAGTGGAGGGTGTGAAAGCTCTGGCTGGGAGTGTGGGCTCGAGTGGGGCAGGGCTGGGGATGAGTTTGGGGTGCAGGCAGGCTGCTCCAGGACAGGGGCCAGAGAGGAGGACTCTCCCCAGCCCTTTCCCTGCCGGCAGCAGCGAGCTCTGGGGGAGGAGCCCCCCTTTCCCGCCCCCCCCCTAGCAGCACACTCACCCCCACCACTGTCACTGCATGTGGCCCCTCTCAGGTCCAGGAATCTCCCTCGCCTCCCCCGTGGTGGGTGCCGGGGGTGCTGCGTGCACCTCCTCCCCTGCTGTTGCCTCTGACTTTAGCCTCACTGGGGATGGGGATGGTGCTGCCTCCTTGCCCAGCATGGGGCAGGAGTGGTGACTGTGGGCGGTGTGTGTGGGGGGCTGGCTTGTGGAGAGTCCCGCTGGAAAAGGGAAGGGTCTGAGGGGGAAGGGCAGGCTCGGAGTCAGTCTGCCCTGGCAGTAGTGGATGGGGGGCACTAGGCTGCTACAGGGAGGCAGCATGGAGCTGCACGGAAGAGGCAGGGACGCTCTGCTCCCTCCGGGGCCTGGGGATGTGCACAGGACCAGCAAGGGGGGGTCAGGGGACACTCGGGAAGGCACGGGGGGAGGGCTGGGGGGGAGACCCGGCCCCAAACATTGGTGGAGCTGGGTCCCTGGGCTCTGAATATTGCTGGTGCCTGGGCACCACGTGGGTATGGAACTCGCCGCCCATGGAAGAGAGACCCATTTTACTAGTGGGATTGGTAATATCTGCTGGATCCCAGTATTCCAGCAGGGGAATATTGAGACTCTGGAATCCTGGGTTCAGTTCTAGGTTCCAGAGGAGAGTATATTCTAGTGATTACACACCCTTCTGTTCCCATCTTCTGTTCTCCTCCCAGTTTTACATGCACATCCACTTACTTCCCTGTTCCCTTCTGCTTCCAGCCTGTGTCCTTCCTCTGTTCCTCGGATACAATGGGGTGAGTAAGGCTGCTTCTGCCACCTCCTTGCTCCCTTGATGCTAGCAGTTGAAAGCAAAAGGAGCAAGTGTCTCCATATTGGTGCTACAAGAGAGGTGCAAGGATGGGAAAAGTTCTGCTCAGTCACAATACCATGACGGGACATGTGGAGTCCAGTCGGCATGTAGGAGCTGTATGGAGATGGCACATACTCAGTGCAGATAGTCTGTGGAGAATTTAGCTGCCAGCTTCTAACACACCTCTATTGAAAATGTGCAAACTACAGTTTTCACTGGCTTTTAACTTGCCCATATGTAGGCAAATTTTTACAGTTACAGCAAAACACGCCTCCCTGACATCAGTTGATCTCCCTTGCCAAATTTCATATTCCTGTTACAGGGCTTATCAAAGAAATGGTTGTAAGAAAATTTTAACATGGGCAAAACAATGTATTTTTCCGTAAACTCATTATCTAGAATGGCTGAACTGTTTTAGTTGGAACTTTCATAAAAATTCAGTCCAAGAGGCAGACACCCAGCATGGAAAATTTCAGCCAGAAAGGTTAACGTTTGACAAAACTATAAGAAACAAGGTCTTATAATGGAAAGTGTTAGTATCACTATTTGCACTGCCAGTGCTGTTAGAACTACATAAACGGCAGACCCAAAGAGAGGGACATGAGAGTGATTTAGGAAGCTTGAAATGATATGGGGATCATTTCTTCAACATTTTATATAACCTCTTTTTTTAAACTGAAAAACCCTTTAGGTCTTTATAGGATGAGGGCAAATAAGTGAGGAACAGTAGTTGTGTGCATGGCTACGTTTTAGTAGCCTTGTTTTGAGACTGTTTTTCTTGTTTTCTTCTAAGAGAAATTACTGCTCTGCAGCAGAAGCTGCTCTCATCTGAGGAGACAATTCAGAAGCTGTTGAATGTCATCCAGAAAAAAGATGACTTAATTGTACAGCTGAAGCACAGGAGTCATCTTCTGACTAAAATCTGCAGAAACCGACCCATCCTGGACAGTCTTCTTTCTTACATGGCAGAAGGGGAACAGTTAAGTACCTTTCCAGTGACCCAAAGTGATTCCAGTTCTCCAGTTCATGATGAGTTCCAGGAGTCAAACTGCATCACCAACCAGATATCAAAGAACAAAGACTTCTCTCTCAGTGAAGATGACCTGGAAGATCAGGAATTGGATACGAGCCAGGTTGGGACGACAGTGTGAACTGAGTGTGGAACGTGATGTTTATTACAAATACTCCAGTTCTGATTTTCAAACTTCCTTCTGTTTTTAATCTTGTCCTGAAAGAACTGGGTTCAGATGGGAGTCTGTCCCCCACCCCCGCAGTTCTTGCAAGTATAGAAAAGGCTACCTCCTTCATTGAGGACTCAGGAAAGTGGCTACTTGAGTGGATACTAACCCTTGTTGAAATGGAAACTTATGGGTTTTCCACTGTTCCTTTATCATGGGGATATTTTCATTCATCCTGTCCTTCAGTATTTACTTTCCTCTGTGACACAAAACACTTCATGTTAAGGAAACTTAAGTCAAATGCTGTATGCCTAGTAGATCTTCCAGCACTGGTGGCCAAATGTATCTCCATCGACTTTCAGCTTCTGTTGGCCTAAGTGCTGCTCCTCATCCAGGTCTGCTGCATATCAGAGCCATAGACAGTGACTGATTAGAGCAGGATCTTTTCTGGGAAGTTTGGCTGCATTGGTTTTAGTTCTATGTTGAATTCCTAACCTGATGTTTTGTTTTTGAGATTAGATTTGTTAGTTAAGATTAATCCAAATCTTTTCTTTTGCTCTGTGGAGTTAGCACAGAAAGACGGAAACTAGGGTATGGGTTTGAGGCAGATTCACAATGTAAATGGAGGGAATCCATTTTCTGAAATTCACCTTCTTTCCAGATTGTCTTGTCTGTTTTAAAATTAGTGGAGGAATTAATGGGAAAATATCACATTCATTAGTAAGAGGTGTAGCCACTACAGTTGGTGGTGGGATTTTAAGGAATATTATGCATAAAGTTAAGTTTCTGGGTAGAAGGGTTGGTTTCTGACTTGATCACTCTGACTTGCATTTAAAACTTGGTAGAAAAATTAATCTATTTTAAGCTTTTTAAAATTCTGCCTCTTACGGCTTTAAGATTGGCACCAGTCACTGCATGGAAACTTTGCTGCTGCACAAAGTGGCCAGCTGTAACCTCTCTGCCTTTGTCTGGAACATGTAGATTTTCTCTGTGGTCTAACCAGATTTCTTTTCCAAATTCATCTTGTTTAAACTCTCTGACTGACAGCAGCTCTATATGCAATTCCCTGTAGCTGGCTAAGTACTTTCTTATATCTATCATAAAGACCTGCTTTTATATGGGACGTTCATTGTTCAGAATTCTTCAGCGGGAAACAAAATGTGAGAATGGTTATTCGACTTCAAATAGGAGTAAAAGAAAATCTCTTAAAATTCCTTTTTGAGAAACTCTTATAAACATATGCAACATATTTATACCCCAGAGTGAATTTCCTGTATTTTTATCAATCTAAAATCCTTGACTATTTTTGGTTACTAAAGATTCCTTTGCATTTTTTGCAAAACAGGGTTTTGGCAATTATGTTCTTGCCAAATACTAACTCAGGTAAATACATTCTGCCTCCATATAATCTCTGCCATTTACAGTAAATAAATAATTCTTAACTTCTTCATCAGATGTGTGGGAACAGTGCTGGTGACAGGATGGATAGTTACATACAGTGAGAATGGTATTTTTGTAGTGGGTGGAGTGACCTCTCTTTGAAGAGTTTATAAAAGCACTTGGTGATTTGGGATTATAGGTGCTATGTAAACATAAGGGATTATTTATCTCTTTACAAGTCTAAAGTAAATGTGCAACTTCTTGTGAACATGTACATTATGCAGGTCTGGCCCAGTCTATGTGGTGTCCCTTCAATGTAAACAATCAATCTTCAGTGCAATAAGAATATCCCAGTGTATTTTTCATCTAAAATTAGATGTATAAAATTTTGCATCTGCCTATATAGAGTTAGGAATTCCTTTGTAGTTTGTCAGATTCAGATGCAGATATTTGCACTTAACAGAAAAAGAACATCTTGCTCTCTTACAAGGTGTCTCTCTTTCCCAGTGGAGAAGAAGGTGTCAGAAAGGACCCAACTGTGTGCAATGGCAAGAAAGACAACTGACTCAAATATGTGTCCAAAGCAATAATACTTCTCTTTGTTTAAGCTGCAAGTGCTCTTGTCATGACCCTGGTGCAAAGGATACAAGATATGGTGGGACAGTCAGCCTTTTGAAGCTTCAACCACTATCTCATTACACTCCTTGCCTCTTCTAGTTGTCAGAGTTTGGGATGCGTAACTCCCTCCACAGCAAAATGAGACTATAACCCTAATTAGCATATGTATGTTTACTTGTTACTATTGTACAATTAGGGTGCAAGAAAAAATGTAGGACCAAGGGAGCTCAAATTAATCTTCTTAAAACTGTAACAGTCAGGCAATTGGACAAAATGGATTTGAAGCACTGGAATGGGTTACCTAGGGAGGTGGTGGAATCTCTGTCCTTACAGGTTTTTAAGGTCAGGCTTGACAGAGCACTGGCTTGGGTGATCTAGTTGGGGATCGGTCCTGCTTTGAGCAGGGGGTTGGACTGGTTGGACTAGATGACCTCCTGAGGTGCCTTCCAACCCTGTTATTCTATGATTCTATTTGTGGCCTGTGAAACCCTAATGGGAAAGATAAAACTACATTTAGTTGTGTGCTGTGTCTGCCTTTATTGGCACTGATCTCATACACTGGTAAAGTTCTTAAGGCTCTGTCTTTGTGGCTAGTGTATTAAAGCTATCACTATACCAGAGGTAGGCAACCTATGGCACGCTGATTTTCAGTGGCACTCACACTGCTCCGGTCCTGGCCGCCAGTTTGGGGGGCTCTGCGTTTTAATTTAATTTTAAATGAAGCTGCTTAAACATTTTTAAAACCTTATTTGCTTTACATACAACAGTAGTTTAGTTATATATTACAGACTTATAGGAAGAGACCTTCTAAAAATGTTAATGTATTACTGGCACGTGGAACCTTAAATTAGAGTGAATAAATGAGGACTCGGCACACCACTTCTGAAAGGTTGCTGACCCCTGCACTATCATTTGGCCCTAATGAGACATAGTCATTTTCAAAACAACCTGACTACACAGGTGGATTTTGAGAGCAGATTTTTCAAAGTGCTCTAAACAGAAAGCTCTGCTCAACTATTGAATGTGATGGCTACAGAATAAGAAAGCTGAAGTTGCAAAAGTATTTAAACTATGCTGAAGTCATTCCATGGCCTTGAACCAAAATGTTCTTAAAAGCTCTATATCCATTCGTTCTCTACAGTGAAATTAATTCTGCAGGCAGCTCAATATCTGCAGATCTCTAAAGAAGGAGATAAATCCCAAGCAGATATACATACTTTAAATACTTTGAGAAAGAGGATGATATTGTACATTCCTTCAGCTCCTGTCCAATTCAGAGTTTTAAGGAAGGCAAAAGATTTAAAAACTTTCCAGGCCTCTTTCTAAACTTTAAGGATGTAAACTTGTGTCAACATTTCATCCATTTATCATCTGTTTGTTACAGTGGGTGAAGGGCTAAGCAATTAGTTAACTATTTTAAATAAAAACTCATTTAAAGTTTTTTTTTTTTCTTACTGATTATCATGGCAGTGTCATCCAGCTGCCTGCATTTATTGTTTTTTGTTGCATTTGCATCTGTCCTCACTTAAGTTTTTCTTGCCGGATACAAAATAAAGATATTTTGGCATATTCAAGTCACGTTGTTTCCATAGGTTTTCTTTGCCTTTTCAGTTTTAAGTGACTCAACTGGTCAGCAACACACAGGGACCACTTGTCCAGTGTTGTCACTAGACTATTTACTTTTGTATCATCTCATCTGATCGCCTTTCAAACTTGGCCCCTCTAGTTGGAAATGCCCTGTACCTATTGGGTTCCGGGAAGTGGGTGGACGGAAGCCCACCCACTGCTAAAGGATCCCCCCCTAAGCCTAAGGGGAGATTACCCTGCTCCTGCCCTGAAGGGCTTAAAACAGCCCTGTGCCTGGGAGCTGCTAAGATGGGCTGATTGGAAAGTGGCTGCAGCTGGGTCACACCCCAGTCAGGCCCCGCTGGTCCCTATAAAAGGCTGTGAGCCAAAGGCCCAGAAGAACTCTCTCTCTCTCTCTCTCTCTGCATTCAGAGGGAGATGGGCCTGGCTGCAGGGAGCTAGAGGCAGAGTACCTGAGTGGAGCAGGGCTGGGGACAGGCTGAGGAGCTCCAGCCTGGAAAGACTGCAGCCTAGCACAGGCCAATTGGTGCTGGGGGTTGCAGAGGGCAGCCCAGGGGTAGGCCAAGGCAGCAGCTCCAAACCCTTCTTGCCAGTGATGAGTGGCTGATACTGCAGCCTGCCCCAGGGCGTGGGGCTAGATGATGACTGGTAGCCTTATACTGAGGCGAAGTGGGAATAGTGGGTGGGGGTTCCCTGGGGAGGGGACACCCTAAGACTGAGGGGTTACTGCCAGGGGGCAGCACCCCAGGTAAAAGGGCACCGGATCCAGGGAGGGACACAGGGGCCAGGGGCCAGGCGGATCACCGGCCTGCAAAGGGCGCTCCGGGGCTGGACCGAGCTAATTCCCAGAAGTCACCAGCAGATGGCGCCACAGGGGTGAGTCCGAATGTCTTACCGTATTGTTCCGAGTATAGGCCGCTCCTGATTATAAGCCGCACCCTTAAAGTTTGGTGCTATTTTAAAAAAATTAAATTTTTAACTTTTTTTAACTTAAAGAAAATCCCAGCCGCGGCCGGGACTCAGAGGGCTCCAGGCGGCCCGCTGCGGCGGGGAGCCCAGAGCTCTTTAAATCCCAGCCGCGGCGGGGAATCAGAGGGCTCCGGGCTGCCCGCCGCGGCGGGGAGCCCAGAGCCCTTTCAATCCCAGCCGCGGCGGGGAATCAGAGGGCTCCGGGCTGCCCGCCGCGGCGGGGAGCCCAGAGCCCTTTCAATCCCAGCCGCGGCGGGGAATCAGAGGGCTCCGGGCTGCCCGCCGCGGCGGGGAGCCCAGAGCCCTTTCAATCCCAGCCGCGGCAGGGAATCAGAGGGCTCCGGGCTGCCCGCCGCGGCGGGGAGCCCAGAGCCCTTTCAATCCCAGCCGCGGCGGGGAATCAGAGGGCTCCGGGCTGCCCGCCGCGGCGGGGAGCCCAGAGCCCTTTCAATCCCAGCCACGGCGGGGAATCAGAGGGCTCCGGGCTGTCCACCGCGGGGGGGAGCCCAGAGCTCTTTAAATCCCAGCCGCGGCGGGGACTCAGAGGGCTCCGGGCTGCCCGCCGCGGCGGGGAGCCCAGAGCCCTTTAAATCCCAGCCGCGGCCGGGACTCAGAGGGCTCTAGGCTGCCCGCTGTGGCGGGGAGCCCAGAGCCCTTTCAATCCCAGCCGCGGCCGGGACTCAGAGGGCTCCGGGCTGCCCGCCGCGGCGGGGAGCCCAGAGCCCTTTCAATCCCAGCCGCGGCGGGGAATCAGAGGGCTCCGGGCTGCCCACCGCGGGGGGGAGCCCAGAGCCCTTTAAATCCCAGCTGCAGCGGGGAATCAGAGGGCTCTAGGCTGCCCGCTGCGGCGGGGAGCCCAGAGCCCTTTAAATCCCAGCCGCGGCGGGGAATCAGATGGCTCCGGGCTGCCCGCCGGGGCGGGGAGCCCAGAGCCCTTTAAATCCCAGCCGCGGCGGGGAATCAGAGGGCTCCGGGCTGCCCGCTGCGGCGGGGAGCCCAGAGCTCTTTAAATCCCAGCCGCGGCGGGGAATCAGAGGGCTCCGGGCTGCCCGCCGCGGCGGGGAGCCCAGAGCTCTTTAAATCCCAGCCGCGGCCGGGACTCAGAGGGCTCTAGGCTGCCCGCCGCGGCGGGGAGCCCAGAGCTCTTTAAATCCCAGCCGCGGCGGGGAATCAGAGCGCTCTGGGCTGCCTGCCACGGTGGGGAGCCCAGAGCCCTTTAAATCCCAGCCGCGGCGGGGAATCAGAGAGCTCTGGGCTGCCCGCTGCGGCGGGGAGCCCAGAGCTCTTTCAATCCCAGCCGCGGCGGGGAATCAGAGAGCTCTGGGCTGCCCGCCGCGGCGGGGAGCCCAGAGCTCTTTAAATCCCAGCCGCGGCGGGGAATCAGAGGGCTCTGGGCTTCCCGCGGCGGCTGGGATTTAAAGTCTTTTTACTGGGTTTTTTTTTACAAGATCCCGCTTATAGGCCGCACCCCTAGTTTAAAGACTTAAATTAGGGGGGAAAAGTGCGGCCTATACTCGGGACAATACGGTATATGCCCTTTTCCCCGGCATTGGTAAATAATTCTAGTTGTTCTTTGAAAGTTAACACATTTGCAAAACACAACTAGCTATTGTTTTCTGACCTCCCTAGTCCCCTGGGATGTTTTGTTTATGATCCTTTCAAGATATATAATTACTATTGACTCTCCCTGTTACAATATGGGGGGAGGGATAGCTCAGTGGTTTGAGAGGGGGCCATTGAGGGGGCCATTTAGGGATCTGGGGCAAAAATCTGGGGATTGGTCCTGCTTTGAGCAGGGGGTTGGACTAGATGACCTCTGGAGTTCCCTTCCAACCCTGATATTCTATGAATATTGTCACCTATCACCCAATTCACCTTTATGAAAGGAGTGTGAACCCAGTGCTCCCATCAGTTACCTGCTGTAGAATCTCCTTTGCATATTGATAGGTGCAGTCCTGGACTTCCAACTGTCCAGCACATGACTCTATATAACGTGTGAGTGGTGAAGGAGAGTTGGCACCAACATCCAGGAGCTCAGTCATTGCTGACAGTACCTAGAGCCATTATTGTTTCCAGTTGTAGGAAACAGTATATTATTTAATATAAAACCCCCTTGATGAAGGTTGACAGCTGGGTTGTAAATTTCCCTTTATTGTCCACATTTATTGTAGCCAAAGGAAGGGTGGGGCTGTGTGCAGACTGTTGAAGTCTTTCATAACCATATGCAAGGGAACCGTTGGTCCTTTACTAAAACTCAGTGGGGTTTTTTTGGTTGGCTGCTCCCAGTACCAAAAGAAAGGGGAAGGGTCGATGGGAAATCAGGACTCAGAGACTGACAGTCCCCTGGAATAATGGGGGGAGGCCAATGCTCCAGGTCAGCCTGATTGAGAGAGTGGGCAGGTTAATGGAGTCAGGAGGCCAGAGGGGGGGCTGAGCTGGGGAGCAAGGCCATGGCAGCCAGAGAAGCAGTTCAGGGAGCAGAGAGCAACAAAAGCCAGAAAAGCAGCCTTGGAAGCCGGTCAGTACTGGGAACAGAGACACAGAAGCAACCCACAGAGCAGACCTGTACTGGGAATAGAGCTGCAGCAACCAGAGCCAGAGGGGCCAGAAAGGCAGCTCAGGGGGCTGGAGGCAGAGCAGCAGCAGTGATGAGGCAGAGTGGAGTTGGGGCTGGAGCAGTCCGGGGCCGAGTGCAGTGAGCAGCTGGGGAGAGTGCGGGGGGACCCTGGGCAGTGGGCCCAGCACAGGGAGACACCCCCAGCCAAGATGCCGTGCAGGTCAGACTTGGAGGGGCATCATAACCCTGATGGGGGGGGGGGAGAGGGAGCTGATGCTGGGAAGAAGGGTCCTGGCACCTGAAGGCATGTGGCCACCACCAGAGAAAGTGTCTGGCCCACCCTGCAGCACAGCCAGGGCCCGAGAAGGAGGCCTGGGACATGTGAGAAACAGACTGAACTTCCCTGACATTCCAGAAATGCTGGTTGTGATGTCCCCATGCCACAGAGCGGGGTGATGTGTTTTCCTTTAACCTTTCCCATTTTTTCCTTTTTTTTTTTTAATTGGTTGCTGTTTAATAAATTGTATTTCCTTTGAACTGTATGTAATGATCAGTGAGTCAGGGAAGCATCCAGTGCGGAGAGAGCATCCTGGAGTGGGGACACCCTAGCTCCTGCCGTAAGCAGGGGTGGCAGGTTTGTATAATTTTTGGTATTGTCCAGAATGGGTCCATGTCCCGTCCCCACTCCTGTCTTGTAAGCTGAGATATATATTTTTTAAATTAATGTAAAAATGGACCGGAAACCATAAGCATTTAACAGTTTTCCTATATTTCACAATGTGGGGGTGTAAGGGGGGGATGGGGGCTGGGGATGAGGGGGGTGGGGCTGGGGATGAGGGCTGTGGGGCTAGGGCAAAGGGTTTGGGTGTGGGGGAATGAGGGGTTTGTGGTATGGGAGGGGGTCAGGGCTGGGGCAGAAGGAGTGTGGAGGTGAGGACTGTGAGGTGGGGTTGGGGATGAGGGGTTCATGGTGCAGGAGGGGGCTCAGGGCTAGGGCAGAGGGTTGGGGTGGGGGGTGAGGGCACTGGCTGGGGGTGTGGGCCCAGGGGTGGGGATGAGGCCTTTGGGGTGCAGACAGGCTGCCCTGGGGCTGGGCCCAGAGAGGAGGACTCCACAGTCCCCCCGAGCCCTCTCCACGCTGGCAGCAGCAAGCTCTGGGGGAGGGGGCCCTCCCTCGCCCCTGGCAGCACACCCAGCACTGCCACTGCACCTGCTCCAGGGGTGCCTGGAGCCGGTTCGCATGAATTGGTTGTTAAATTTAGAAGCGGTTTTAGAAACGCTCGTAAACTGGCTTCCCTGCGAGGGAAGCTTTGATGGGCTCTGGCCGGGAAGCCTGTAATTCATCCTCCTGGCGGCCGGGGGGCGCTGCGCTGCAGGAGCCATGTGGGCTGCCTCCTGGCCCTGTTGCTGCTCCTGCTTCTTGGACCTCTGGCCCTGGGGCTCCTGCTCCTGCCTGGGGGGTTCCTGGCTGCTCCCAGCCGCTCTCCCCGTGTGAGTGTCTGCACCCCCCCGGCCCCCTGCCCACAGCCCCTGCCACCCCACAGCCCCCGCCATTCCTTCTGCCCCCTTGCCACAGCCCCTGCCACCCCCCCTGCCCACAGCCAGCCCTTGCCCCCAGCCTCTGCCCCCTGCCGCAGTCTCTGCCTGCAGCCAGCCCCTGCCCACAGCCTCTGCCATCCCCCCTGCCACCCTCCCGACCTCTGCCACAGCCCCTTGCCCCTTGGCTCCTGTTGCAGCCAGCCCGTGTCACACTCCCTGCCTCCAGCTAGCCCTGCCCCACGCCCCTGTCTGCAGCCAGCCCCATGTCCACTGGTGCCCTGCAGTTCCCAGGGCAGTAACCCTGCACACCTGCTTCAATGAGGGGGGGCAGGGAGCAGCTGGGACCCACACATGTGCACACCCTAGGATGACCAGATAGTAAGTGTGAAAAATCGGGACCGGGGTGAGGGGTAATAGGAGCCCATATAAGAGAATGTCCCTATAAAATCGGGACATCTGGTCACCCTAGCACACCCCCAGGAAGTGGCGGGGACCCACACATGTAAAACGGAGCTCATTTCTAGTTCAGGCCCATCTTTTTAAAAAAGAACTTTAGGTCGGGTTAACATACATCTGTATTTTCCCAGAGATGTCAGGCTCTTAGGTTCTTAAATCGCTGTCTGGGTGGTAAATTTTAAAAATTCCTCCCGGGAAAATACGGACGTATGGTAACCCTATTGGGACAAAAAATCCATACTGTGGCACATCCCTTAAATCAGAACTTTATAGGGAGCCGGTTGTTAAGATTTTAGCAGCTTATCACTGACGTGCTCCTAGGGGCCAGGCCCCTCTCAGGTCCAGGAAGCCCCCTCGGCCCAATGTGGTGAGTGCTGGGGGAAGGCTGCCATCATGTGTTTGCCTCCTCCCTCAGCCGGCCCCCAGCACTGCTTCCTCTTGTAGCTGGCAGTGGCCGGCGAGGGAGCACAGTGCGGGGTCAGGGCAGCTGCGCAGGGCGCAGGAAGGGATACTCTGGGGGAGGCAGGTGCGGCCTGGGGAGAGACCTGGCCTGAACATTTGTGGAACTAGGCCCCCAGTCCCTGAATTTGCTGGAACCTCGGCACCGCAGGCTCATATAATTTGCCATCCCTGGTCCTAAGTGACTTTGACAAGGTTGGGGGTTGAGGCCCCAGGAATCCCAGGCCCAGCCTT